>NW_021938789.1:42830182-43411132 GCF_001715985.3 Manacus vitellinus | reverse complement strand
GGTCGGGAAGAGGTGCCAGCGGGCACGGCCGCGGTGGAGGCGCGGTGCCGGAGGTGCCGCTCCCGGGGCTCACCAGGACGGGCTCTCTCGGCCCCCGTTGCTCGGCAGCCTAAACTCGGGCTTAGGTGTAAAAAAGTTTTTTGCGCCGCCAGGGCCGCGAATTGAAAAAAACCAGAGCGCTTCGCGTGCTGCAAAGGTAAAATTAGCTTATTGACGCCGGGAGGCACTTGCAGCAGACGACGGCGAAGATCGCGACTCAAGTTTTAACACGAAGTTCGGGGCGCGCGTGCCCGCCGGGCCTCGCCGTGTCGTGACAGGTGTCGCGATCGGCGGCGCTGCGGGGAGCGGACACTGCCGTGTGCGTGGGAATCGGCCAGAACGACCCCCTCCGTCTCCAGGGGTTCCTTTCTTAGATTTGTTCAAGTGCAGCGCTCACGGGGTTTCAGCTTGTCGTTAAGAAACGTTACTGATTCATGTCAATATTTTAGAACTGCTTGACGCCGTGGTATCAGTTCCTTGGGACAAGGGAAGACTACAGCTCTTCCTTTGTATTTGATTTCTTCTTAACTGTCCAGGAAGCTTTTGTTTTGAATTTTTCCTATAGCGTTCCAGTGAGAAAATTTGGCCATATCAGTCAGAAAATTTGGCTGTATATGGTGAAATAAACCAATGTCGAAACTTTATGATGGCGTTTATTCCATATTATAAATTCTGTTTCAGACTTCTGAATCTGTTTAATGCCAGCCTGGGAGTGGCAGCAGTGAGCATATTGCAAAGCATGTCAGTTTTTTCAAGTTTTGCTGAGTTACTCTAACTGTCTTTTCGCCTCTTCACCTATAGTCATTTACATTTTTTGAACTAAACAAAGCATTAATAATAGAAATATTATCGGCTCAGCTCTACTGAGCAGTTACTCTTTTTTCATTTTTTTTTTTTTTTAAAGATTATATATCTCCATGCAGGAGAGGCTGTTGCTGGTCATTGTCTTTGTTTGTTTGATTGATTAGTTGTTTGTTTGTTTGGTTTGTTTTTGTTTTTTGAGTGTTTCTTTTTTTTTGACTCTAGGGTGATTTTAGCTACTTTCAAAATGTTTCACCAGACCCTTTTGCACTGTGTTGTTCAGGTGGCCCAGACACATGGTCTCCTCTGCAGGACTCTGTCGGTTTGGAAGCAGAATTGACTGCTGCTGGGGCTGGGCCCGAGTGTCCTGGGGACAATGCCAGCGTGAGTATCATTGCTGCTGGGGCTTCTAGTCACTTGTAGAAAAGGCTTGGACACACCTAGTCACGTCTTTCACATGTTCACACACATTCTTACAACACAGGGCTTAGGCTTTTGCATGTGTGAGTCTGACTTACTTAGAAGGATGTTGTCACGTTGAAATTCTGTTTGTTTTCAACTAAAAACGATTGCAATCAAGTAAGGTGAACTTGAGTTAGGGCAATGAGAATTTGGGAAGTTTGGTTCGGTTTCTGCTTCATTTCATGCTCTGATCTGATAACCTGATGTAACTATGCTGTGTCATGTTACAAGCACTGTGGAACAAGAGTATTTGCATCCAAGAAGGAAACCCATATTATTGATATTTCACTTAAAAAATTGATGTTCCAATTAGTATTAAGTTCAAACATACTTTTGGTAACCCCAAACTAAGGGAGTAAATCTACCTGACAGCATCCTTTTATTGGGTCATATGTGAAGAGAAGCATCTCTGAGATTCTTTCATCTATTTAGAATCTTTGATATAATAGTGGGATAAACAAGTAGAGAAGTCTTCATCATTAACTACATCCTCAAAAGGTGTTTTGTGGTGGCAGCTAGTACTGTGTAGAAGTTAAAATTGTTAGGAGCGTTGTAGAGACCTCAGCTTGTTAAAATTACAGCCTTTGATACTGGGAACGCTTGCTCATGTGTTTAACAATGCATGCATGAGTGACATCCCTGAAATTTATGCAGGAGCAAACCTATAGACACTGGTCCTTAGCTTTTTTTATTTAGATACAAACATATGCAGACTAGATTATTTTCTACCAAGCCATTTTTAAAGGAAAACAGATGTTAAATGCTTAAGTTGCTTAGTCTGCAGGGCGGTGACTGTAGGTGGCAAATATTAGGCAAAAGATAGATATGGCATCGGCAATCCAACTCTCAGCAAAGGTTTTGTTCAAATCTGTAAACAGCAAGACTGGTTGTTTCTTCCCAAATGTGTTAAAAGCCCTCAATGTTTAATACGGATATAAGATTACTTGTAAAAGCTATGTAAAGTACTTCTGGAATGTAACATCTCTGATACTATTTCTTTGATGCAGAGTTCTCAGGTTGATACCTCTCGGGCCATACCATGAATCATTTTGATTTTTAGGACCCTAATTGGTAACAGGTAGGCCTTTCCTTGAGGTGAATATTTATAAAGGATAGTAGATTGATTGAGGCTACTCCAGAGACAACAGAATCTATGCCCACCTTTCATAATACAGATTTATTTGAGGATCATTGTGCATTTAAATATTTGAGGCTATGGAGGCTTAACTGGCAAATATCAGTAATTTGCATTGTTTATAAAAACCAAACCAAACCCAAAAAAGCCCAGACCACTGTCTCACTGTGGCCCTTTCCTTGGACAAATTGTCTCCTGTGTTTTGACCGTAAATTGCAGCTTATGTTGAGGCGGAAGTTGATTTCTCATTGTTGCCAATTCTGATTTTTAGTTGCATTTTTATGATCTTGGGAGGCAGGAATAGCATGAAGTGATACTATCAAAAGATTCATAACTAAAAATTGAAAATGAGATAGAAGTAATAATACACAGAAAGTATTTTTTATTTTTTGCTCTTTGAATTTCTCAATAAGGTAATTTTTAGTATTTTTAGTGCCAACTTTTCCAGGTACTATAAATGCTCTTTTTTTTTCTTTTTTTTTAAGGGTACAACCAGGTGAATTCTCTCACCTCCTTCCCCTGCATTGTAGTCCATTATTCACAGATTTGTTTTCCACGCACATTTAGAAGACGTGTAGAGGTGTATTTTCTGTGATCATTTCCAATACCTGGGACCAGACTTTCAAAAGAATACGTTTATCACTTAGGTGTCTAAAGGCATTTTTTCCTCTTTTTCTTTTTCATACTGGGTGAATTTTTAATTGCTGATTCAGAAAAGACTCAGGTATCTGGGTGAAAACTTTACCAAAACCATGACAGCTCCTTCTTAGTTTTAAATGGGAACCAACCTCTTAGCAAAATAAAGCAAGAAAATCTGCCCCAGTTGTGGGTGGTGAAAATTCCAGACATATCACGACATGGGAGATTACACTAAGTGAAAGTGAATCTTTCTAATGCTTACAGCCAAATAGAAAATCTGTAGTCAACTCTCCACCTGGAAATGTGGCACCCAGTATGAAGGATTAACCTGGCACAGAAAGCAGGATTCCTGGCCTCAAAGGAAAACTTAAGTATTTAACTGTACAAAGGAATATCACTGAAAATTTTCCAAAAAGCCAAGTACATGATTATTTCTTCAGCTTTCTCTATGGATAAAGGCAAACCTCTGAGTCCTATCCGTGAAATGAGTGACATAAATAGATGTCAGACTTTCTCTACTAGATGTACCTTTTCTTTGTTGTTTCTAGAATAAGTTGTATTTGCCCAATGAAAGTAAGTACAGAGTCAGGCTTAAAAATTAGTAGTGAGACCCAGTTTACAAATGACTCCAAATAAGAAGCTTTAAATATTCCAGCAATAGTGTTGAGCTCTTTATTAGTGAGCTTGAACTGCTTTTTTTTTTCAAACTAGTTTGAGCCATCCTTGGTATGCCTGAAAATGCTACAGCACCTTTGGACTCTCAGCTGCTTACTCATGCGTAATTTACTGTGTGGGCACTAATTACCTCTGAATTTATCCTTCTGACAATCAGTATAAGGTGAGAGCCATGCTGGAGCCAGAGTGTAGCAGTTATATAGGCTCTGAGGCATGATAGTGTACATGCCATGGGCAAGTGATCGCTAACATACCTGGATACATTTTCTGCTGTCCAGCTTAGCTGCTCCACCAAATGCATGTGGCATGGCCTCTGCCCACAGTTATTGAGAAAAAAACGTGTTAGTTTAAACCAACTGTGTGATTTAAGGTAAAGGTTTAATTGTGACAAATGTTTAAGCCTGTATTATATCAGCTCTAACAGGGCAGGAGTGTGGCATAGCTGACAAGTGGTAATTTATTAAACCTTGGTGATTCCATGCTCCTGATCTTTCATCCATAATCCATCCATACAGTTGGAAATGGAAACTGAACTGTGTTAGCTAAACTTGCTTTTGTGAAGTGTAGAGTTATTCCTTTTATGTCCCTTTGATTGACAAAGGGGTGCACACAGAGCATAGTCGTGCTTACTGCTGCTTAGTAACACAAGTCAGCATAACTCTGCTCCCTTCTGCTCTTATAAACATGTAGGAAGAAGCTGAAATAGGGCCCCTCCTTTAATTTACACTCTTCCTTTACAACCTCCTCTGTCTCCTCTTAATAAATTAAACCAATCAAGACTTGTGTGTGTAGGTCTGATCTGTCTGTAAACTTGCTTCCAAAGCCTGTCAGTGGCAGCTGTAATGTCTGAGCTAGTGGAAATATTCACTCTGCAGTGACATGAAATTCCCTTCCCCAGTGCCTTTCCAATTCCAGCAAAAGCACTTAGAAGGTGTACTTCCAACTGAAATGATCAAGAACTTTGAAACAGGTTGGATTTTTTTTTCTTTCTTGCAGGTTGTGAACACCAAAGTAAGATCAAGGTTTAAGCAGCTAGATGCATTTTGAGATTTTCATAGGAGCTGAACAAATGTAACTCAAATTCATTGGTGTTTCTCAATCTTTGTAAATTCAAAACCCATCCACAGTTATTTAGTGGCCTAGATTTAGAACTGTGGATATATTTGATTAGTAATGTAGCTGAGTAGCTTTTCTGAGGTTTGGGTTTGATATATCAACCAGTTTCATTAGTTAAACCCGGTGTGTAGAAAGGCTAATTTGGAAGCAGCAGAAATGTTGTTTAAGCACCAACTATTAGTTCACATGAAGTGCCCTCATCATTGGTAGAGCTGATCCTCCTTTACACTGAGGGACTCACAGCATCAATGCTTTAAAGTTAGATATTATATACCCCAGTTGAAATTAGTCCAAAAATCCCATATTGTTGCCCAGCCTGTGGGATTTACTTGCACCTTAATTAGTAGAAGTGGGAGTAATAGCTGTTAAGTGGGAGTAATCACACAAAAGCCTACCTCTGTGTAAGATGGTATGTTGATAAAGTAGCTGATGAGATGTGTGTAAAAAGAAGGTGGTTGTTTTTTATCTGTTATTATTGTGCACACAGCAAAACTATAGGCCAGAGCAAAAGTGAGGGTAGAAAGAATTTCTTCTGGATTTCTTTTCTCAGAGTAGGGGAGATGACTTCCTGTGACAGAGTGTTTCTGGTGAGAGCAGGTATCAATAGTTGCATTTTTATTTCCTAAATAAAAGTAAGGCAACTGCATGTGTGGTACTGAGTGTATTGTCCTAACCCAAAACCCATTCAGTGGGTTTTAAAGGACACAGTGAAACCAAGTTGGGACATGAATCGTTGCATGCATCTTGTACAAATGTATTTCTGCATGCCAGCAGCAAGAATTGCCTTAGGAAGTTCATTAAAGTTTTTTTTTTTAATGTGTTATTCAGCATTGATTTTCATTGTTTGAAATATCTGAGGGAAGAGAATTTCCAGCAGTGGTAGGGTTGGAGCTCAGTTCTTTGAACTGGATGAGAAATGTCAACTGCAGAATAGAAAACAGTCATGTCCATTCCTCTATTTTAGCTACTGTAGTCTGGGAAACCTGCTGCATGCAGCCTGTTATATTATCCCCCTAATAAGATGTCTGTGGCAGTGTTCTGCTATCAGGGATGAGTGTTTCTCAAGGAAAGAATAACCTGGATCTTATTTTCCAAGTGTCTCTGTTAGGTCAGAGATAGACAAAGCAGCAGGAAAGTCTTTGGAACCAGTGCTGATTGACCCTTGCTGATAATCCAGTGTAGAGAAAACAACTGTGAATGTATATTCACATGCTGCACTCCGTTGGCCTATCAGAAAACTAAAATCCGAGATAAGAAATGCCCTGAGTTCATGCAGAGACTTGTGTGAGAAGCAGTATGATGCTTTTTATTTTCCAGTATGAAAGTGGAAGATCTTCCCTTCAGTTTCCAACAGGCCATGCTAGGAGTTATCTGAAAAATAATTCTTTGTGGATGTTTCTGCCCCTAATCCGATCTGGTTTCCTGAAAATTATTCTTAGAACTAGTGTTCTACCTGCCTTGCTTTTAGCTGGCTTACAAATATCCATGTAGTTCTTTCAAAAGCTGTACAAATTGTTTCCATTCGTATGTGCCTTTTGTGAAGGAAATACACCTGCTTTGTACATGGCTGTGTGTCTGTAATTGATTTGTATGATAGTTGTATGTAGTCAAGGTACACTAAAGATGTAAAGACTGCTTCAAAATTTTAGCTGCAGTTTAACAGCCAATAGCCTAGTAGAAAGAGAGAATACTTTAACATAGATTTAAAAGGTTAAGCAAGAATTTTTTAAGAAAAGCAATATAAAACACTTTGAATTATCATTCTGGTTTACGGTTTGGACAACTCCTTTGCTAGAGGTGATAGCAAAATGGTTCTTTTTGCTGTGTTCCTTTATATACAGAATACAAGGTTAGATCTGCAGCTGCTATAAACAGATGCAGATCTACTGTTGGATCCTCTGTTGTCAGGAGTCTACATGGCTGTTGGAGTCAGCAGATTTTGTCTGATGGCAGCAAGTTTGACCAACAGAAGTTTCTTAACAGGAATAAAATCCCACTGAACATGGATTTTACACACAGTGATATTATTTGGTTACTTCACTCATTTCTATGTGTAATTCTCCTTAGATGATAACAAAGTCTATGAAGTCTGTCTTGAGAAGGTGAAGATGAGTGTGTCCTTTCAGAGCACTCATCTGTTGTAACTCCATCTAGTTATCCTCCTGTGCTGAGGTTTGTGTGTTACTTAGGGAGCAAACCCAGAACAGGTCAGCAAAGTAGTTTCCCGCCACCTTGCACTAAACCCTTGAAAATTGGTTTAAAAGCCTAGGGACCAAGCAATCAGGAGGTATACAGTAAAGTCAAACCATCAGTTTACACCTCCCCTTAGCTTTGCATCATTAAAAAATGTTAATTGAAGGACGTCTCATTAGCATGTAGATTTAGTCAAGCCTAGTAGAAAGTATCCAATTTCAGGAAGTTCTTAAAAGGACTTGCAAGTGCAAGAGGGGAGCTTGTACAAGCTGATACATAACAGATGCAGGCGTAACTGAGTGCTTTGCTGGGAACTGTGCATGCTGCTGCCTTTTATAAGAGTTGTGAAGAAACTTTGTGTCTATCCTGCTGCTCCTGTCCTAATGAGCTTAAAGGCTGTGCAAATCTATTTGCGGAGATGCAAGGCAGTGGGAGGGGGAGGAAGAGGTGGCTGTGCTCTCATTGATGCACAGAAGGAGATTTTGTATAACTAATGTTAATGGGAGTTTACCCCCATAAATCATCCCACGCATCAATGGGAGAAGAGGCCACGAGCTGCTTAGGACTTCTGTTTCTTGCACATAACAATGCTTTCAGTGGGAACGGCAATTCTGTATAGTCCACGATGCACAAAAATAAAACCACGATTGTGCCGATAATGAGCTGTGAAAATATTGGCTTCTGGGATGCTGATCAGCAGAAACATCCTTAGTCAGTACGAGTTTTGCTGCTGAATTTGTGATTGCAAGAACACAGTCAGTATTAATACATTGTGTTGACAATGTTTAATGAATATTGATGTGCAGAATGTCTGCTTCTTATAAAATGACCAATATTTTTGTGCATCCCTGGTACTTTTCAAAGAAAAGACATTTTATACAGAATTGCAGTACTGCTTTATGCTGCTATGGAAGAAAAAAAAATGAGGTTTTGCTATTTTTATTCAGTTGGTCTTTTTCAGTTTAGAATCTTTATGCTTTTAAAGAAGTTATGACTTTACTATGTTAAAGATACAGTATCCTTTTCTACTTCCCTGCTGCATCCCTCCTGTACTTCATACATAGTTTTGTAGCCCATTTTTTCCCAAGAAAATCTCAACACTTACGTGATTTGTCTGTTTACAGCTTTAGTGTATTTGTATCTGGAGCTTCTCTCAAAGCCCAGCAACAACCTGGGGAGACTCTCTCCACTGTAACAAATGCTAAGGGACTTTCTACTTAAAACTTATTTAAATCAGTAGAAGTTACAATCATAGAAAACCCGTAAGTGTGGGTAAAATACTCCTTAAAATACAAAGAGCTGCTGTTGCTTAACTCCCAGTCTTCTTTAATAAGGCTACGTAGCCTAAGAAGTTACCCTGCTAATGTAAAATTTATTGGCAAGTAACTTGATTTAAAGTAGCCTAAACATATATCTGTTTCCATCTTATTTAAATTTTGTAGCATATCTTTTTTCATGTGGTAGTAAGAGCTGAAAAGGTCTTTAGGTATTAGTTTTAATTTAGATGATATTAAATTTTTAAACATTATAAAAATGACCAGTAAATTTATTTGCCAACAGGTTTATTGGTTGCAGATGTTCAGATACTTATAAATGAGTGTTATTTTAATTGCTCTCGAATTAGCATCCAGATGCTAAGCCTTCATGTTTGCTCTGGAGATGCAGCATTAAATTAAAAATATATACCTATATTTAAATGAAAGGATACTGTTTCTTTAAGAAAATAATTTATGTTCTGTTGATGGAAGCATTGAACCTAAACCATGAAACATGAGAATTTTTACAACTATATACCATATGAAACATGACAAAGTGTAGCTCCTTAGTTGACTGAATAAGAATAGCATCACATCATTATATTTAATTACTCTTATATTTCAGAATGTATTTGTTAAATCTCATAATGAAATACTGATGTAAGGTGTTTCCACTTTTAAATGTGTACCAGAATTTTTTTTTATTTCAGAAAAGCTCTGAATGTTGAATGTGTGTAATTCTCCAGGAATGTAACAAGTTGATAAAAACCCCAACCAAGTCCATCCTCCTTACAGGAAAAAAAAAAAAAAAAAAAAAAAAAGCTGGAATTTCTTTTTTGGATATTTGTTTTGCAGCGTTCTACGTCTTAAGGCAGAGAATAGCCAGCCTAAGGTGCCAGCCCAAAGGTTAGCTGAATATATTTCTTGAAATAACTTTGGCAAGGTTATGACTTGGAGTTATGGCCTCTGAGTCATCAGTTTACATAAAAATTATATGACAAGAAGATATAGATTTTTTAAAAAAAACACCCAAACATTTGATTTGGGGAAGATAAGGCGGGAAGGAAATTAACAGGGCTATTTTATCCCAGACACCTAATGAGATACTTATTTTCTAAACTATTACACTTTTCCCTTTTCACTCTTGTTCTTTTTCTTTATTTTACCCTCAAGCCCTGGGCAATATATTTTCCTTCCTGCAAATTGTTTGTACTTTTCGCATCATACTTACAAGCGATCAGATTTAGGAAGCCTAATTTGCTCTCAGAGTATTGAATCATGAATAACGGGAGGTTAATTTGGGATGGCTGAGACACTTATTGCCCCCCATTGCCTGCTTTGCACTTCTGCTGCAGGTTGTCGTTCCCAGAACAGGGAGACTTTACAGCCCCTGCTCTGCAGCAGTGTACAACCTGGCATGTCAGAGCAAAATGAAATCAATACTAGTTTGCATTGGTACTCAGGGCTGTAGTCTCCTGCTGCTCAGGAATTAATATGTCTTGTTTGCTTACCCCTGTGGCAGGGGTGCCGGTCTTCAGATGGGAGGGAGCACATCAATCTGTCTGGGAAAGTCAGCTTTGTTACCATGATACAGGAGTTACTTTGCTGAAGCCAGGGGATGTTACATTTGAATAAACAAAATAGCAGTAGGGCCCGCTTTGTCTTCTGCCACCAGGCATAGAGACACTCATGCTAGCCTGCTTCTACCTGTAGGAATTCAGTAGACATGTAGAAGGATTTCAGGTAATGAACAGACATTTGAGATGATAGAGCACCATTCTTTAGGCAATTGTAATGAACGACTTGAAATGCAAACATGGAAAGATTGACAAAGCATGAAATATTTCTTGCTTTTCTAATTTTACGTGTGTTAGATCAGATGTATTTAAGTATATAAGCATTAGATTAACTTCCACTGACTTCATTAAATCCAGTTGATTTAGCCCATGCTTAAGTTATGCATGCTTTTTAGTGCTGTTCTGAATAGGAAGGCTTTCATGAACCAGAGTCTGGATTTGTCCATGCGGTTCAGAAACACATTTGGCAGCAGTCATAGCCAAGCAAAGAATTCACTGCAATGAATAGCCCACACTGGTTGCAGTTTGTCATGTTAATGTGCTGTTACCGGAATCATATGTGCAAATGGAGTAACTGATTTACCCAGGCAAATGTAGTAGTTGTGCATGAAAAATTAGGAGCTGCATATGTAATGGAACTGTATGTTTTAGATGGACGCTTTAGCATGCATTTTGACAACATTTGTTGTCATGGACGGCACAAATAAAACAAGTAATTAGTGAAAAATATTCAGGCATTAGATATTACTGTTTTATCTGGTGATATTATCAGTTACTAGTTATAGAAATTGGTCAAGGACATTTATTATCTCCCCAAAAATAGAGTAAGGAATGTTGTGCAGATGAAATGATCTGAAAATTAATACCCAGTTGCCCTAGTCAGGCTTATTAAGCTCTGCAGATATATATATTGTGACTACTAATACACTTATTTGGGAAGCAAAGTCACTTTTTTGGAAGTAATTCTGTAATGTGAGTTGTGGGTATGATGCATTTTTACCACCTACTGGTAACTCTGAGGTGGGTTAAGCTTTATGCATTCTCCCGCATTTGTGACTAGTTGAAGTATGTAGTTGAACAAAAAAGAATGTAACTCTGAAAGAGTTACAGTGATTTATTTTACAAATTGCCTCATACCTTTGGGATCCTCGATCAAAATTACTGTGAGTAAGGCAGATTAATTTTCCTGAGTGCGTGTTTATGCAATTGCATAATTTACAGAGAACTGCAAAAAGTAAAATAGAAAGAGACAGGTGTGAGCTGAAGAAAAGTATGATAGAACTTGAGGTTGTGGTCTGTTAGCACCATGGGAGAAAGGCAGCCAGGTTCAGTTGAGGGAGGCAGCAGAGAGGAAAGTTTCTTTCATCAGCATGCAAGTCTTGTTATAAAATTGGCACCAGGGGAATGTAAGTAGCAATCTTAAGATTGGAAGTTCTGCAGTCATCAGTGTAAGAGGATCCAATAAAAGTCTGTGGAACTAAATAGTATGTAATCATTTCTGGGCTGCTGCACAAATTGCTTTCTGTGTTTGAGCAAACTGAATGTTAAGGAGCTGGGATCTGGAGTCAGAATAAATAAGGGGGTATATGTTACTTGGGAAGAGAGGGCAGAAACAAGATTTTTCAGGCAGATGGTCAGCATAGGTTGTTTCAGATGCAGGTATTTTGTGTATATTTTTAGATTCAGAGAGGTGAAAACAAGTTCAAGAACAGGCTGGACATCTGCAGCTTGGCATTTTGAGGCAGATTTCAGTGGAGGGATGCAAAAAGCAATGAAAGACTCTGAGGGCAACTTCTGGCAAAGAAACCCTCTATTAAGGAACAGAAGTTAAGAGGCAAAGCACAGAAAAAGAACATAAGAATTACACTCAATGCTGTTTTGATGAAACATAGCTAGGAGTGTTGGAAAAAAACCAATGAAAAGCTAAATTGCTAGAGATACTCCACTAAGAAAGCTCAGGGATTTCCATTGTTGGCCAAAAATGAAGAGAAGGAGTTAGGCAGGTAGGAACTAGGCATTGCAACCATCTGGTTAGGACTCCACCAAACAGTGTTTAGTAATCAAGAATTAAGTCATTAACCTTAAAATTCTAGATGAGAAGGAACAGAGGGGGACAGCATGTCCATGCCATCAAAATGTGGATAGCTTAGTGCAGAGGAACTGACAAAGCCTGAGGGGTACTTCCAAAGCTGTTCTGAGGGAACTGTGTGCAAGGAGAAAATACAGGTGAAATTTAAAAAACCAGCATTATAGACCCGTAATGAATAGGTTGAATGTGTTTTTCATTTGTTTTATTTATGCAGCAATTAAAAAATAATTCAGAATGGTTGAATCATACTTAAATACCACCAGCAGCAATCAGTGGCTGGGAAGATTGGTGGCTTCTGGCTTTTACACAAGCATAACACATGCTAACAGCATATGTATTTCACCAGAAATTCTTCCTTCCTCTCTTCCACAATTGAAAAGAAACCCAAAAACATAGTTATAAGCCTAAACCACTCATTCACGTTTCAATTCCTTGTGTTATTTTTACAGAAAGTTTAATTTGTCCTGAAGTTTAAGTGAGACTTAAAATGTGGTATTTTTCACCTTATTTTGGAGGAAAAAGGTAGTTCTTGTCAACCTTTAAAATGGGTACTCCATTAGATTTATGGCCAGATAAAAGACTTCAGGATACCTCCTTGACTCCATTGAAGTTAGTGGGAAATGAGAAAGAGCAAATCTTCACATCCAACCCAACAGAAAGAATTTAAAATGATCAAACTGAAATGAATACTCTTGAGTGCAGAGTTTATTTGCTGATGTCTCTTGAATGGATGGGTCAACAAAATGAAAAGGGAAGTTTGGTTATAGTTTATTCAGTGGCAGAGATAAAATAAGCAACATTTGACTGAAGTCAAAACCAGCTGTGCTTAGGAATTTTTTTCTGTCTATCTCAGCCCACACTACTACCCAATGGGAGTACAGTTTAACACTTTTCAGAGAGGAATGCTTGGAGAAGTGATAGGTCTATCTTGATACTGATTCAAAAATACATTAGCAATCTCATTTTTAGTGGCACTTTTCTATACAAGCGTAAATTTAACTTTTGTTTAAAACAATTGCTATTATTGAGTAGAAAGGTTTTGCTTCTTTTTGTCAACCTTTCTCACACTCTTATCTTCTGTACTTCATTGCCCTAAGTGACTTTCTCAGTCTGGCGTACCTCTCCACTGTCTACCTTTCCTTTTTGCCTAGCAGGGAAACAAGTATTACATAACAGGTTGAAGTCAATTGACATGGCTTATTTCAGTCATTGTAAATGTGGGTTGATTGGAGGGAAATGATAGTTTCTTGGTTGTGGAGGAATTTTTTACTTGTTAAGATGCAGAAAATACTAATTGGGAGATTTTTTTCCCTGCTACTTGGGAGTCTATTTCTGTTTAAAAAATGAATAAACTCCATGTGTCTGTGTATGAGCAGAGCGACTGAAATATTCTGGTCTATTGTATCTGGAATTTTGCAAGAAAACAAGTAGAGTGGAAAGATTAAAAGAAAACACTCAGTCACATCGGCACACATAGTATATGCTCAGACTCATACCAAACAGCTGAAATAGTCGTTTGCTATTAAAAGAAATGCTGAAAGTCAGGCTTAAGCTTATTTTTATACCTGGATCTCATTGTTTAGAGTGTTTAAATAGAACCCGTTGTGAGTCAGTGAGTGTAACTGCTGCCATGCAAGGGCATCTCTTCCTTTGGAGAAGGGAGGGAATATTTGCAGGATGCAGATGGCAGAGCTGGAGCTGGCCCACCTCTCTGGGCCTGGTCACTCTGGTAGGGATCAGTGGGAAGGGCATGCAGATGACCTTGGTGGAACCCCAGCCAGGCATGCAGGCTTGCTTGAACACCATCTGATTCTTAAGTCCTGAGCACCCTACAAAGCCCCGTTACAGTTAATTGGAGGATATCCAAGACCTTTTGTGAGAGTGGCTTGATTCCTCATAGGAAATGCCATGAGATTTATCTATGATGTTGGCTGAGTTACAGATGTTGCTATGTTAACTCTAAAACTGTGTATAGAAATATACAGTTTTCTGTATATATTTCTGTATATATTTCTCCTGTATATAGAAATTCTTCAGTTGTAACACTGTATTGAATGTCAGCTGTGTGTAAATAAGATGCATTATGCTTAAGTAGCCAAATTGCATAGAATGTACTCTAATAAGCAGGATTTCTTCAAGTACAGTGTTTGGCAGCACACAAAGGTTTCCAAATACCTGTTTAATATGCAAAAAAAAGCATTTTATGATTACTTTGACTTTCTGGGTAGTGGTTTTCTAATCATTAGGAAGCTTTCCTTGGAGTAGTAGAGATTCTTGAGCTGTAGACTGTTGAGGGGATGAGATCTCCTTTAATTGAGACTTTTGAAAACAGAAAAGAGACATCTGTCATGTGATTTAAGTGCATTTCTTAATTATATCTTGAGACTAGGAGGTAGACTAGATCAGCAGTTACCCGCCTGTATATAATACAAGACATTATATCATGCATAAAGTGGAACTACATTTGTTAGATGTGTTGGACTAGATTTTGGAGATCCCATAGATTCAATTCCATGATGTAATAACATGGCCTGTGTTGCATGTTTCATATCTGTAGAAGTTGTTTTAAACAAATGCTAATACGTAATTTTTACTCATTACAATATATGACCTGCTTGGGTAACTAAGAGAATTAAGCAAAACATCTGATTCCTAATACAAATGTATTTGACCTTTTGAATTAGAGGAACATTTTAATTTCTAAATGAAATTAAAATCTCATTTGTTTCATAACTGAATTTTAGAAGGCTTTTCATCTTCAAGCATGAGGGTTTTTTCCTCTGTCTGAGCTGCTGCTAATGTACAATTTATGCAATTGAGGGAGAAACATAGGCTTTAAAGTCAGCTAAACTGAAGTTGCCACAGGTTAAGCTATTGAACTGTTATATTTCACACCAAGCTGATCCCATGGTACTTTGTGTTTTTTAAAAGGAATTATTTAAGTAAGTGTATCCCACTTCACAATATGGATCTTCTTTGAAGTGCGGTTGAAATTTAATGGAAACTTTCAAAAACGTATTTATAGTAATTTCTTTTTTTTTCTCTTGTGGTTTAGATCACGTTTTCTTTTTCCCTAGTGACTTTGAAGTTGGTCTTCACAGTTTTCATTTTGCCACCATCACCTCTAATTGGACTTGGGTCTGTGATGTCAGGAAGATGAGTCTCAGTGTCTAAATGAGCTCTTGCACAAAGATACTTTTTTTATGTTTATGATCATTGTGATTGAAAAAAGCAGTAAATGTGTCCAAGTACAATGTTCTAGAATTTTCTCATGATGTAGCAGTTGCTCTTCACTCAGATCTGTCCATTCTGCAAGGGCATAGCATACTTTTTGAAACATACCTTTTAGTAGTCTAAGAAACCCCTTTCTTTTACACTGTCAGTGAGAGGTGTTTCTGAATCTAAATCCCATTTATTTTTTTCTGGACAGTGTGTATTGGAGAAAAAAAAATCTTACATTAATTAAGAAACATCCTTTTCTGTTGCCTTTTAAGATATTCCTTAGCACAATTTTCTGGAAAGAGACCTCACCATCATATTAGAAAGTTCTGTCGAGAGCAGTGCTGTAGATTTAAAACAAGGCTTTATGTTATCAGTGGATATCACTGACTATATGTATATAATATGTTTAAACAAAAGTGATAATAAAGGGCAAATGCAGTCCTAAAACTGGAGCAAACTCCTTCTATGCAAACAGTTGCTTCTATACATGTATTTGAGGGAATTGCTGATTCTGGATGCTTTGAATCTTATGGAAAAGATTTTAAAAGGTCAGAGATGTATTTGCATGGTTCTTCCACAACCAAAACTAATCTCTTGTTTCTGTCTTAATTTGTTTAATTCAACCCTGTTGAACAGCTTGGCTAGAATGCAAGCTACATTTTTGAGTGTGGAGATTTCTGTTAAATTACATCCTTGATACATCCAGGTTTATGATACAGTCTGTTGTCAAATTAATTAATATTACAGCTGGATCTAGTTAGTTACTTTGCAAATTCCAAATGATACTGTTACTTTATGAAATGAACTTAAAGCCAGGGTAAATAGATAAATCATGATTACAGGCTAATAAGGTTATGCCACCCTCTGATTTCTGTCTATTTTGTGTCTGTCTTGCTTAAACAGTGAGCTCACCAGAACTTTGCATCTGCATTTTATCATATAATGATAAACAATATTACAGAGCATAGTAAATACTTCACTTTTCCACTAGATTGAAACAGTATGTTTTGTAACAGAAAAACATTTCTAATAAAGAGAACTTGGAAATGTTTAAAATTTTAATCTGTCAAATGGTTTCTGGAGCTTTGCAGGATTCATTGCACTCTGATAATACTCCTGTTAGCTAATCCTACATCAGTAGAACTGAATTTGTGCATGAATTCTCATATTTCTTCAAAAGCAATGCTTATCTTTGTATTATTGAAGTTCTAAAACTTTGCTTTAAGAATTTTGTTTGTGTTATATTGAGAGAGGTACCAAAAAATGGCTTCCTAACTACTATTTCTTGGAGTTCTGTGTTTATTTGACTCTGGAAGCAGAAGAGACCATAATTTCTGAGCTGTGGTCTGTACATTCTGAGACTGTATCTAAGCAGCAGGGTGGATAATAAATGCTTGAAATGTTCAGAGAAGTGAGCTGGATGTGTGCAGTGATAAAGTAGCGTATTACAGTCAGGGTTGCTTTTGCCCAGTTCTTTTTTCCTCCAAAACAAAAGAGAGAGAGAGAAAAAAAAAAAGCAATTCCTATACCAGAATCCAAGCACCCAAAAGGGAGAGGTTCAGGCAAAATGTTGCTCAATGAGGGGGTAAAGAGTGTTGCCTTGTGGTCATAGAGGAAAGCAGTGAATGCTGGGATCTCTGCTACTGCCTACTAATAACTGCACAAGGGCTTTTTGTGTTGCCAGTGACATTGAGGTGCACATTTTCTATGTAGCTGGGGCATATTCCAGGTTTATCAAATTTAATGTCATAAGTCATAGAACATACATACATACACAGAGCAAGTGAAGGCATAGTGCCTGCTTGCTGATTAGGTATTAAAAGAGTTTAATATCCCAGAAACAGCATGATGTAGTAGTGTTGTACAGAAATAGACTACTTACAAGTATCTCCCTCTTCCCACAAGTATTGGGGTGGTGGTTGGTTTTGAAAGTGCACCCGATGTTAACAGTGGTATTTGAAGCATATAATATTGCTGATGGGAGGAACATAAACAGTACTATTTGTTAGGTCATTGCCATTTGTTTCAAAGTAAAGCACTGTCAACTGTAACTGGAGTGGAAAAATAATGAGTATTCCTCTATTTGCAGCTATATGCCAGCCAGGGTGCAAACATGGCGAATGCATTGGGCCAAACAAGTGTAAGTGCCACCCAGGTTACATTGGAAAAACCTGCAACCAAGGTAAGAAATAGTTTATTTTTGAAGTTACGGAAGTATTGTTGATCCCTCTACCCCCTTCTGCCAATGCTGTGTGTCACCTGTGTTTATAGGGTAATGAACTCATATACCAGGTCTGTTACTGCTGTAGCTATTCTGATTGGGACTGACATTTGTAAAGAGAATGACATCTGCAGTGGGATGACACGGGGAAAATGGCTTTCATTAATCTGAAGTCAATGTGAAGAGTATATAGTATGTATTTACACGCTCTCCTGAATCTGAAACAAATTATTTAAAACTTGTGGTCAGGATTGTTATTTTACAAGGTCACAATTTTCAGTTTGGGATAGTATTTGTTTAATTAAAAAACCCTATCATTCATACATTCTCATTTTTGTTTTTCTAATCATGAACTAACTAGGTAGCAACAAATTATACTACATATTGAAGAGTTGGTGTAAAGATTAAGTGTTGTTTTACTGAATTATCAATATAGTTTCATAGTTTGTTTTTTTTTCCTGAAAATTACTTCCGAAACATGTCATGGTACAAAGATCATAGAGTATAAAACAGAATTGTAATACGTGATTTATTAGATTTTGTTGGCCAAGCATCAAACATGCAAACAAAGATATCTCAGTGAGACTGTTCTCTTTTTCAGTTGTCTCAGCCTACAGGAAAAGTTAATGCATTTTCTGAGTGCTGAGGAAGTATGGTAGAAGAATGTGATATTTAGAACGGTTTTGTTGTTGAAAAATGACCCCTGATGTTGGCTAACCTTCTTATGATGTGTTGAATTTTAGAGTTATTTTCTTTAAAAATAGATGCATATTTATTTTTGGATTTACTAATCCCTCCTGAACTGATGTGGAAATGAATGTTGTGTTTTTCAGTTTTTTTACAAGTTTGTCATCTCTCAAATTATCCTGTCTTCTTATCCTCTTACTTTGGGCTGACATTTTAAAGGATGGGTTGTTATGATTTTATTCTGTACATGTTTTAGTCAGTCTAGAACATTTTTAGAAAACAATGCAGTGAAACTAGCAGTTGTTATATGTATATGGAACAGGTTTTATATGTACTAGTTACTTTAATAATATAAAAAAAATGCTGTGCAAGTTGCTGGAGGCTGCAATCTTGAACTAAACTATGTACTTGCCACTAAATGCTATGGAAGGAAAATACTGTGTTGATAAATGATTAAAGGAAGTCTTTTAGGCAGTATTGATCAAATATTCTTGCATGGTGTTGGTGACAAAGTTGCCCCAACTGAGGTGCATGAGGTTTCTGAGATGCCTACTGACTGTGGTGCCCCAAATGTCCACCAGTTCAGGTGACTACTGCTATTGTATTCCATGATGAGACCCTCGAGCTGTTCCTGGGATCAGGGTATGTGTTCTTGCCATGTGAAACACTTCTATTCCACCCCCTGGGATCATCATGCAAGAAATATGGTGTCAAGGGGTGAGGTGGTCCTGTGTGTCAGGTGCTGTGATCCTTCTACCTGCACGGCTTGAAGCAGTAGTACAATTTCTTGCAAAGGGGATGGAGGCTAATAGATGGATGGCTGTGATGGGAAAGCTGAACCTGCAGTGCCATTAGCATGCAGAGCAAATAACTGATTGTATTACCTTGAAGTTCTATGTCTGTATTCTGGAAAGTATTGACTCTCCACCACACTCATGGTTGTCACTGGCATTTGTTTCTTTCCTCTGCTCTTCTTTTGAGGCCTGCCTTTTTTATTTTTTCTGAGTTCCTTTGTTAAGTGAGAGCAATGGAAATTGATTATCAGGTTAGATAAAGATGAAACTGATTTAGATAAAGCTGGAAGTTGAAGAAAATGAGGGTTAACTTCTGCATTTGGCAGCTATTGATTAATCACACTAAGTGATGTGAACAAAACTCTCTTCAGGGGTTACAAATCTCTCAAGAGTTTGACATGGTAGTGTGATGGTAGTTGCTGGAAATGAAAGCTGATCTACTCTTTATAGCATGGTGATAACAGTTTAATTTTTGTACTTGGTTTCTGGTCTTTGGTTTTCTATTTTCAAAGTTGAGTGAATGAGGTACTGAATATTTGACTTCTGTGTTGCTTGATCCAAGTTAGCTAATAGATAGAAAAAAGCAGGAAAACTGAGTGCTGGAGTCTGCAGAAGCTAATTAAAAATAGCAGTGTATTGTATCTTGCTAGGGATAAACGCCTCATTGTTAAATGTTCACTGAAGTTGGTCCAAGATCGTGTGTGGCACCACACAGCAACCAAAGAAGTCACATCTGGATTTACCAGCAAAGGCACTTGTCCTTTCCTTGTACTCACATTTTCATTTCGCTTCTTTAAAAATCTTTAAAAAATAAAATACTTGTGCTCAGCAGCCTATGTTTGTTATGAACCTGCTTTCCATAGTGCTCAAAACTGTCCGTCTGTTTTTATGTGCAGTACTGTCTTATGTTATTTTGAAATTAAGAACGCTGGTTTTGTACTGACTGTACAGTTGTAGGCAATGCGGGAAATTAAATGGCTGATCAGTGAAATTTCCCAGGTATAGGACAGTGAGTGGACATCCCCACAAGAAAACAAAAGAGATTTGCTAAACTTTTTAATAGTGTTACGCTTTATATTTTAAATGCTGGTATGAGATTATAAGTGGCTAAAAGAAATTATCGTATTGTATTAAAATAAAAAACGATGTAAAAGTGTTATTTTTATTACCCTTTGAGTTTATACATTTTAGCTTTCAATTTTTTTAGAGGCAACTTCTGCTGTTTTCTTATTTCCTCTTTTGATGCATAGACATTTCTACTGTGATATCTTTATAGATGTTGCTTGAAATATACAATTGATAAGTAACTGGCATTTCTTCAAGAGCCAGGTTGCTATGGCTGATTTTTTTTGGCTGCTGACATTTGCCTGAGCCTGTTCTTGAAAAGTAGCCTTTATTTAAGGAAAAAGGAACACTCAAACAGATCCAAATAGCAGTATATAAATAGCAGGAATACTCCCTGTCCCTGTGCAGCACATCCGGACATTCCTTAGGGAAGTATACTGCTGCAGATTAGGGGTGCATGGAGGTGGATCAAGGGAGCTGTAAGCATATTCATACAGGCCTTTATGTAGAACTAGTAGGACCTGCTGCTAGGAATTGTACAATGTGCCTCCTAGGGAACTGTGTGATGCTTGTCATGTGGTTTCCGAGTATGTGCCTGTCTGCACTGCTAAAAAGAAGAAAAGTTGCCTTTTGGGAAAAACTAGATGGGCTGAGCAGTATGCTCTAACACACCTAATCTGTTTGCAGGCTGGCTTTTCTCTTAAGCAACCATAGCACTGACAGTACTTGTTTTCCTGAACAGTAGTATTCATTCTGACTCCATAAGGTTAAAAACATCTTTCTCTCAATAACCAGTTTCAAAGGCAAAAGTGAAGACAAATGACATATGAGATTTAGGTTTAAGTGGAGTTGTGCTAACAGCCTGTTTTTGCTGTCTGGTGACCTTAGGTTTCTGTTACGTCATCCAAACTTAAAATTTTTAATTTTTCAAGGTGTTTTTTTAAGATGCGAATCAGAGGAGTCAGACAACATTTGTTCGTAGACAGAAATATAATGAAATGAAGGCAATAGAAATAATTTAAAGCCAAAATTCCACAAATAGAAAGCATGTGTTATGATATCCTAATACAGTTGGTTGTGCCTGCTTTATAATATCAGGTTATTCTCAGAGTATGTTACTAATAGCTGTCTATTTGTCAGTACCAGAGCTTTCATTTCTGTACTAAGAATATTTTGTACCAAATGGTGGTGTAGAATTCAGAGTCCTACAGAGAGATCCAATTATTTAAGGCTCATAATGTAATCTATGCTTTATTCAAGATGGTAAACTGGGAACAGTCAAAAATTTTTATGATTTTCAACTTTGAGTCTGTGGTCATAACTCTGGAAGTAAGTGCAAGACACTTCTTAAGTCTTCAGGAGTATCTAAACTTAGGAGCTGAATTGCAGGGGGATTTAAGCACTAGAAGTTAACACAAGGTACTGTTAAAATCCTGCTCTGTCAACTTAATTTCAATGTTACCTTTCCTTGTTCTGCCCCTACTTCTAGTTAAGTATTTTATACTTAGTTCTGTTGCGCATTTGTTTTGTGAAGTCATGCCTTTTGTACAAAAGAGTTAAAATACATGTATTTTAGACATGGAGGACTGTTTTTTTCCTCTTACTTTTTACTTTCTCTTACTTTACATCTCAAAATGATGGTTGTCAGTGAACCTCAGTATATTCAATAGTGTAGGCTCCTTATGAATTCATTTATGAATTGAAATCAAATGCTAGCAGAGTTTTTAATTTAATAATGACTTTTTTAACAGACACATTGTATATGTAATAAATATGTTCATGCACTTATAATGTCTGTCAGGAGCTGCCTATTTGTATGTTTTACAGAAGAAAGGAAAAATAAAGCAGGGGTTTTTTTGGTGCTGCTGAGAGACGTTTAACTTCCAAAATGTGAACTTTCATCTGTTTATTATTGAACATTGTTATGTAAAGCTTATTTTACTCCAAGGTTTTCACAACGAAAACTTGTCCTTCCCCTCTAACATAATCACCTGCTGCATTCCCGTTTGACCTAGGCACATATGCTATCCTGCAGGTCTGTTTCCACGTGACTAAATGTACATTCTTCTACAGCTGTTTCTCTCAAACCTAGCAGGTGCATTTTTTTTTTTTTTTTTTGTGACTGGGGCATTGGTACCTGTTGGGAGAAGTATGTTCTCCTAGCAACTACTGAAACTCCCAAAAAGTGAGAGTTGAAATGGAGTGCTCTTTGTGCGGCACATGATCCACAGGAGGACTGCAGGGATGGTCATCACTCCTTGTTTATCAGGCATAAGTCTAGCCCTTATTTTGGCAACCTTTCCTCAGTGAAGTCCTGCGTGTGCTCATCTGATTTTCTTACCACTTGAGGAGCAAATATTCCCCTTCAGGTTTCCTAGAAACGTCTTGGTCAGCCTTCCACAGGAAGAAAGAGAAAATTCTATTCCTTACCACTACCCTCTTGTGGAAGAGGGGAACAGGAAGTATTCTTGTCTCTAAACATGCTGCTCTTCCCGAGGCCTTGGAAAATGAAGTAAAGTAAGTCATATCCATCAGTTAGGGGAAGGGTTGAGGGGAAGGGTAAATACCTCACTCGCTATTCCTTGACCCCATGAAGATGAAAACAAAGTAGGTCAGAAGACAACAGATTTTATGGTACACATAAACACTGTTAGGAGCTCTCAGGAGCAGCAGTGACATGAGAGGCAACATCCTTCTGGCTGCTTTTGGATTTCATCAGTGACTTTTAGTCTGATACATTTATTTTTCTCTTGGTGGCTCTGCACTTTATCAGTCAAAATGAAAGGGAAAGTATTTCTCAGTTTTAGAATGCCATTTAAAAATATTTTGACCTGAAAAGAATAAGATGAAGAATCTTGCTCTCTAAAACTAAATGATTACAGAGTTTCAGGATTAATTTAAAATCCAAACATCAGGAACTTGAAAAATTCCAGGCATAGTTGTTAAGAAGCAATGTTTTCTCTAATTTCTTCTCTACAGTGAATGTAACTTTTCTCACTCCATTTACTACGTAGATCCTGTTAAGTTTTCTACTTTAGTATGAAAAGCAATCAACTCATTACTGACTTTATTCTAACAAGGGGTAAATTTATCTTTCTGTTTTAACATCTTAACCCTGAGCCTTCACCTCTAACCTGCAGAAAGTATGTGTTGCCTCCTCAGTTATTTTATGAAGTGGCTACTGTGTGTGGGGGTCTACCACATGGTAGGAGCACCAAGGCTTGCTTTTCTGCTACATGGATGAGGGATTGACACTTGATGAGATAGTGTTTAATAGTGGAAGATGACTCTTTGAAAAATTCTGGAAATAACGGCAGTTTTCCTTCTGTGACAGAGTTCCAGAGAGCATTGCACAATATTAAAGATGGTCGGTAACTCAGTTTTTTAAGTACTCACTGGCTGGATTTGTGAATAGATTTGTTACTTTCACCTTTGTTGTCGTCTTTGTTCATCAACAAACAAATAACTAAGTAACAAATTATTCTGGTTTACTCAGTTAATATCAACACATTCTTGGAAGAGAATTCTGAAGGAAATCACTCAATCTTTACTTCTTGTTTAAAACCCTGTCTACTAATATGGAAATTGTAGGCTGAATATTTTGTATTAAATTCTGTATTAAATTGTAAATCTGGAATACAGACCTTCATGGATAGTCCTTGACAAATATAACTGATGTCAGATACTTTTTTTTTTTTAGTATTTTTTAGATAGTAAATAAAAAATTTTCTCTGTGAGATTGTTTAAAGTAGCTTAGCATCAGCTTTCCTACCTTCCTCTGCAACTCATTTTGAAGCATGGTAGTGAATCACTGAATTGCTATCAGAATTGCTGATAGTGATTACAGAGTGACATTTGCTTTCTTCTTCCTCCTCCTGCTCCTTCAGAGTGCTGGCTGGTCCTGGACATGGCATCAACATGAATAGTGGCATCCTGAGCTTGTGCGTTCCCTAATGAAATGGTTGGCACTTCATCTAACACTAATGCTATCGTTTCTGAAAAGATATCAATGAAACCAAAGAAAATAAGCCACTTGGCAGGAGGGAGGAGCAGTGCTTCACACAGAACGTTCTGGACACTTGCTATCAGCTGAACTGCATATAAAAAGCTAATTGCCATATTTTTCCTTCTTTCATCAGCAACTTGAGCTAGCAGTTTCGTCATGCACGCTTTGTGTGTTTTCTTTTCCCACCCTCTTCCCTTGTGCCCTTCATTTCAGATCTGAATGAGTGTGGACTAAAGCCACGGCCGTGCAAACACCGCTGTATGAATACCTACGGCAGCTACAAGTGCTACTGTCTGAACGGCTACATGCTTATGCCAGATGGAACGTGCTCGAGTACGGCAAGGCTTGTTGCTTGCTTTTTTTTTCAAGCTTCTCAAAATCCCTACTTGAGTTTCCCTGGGAAACTTTTGTGAAACGAAGACGGGTTCCAAAGTAAAAGATTAATCTTCCTGGAAATTAGGCAGTTGCGCAAGATGAGCTTCTTTTTTTTTTTGGCCTAATAAAATTAGGCTGAAAAAAAAACTAAGAGCAATTATTTTGATTTTATTAGTTTTATTACAAGTTTCCCGAGAAACATTCTTCAGTGCTGTAAATCACTGTTAATTGACCTTCAAGGACAAGTGCTTGCAGTTTTCATTGCAGCAAGACACCTGCAGTTCTGGTGTATTATGGCCTTATGAATGTAAAATATTTAATGCTGCAGATGTTGGTTGTTTGACTGGTATAAAACTGTACTGTCGTCTCTCTGGAGATCAGGTTCCTACTTGCTCCCATAAAAGTGGTTATTTTGAATGCCTGGACAGAGGGAAGGGTAGAGAAATTGCCTTTAACTAGAGATGCTCCTATTTTAAAACAGCAGTATTGTCCAGGAGAGTTTGATACATACTGGGGTTTATATTCCTCATGGGGGCTGTGTTCTATGGCATGACTTGCTACAGTTGTGGTGGTTTTCTCTCTCCCCCCTCCACCGATGCAGTTTTTGAGCAGAAAAATTTTACTAGCAGATGCATTTGCTCTTTGAAGCCTGAAAGGATACCTGTCAAATTCAAAAAGCATTTTTCCACTTCTGTCGTAATTATGTGACATCTTAATTCTCCAAAGTTTTCCTGCAATTTTCTAGTACTGATCAGAGCCTTTATCTAAATATGTTCAATTATTTTTCTCTAGATGCCCTTTCTTGCTTGATGGCAAATTGTCAGTATGGCTGTGATGTGCTGAAAGGGGAAGTGCGCTGCCGCTGTCCTTCTCCAGGGCTGCAGCTTGGGCCTGATGGCAGGACTTGCATAGGTAGGTGATCAAATGCAGATTTAATTTTTTTTTTTCTCCAAAATGTTTTTATCCTTACACTGAATGGAGTTCAAGAGAGTTTCAGGTGAAATTAGAATGCACTGTACATGCAATTTAAAGATGTTACTAATGAGAATTATAATGAGGCATGTTGCTCAAGTGGTCTGTGTCAGAGATTGCCAGTGTTTTCCTACAGTCCTACAAGTTTCATTGTCTGCCTAAAGCCCATACAGACTGCTTGGTATCCAAACCCTTGGGCCCAAGACTCCAAAATACCTACCTGCATAAAAAAAGGAATGAGAGGTCAGCTCTCCTTCATACCCAACCAGGTGGTGCCTAGGTCAGGGGGTAGAGGGATAATTTGTAGAAGTCATTGAGATTACAGTGGAACAAGGCAGAGGTCTATGCCTGCTCCAGTAATTGAATCTACTATCTTTCTGCCATACTGTGAAAACTCCAGGTTAAAATAAACTCAGGAATTCAGAGTGTATAAAAGTGAAATGTTTTGTTTCCCTGTCTGTGGACATGGAAAAGGTGCTTATGGTTAATCAGATTCTACTGTGGTCTGAAGAACAGTGTGACGTGTGATTTTATTAGTCATTAACTATACATCCTGAGTGTATATGATGCTCCAGTGATTTTATTATTTATAACTTATGCAGTGCTACAGTTCCATAACCAGTAACAACCCCGAAAGAATGCAAGAAAATGTGGATGTCCTAATCATCCATTAGGGTGTCTTGGCTGTTTACAGGGCAGGTAGTTCTCCAAGTGCCTGACCTATGGTGAGCAAGAATTTTTTGGCAGAGAAAGGGACAGATTTCAGACCTTCTGATGTGAAAAGCAGGCTCCACACTAAGTTGGGGGCTTTCTACAGTACATCATTGGCATATTTATGTATGGAAAAGAATGGAGAGAAGGAGAAAAAAACTCCACCGTTGTTACGTGCTGGAGGGATTAAATTATGATTAATCACATTTTGGACATTATGGCAGACAGAGATCTTTGGAAGATATTTGTGCCATGCCATAGTGAGCTGAGTGATTTTAAGTACGAATTCAAGGAAGTTATGCCAAGTAGAGAAATTTGCTAGAAATAATGCTTGCAACATTCTCCTAGTGTGCATTTTTATATTCAGGCAGACTTCATACTTTGAGATAAATAAAGTGTACTTTAATGCCAAAGAGTAGCACTCAAACCAGTCATATGAAGCTCTTTCAGTTCTTCAGAGTAGTTTTAAAAAAACCACTTTTTTCCCAGAAAGGCGAAGAACTGTGTACCCACATTTCAGTTGGGTGTGCATCATTCAGATTGATCTCATAACCTATTTCTAAAATTTCCAGAAAAATTTCAGAACAGGCTTGTACAATACAGAGAAAGTAGTTACAGCTGGAGATGTCTGTTCTTTCCACATCATAACATAATGTACTCTCCTTTTTTGGTATGAAGGAAGTGGTTGTAACGTGCGCCCTTTTTGTGCCATTTCTCTATCAAGTTTGATTTGTATTAAATACTTGCAAAAACTGAAGTTATTGGGGACTAGGGCTGTGCCTTTTCCTCACATGTGTACAAGTCCATCACTGCTGGGAGGTTCTCAGTTCCAGCAAGGGTCTGGATAATGCTGCAGTACAAATAGAAACGCAGATGATGGTAAGAAAATTGAACTGTGCGTTGGCTACATCTCATGAAGTCCTTGTTTGAGGAGAGTTTGAAGAACAGCTGGGAATGTAATGCCATTTTTTAGCACAGGTGGAAATTCCTCTAGGCACTATTTTATTCTTAGTTTAAACCATGCTGATCATTCTCTTGTTAAAATGTTCCTTCCAGTCAGTCATGAAAAAACATGAATTTGACTGTGAAGGTAAATCATATAAGTGAAAAATATTTTTCACTTTATGAAAAATCATAAAGTGAAAAATAAATCAGCAAAGTATTCAGTGAAAATGTGGATTAAACAACTAATTCATTGATTAATGACTGTTGAATCAATAAGTCAATCAGTGTTGCCAGATTTTTGAACTGGGATTTTCATTTAATGAAAGCAGGATACATTTCAGCCTCAGAAGGTCTGAAATTATTTGAGGACTGAAAATAGTGATTTTTCACTATAAAATAATTTCCCCTTTTTTGTGTGTGTGTTTGTATAGAAATTTGAAAATATGGCATTGTAAACTTAAAAATCATACTGTTTTTAAATCAGTCTCCTAGTTGTTTTGTGCTTGAGTTGGTAATATGGTCATCCACACAGCAAGAGAGAAACAAGACTGTAATTCTGCTTCTCTGTTCGACACTAACCATCACACTCATTAGATGCTGTCTGCATTATGTGCCTTTGAAGCAGCTCCCTGACACTGAGATGAGAATATAACTCACCCCTTCATCCTTGCTTTTCTTAGGAAGCAGGTATGAACCACATGTTGTAGCAGGCAAAGGGAAACAGCCTTACACCGTTTGGTCCACGTGTGAATTGACTTGAAAGAAGCCACTATCACTGTACTATTTGAGAACTGCAGGAAAGTAATCATAAACACTCGCACATCATCTTCCAGCTGATGTTCAATACCTGGTTTTCCCCCCAGTAATGAGCATCCATGCATCTCTTATTAAATGCATGTGGAAGACTGTTATATTTTTCCATTATTTTTGTGTCAGTTTTCAAAAGTGTATTGACTAGCAGTTCAGTCCTGTATCTTTAAGAGGTATAACTGCCTAGAAAATGAAACAATACCACGACACTGTTCTCATCATCTAACATACTACTTGCCTGATGTGAATGTGTGGAGAGGGAAAAGCAGGACAAACTACATTAGGTTTTAAAGATCATAATCCATTCTTAGATATATTCAATGGCTAATCTTTTCCTTACTGAATTACTTTCTGAAGTTGTGGTTTAAAGATTGAAAAAACCCAACCAAAACCAACAAAGAACACAACTAACAGTAATCAAGAATCTGAAACTTGCAGACTTGAAATAATATTTTAATAAAGAGTAAAAAACTGTGACTTGTAAATAAAATTCTAGTGAAAAACATTTTTGGTAGAGTAAAACTTAATAACGTACTCAAAGCCTAAAACGTTAATAATAGATTCAAATCAAGAAGAGATTTACAGGAAGATTCAGGCTTGTGGAGAGATGCCCAGTATTGATCTTGTTTTCTTTCTCATTCAAGCCTTTACTGCACCATTCCAGCAGTGCTCTCCATGGAGAGTGGAGGTTTGCAGCTATGTCAGAACAGTCTGACGGGCCAGCAGTGTGGGAGTTTAGGGGTCGAATCCCTCCTGTCCTCAGTAATTCTTCATGCAGAGTGGGACAGTGCCAGAAGGAGCTACTGGGAGAATCCATCTGGCCAGTAATTTCATGGTTGTAAGTCACTTCTTTTGGCTGTGGGAAACAACACATCTTGGAGAATTCGAAGCTACTCTCCCCTGCCTCAGGTGGCTGCCCTAACTAACCAGCGGCTTTGTGGTAACATTTTTTTCTCTGTGGTGGAAGAGACTCACGCTTCTCTTTGCCCTGTTCAGGCCTCTTTTACAAGCAGCAGGGCATCAATCACTCGGCTTTGTTTTGCACTCTTGACATCTGCAGCTGAAGTGCTCCTTTTGGGACAACAATTGCATGGAGAGCAAAATCCTGCTTTCCCATAGATCAAGAGCCTGATAGAGCTGCAGAGCAAAGGCTTGAACTGTGCCCCGTAGATAACCAAGAAACATCAGGAGCTGCGTGCGTCAGAGGCAGCCGTGCATGGCAGGTCTCTGCCTCAGTGAAGAATTAGTGTTCTAGCACTCAGCAGGCTTCAGTTCAGTATCCAAGGACTACAGAATGAGTGGTAGTAGTGCAAGGAGCTTTTGTGTGTCAGCCTGACCTCGCCTGAGAGTTTCCCAGGCAGGGAAAGCAGCCTTGGGTGAGCATCAGCTGCTCCCTGGGCGTCTGCCTGTCTTGTTAGTCAGCATGCAGAACAGCAGCACTGCTTCAGGTCTTGCTGGGAGCCATGTATCTCAGCACTTCAGAGACATGTTAAGGTCACTTAAGTAACCAGCTTCTCTGTGAAAGAGGCCTTAGCTACAGCACAGGCACTGTGCAGCATAAGAGATTGAAAAGAACGGGTACTCAAAAAGCATTTGGCCTGTGGCAGCTAACTGATAGGAGGGTCAGAAATGCTGCAACCCCAGCATTAGCTTGAACTCCCTTTGTTTAGAGCAAGTCCTGAACAGATGAAGATACCCTGATAGGCTCAAAGGGCAGGTCATGGATTAGGGACACCTGAGATTTTAAGAAAACAAGCCAGTTCCAACTGTGTACTTTGAATGTGCACATATGACCTGTGCTACAGGAACAATATTTCAGGCATGTTTCAGAAAAAGAATTACTGGGGTAGTTTTAGTTATTATTCCTTGCCTGTAAATCCAGGTACTGTCTTTATAACCAGGCAGGGCTTAGCAGGGCAAATGAAAGTTATACAAATAACATGAAATAGATTTTCTTCAGACAAATACCATTAGAGTCTCAAGGATGAGTGCTTTGAGGCCTTGAGGAAGCTGTCATGCCATTCTGTGGGGAATTAGAAAACGTCTCTTCTCCAAGGGGGAGGGTACCAGGATAGCAGTGCATAGAGCAAGCATTCAAAATTCAGTAACACTGCTTGTTATGCCAGTGCATCTCTTGTTACTCACAGCAGCATTTGAAAAGGCTCCTCGCATAGGAGGCATAAAAATTTGGACATGTGACCAAGAGCTGAAGTAAGATGGCAGTCAGAAGTAGTGCTCAGGTATTACTGCTGGCTGACCAAAGGACTTTATGAAAAATACTTTGGTTATTCTTTAGCTTTCCATTATGTGAAATCAGTTTAATTTGGGCAGCATAGACTGTATTTTAACTGCTATTGAGAATAATAGAGTTCCTTTGTTTCCACAGATATTGACGAATGTGCTACTGGGAGAGTTATCTGTCCAAGATTTAGGCACTGTGTCAATACTTTTGGAAGCTACATTTGCAGATGTCACCAAGGCTTTGATCTGATGTACATTGGAGGCAAATACCAATGCCATGGTAAAACCAAGTTATTTCTTGTATGTTTGTAATAGAGCTTCATATTCTAAAATGAAATTAATGGTTTAAAGAGGAATTTTTATTTCTTGTGGCTGAAACATTGAAGCAGGTTGTTTTACACTGCATCAGTATTTTAAGAAAGGGTCGATTCCAGAAATAGACTGTGAAAGAGAAAGCATATATTTGGCCCACATTCTCCTAACTGATTCTTGTGTGGAAGCTAGTGAGAGAGCAGAGCTGATGACCCCAGGAATTCCTTTCCAAAGCCTTTGTCCCTGCAGGGTTCACTGTGCACAGGCAGTTGTAGGCTTGGAGCAGCGTATGAGCTTAGGCTATGTCTGAGCTGTAACACCGGTCTGCTCCATGGCATGCCCCAAGATCCAAGATAAGAAAATGTGCACACCCCAGCTAGTTCCAACCCAGACTGCCCAACTTTCCTTCCCCTGAAGACAGGTGGAGAGAAGGCAGGAGTTGGGAAATAACCTGTGTCTGGACATGAGACTGGAATGCAGCTCATGTATACCCTTCAATGAAGATATTCCCAGGTCCCACTGCCTTAGTTTCACAGGATCTCAACTGGTTATGATTCTTTCACTGAAAAAATTATCATGTGGAGATAATGAGGCATTGCTCTATGTTTGTTTAAGTATGTTTTTTTCAGAGAAATTTCTATGCAGAGCACTGGAATATTCCTGCACTGGTTTCTTTTCTTATTATGTCACCTGTAAGAAGTGGTTAGTAAAATTGTGATCTTCATGATCTCAACTTCAGTCTATCCCAAGGCATGTCTGAAGCTGATGCTTAGGTATAAGCTGAACAATATGAAAGTTGCCCAGTAGTCCCTTTTATCCTAATGTTTGTATCACCACATTATTTGTGACTACTTACCTTCCTTTTCCCACTTGCAATTCAGTTTTATTACTTTTTTAAAATAATCATAATAATGTTTATGTTTTTGCAGGGATAAGCAGAAAGTCAAGTTTCTTTGAAGCAAATGATTGTTTTTTTAAATGTAAATCTCTGTTGCAGATATAGATGAATGTTCCCTTGGCCACCATCAGTGTGGTAGTTTTTCACACTGTTACAATACTCCAGGATCCTACAAATGCAAATGTAAAGAAGGTTACAGAGACAATGGAACAAACTGCATACGTATGTAATGCTCCTTTTGAAAAAGAGATTCTGAAAGTTAATGTATCCCATTTTGTAAATGTTAAGGTACTGCACTATCAGGTTCAGTTTCTCTAAGCTATTTTTAAAACTTAATAAGGGGCTGGGGAATGTAGTTGGAGTTTTCTAAGTCTTAGCACGCCTTGGTAAAAATACCTTTCCCTGAGACATTTTCATAATTAGAAAGAAATTCACCTCTCCCTATTCACAGCTTGATTCTAGAGATTGCTTCAGGATGAGAACAACTGAGTAAGCAGGGTAGGTCTGATCAAACAGTACGTATTACTCATACCCTGTTGTTGTGTACGCTCCACAACTGGCCCATTTCAGCAGCTCGCCCCATCCACTCCCTGCTGCTTCCCAGATGTGAGCAGAGCTGAGAGCAAGGGTTTCTCTAAAAGGATTCACTGTTGGAGAATTTACTTCCTCACCTTGTTCTTGGGAGAAGCAGCTATTCCCTCTGGTACTGAATAGGCCCCACATTTGGCATGCCACAGGACTGTGCAGCTCTTTGACATCTGCTGAATGTTTTCAAGGACCCTGCATTCATTTGTGGGATCTGATCTTTGACACTGTTTTTTTTAAAGACCAATACCATTTTTTCCTTTGGCTGTAGCTATCATGGTAAAAGGTGATCTTTCACAACTGGAGTGCTTGCAATTATATGTGGTCACATTCCACGTGTGTTACTGGGACATTGTCCTATGGTATGTTTTATATTTTAATATACACAAGTGGCCAGAGGGAAAACTTTTTTACCTGCTATCATCAAAAAGTTCATTGCTTAACAAACAGTAGTTCTTCATTTTAAAGGTGTGTTATACTTGAAACACTTGTAAACAAAATATGAGACTAGAGTTCTTATTGGGCCTTTTAAGATCTCCACTGAGATATAAAAGGCTTATTAACAAATAGAAAATTATAAGTAGCAAAACAAATGTTCTTGTGTTTCATGTCTGCAGAAACTCCCCTTGTGAAACCAAATTAAAATTTGTTGTCCTTTCTTTATGAAATAGTGGAGGAGATGTGGTGTAGGTGGTGCTCAGTTCACCTCATTTTTGTGGAGCATGAAAAAATGTAATTTACTTAGTTTCCTGATGTTTGGCAAAGGTAAAGATTTAAATGAAGGCTGGCTTAGGTTCAATCTTTGTAAAATGATTACTGCTTATTGACAAGGAGAAAAGTTTAGAAGAAGGGGTCTGAAAGATAATTTTCTTAAACTAAAAGTATCTGCCCATCTGTGACCAAAATGGTTGTAACACTGGAATCTTACTAAACTTGCTTCCACTCCTGAACTTGTCTAGTTTAGAGGTCTGCTTAACCCACAGCTTCCTGCCTGTGGTTTTTTAAGCAGCAGTGCTTTTGGGTAAGTTTTACTATCTCTGAAAGAGACGTAGTGCTTGGGAGGAGGTGGGGATGGAAGTCTCTTGGCCTTCTAAATCATTTCTAAATCATTTCTAAACTGCTGCAATGAGAAGTACTATCTGAAGGGATGTGATGACTCAGCAGTGCTGATGCTAAAGTATGTTTCTAAATGATGGAAACATTCAGAAGAAAAAAGTTATTTCAGCAAAGTCTCTCTGTCTCATAATGAAATAGATTGCTAAGTTTCTGGAGTGAGAGGCTCAGATGTCCATTATGGTCCCACTTTGATTCTCTTTGCAGTTATTCCTAGTGTTTTCCTGCTGAACCACCTGGTCCATATCATATATTCAACGGCAACTGCACTCCTCCTAAAGGAGGCAGTGGTATAACAAATAGGATTCTTGATGTTGGAGGCACAAGGCAACCCCTCAGACCATCATATGTACCTGCTTTTGTTACAGAAAAGCCGATGACCAGGCCAACGGCTCGACCTACACCTGAACCAACAACTCGACCTACACCCAGAACAACGGCCCAACCTACACCTGGACCGACAACTCGGCTGACACCAAAGCCAACCACTAGATATGTGCCAGTGACAACAAGACCAACCACTAGATATGTGCCAGTGACAACAAGACCAACCACTAGATATGTGCCAGTGACAACAAGGCCAGTAACGACGCCAGTAGCGAGGCCTCCACCACCACCTCAACCTACAACGATAAGACCTACACTACCACCACAAAGACCTCCTCTTATAATAACTGAAGAACCTTCACAAGTTCCCATTGAAACTACATCTTTGCAAGGAATTATAGATGACAACAGGATTCAGCCAGATCCTCAGAAACCCCGAGGAGATGTGTTCAGTAAGTGATTTTTACATATCCTTTCATTTATCAGACCTGTAGATGCAGTGAGGTGAAAGCATGCACTGTACTGTTTGGTTTGTTTGGAACACTGTACTAATGAGAACAAAGGCATGAAATGGTCATGTGATAAAGCTGCACAAATAGTTGATTTTATTACCTAACAAAAAGTGTGGGAAGTAAGTTCTGAATCAATTAATCTAAAAAATTCTCTTTTTTTTCTTTCTGAAATTATTGAGTATATTGTCCTATATAAGTACTAAATTATGCTTTCAGATGAAAGTTTTAGGGAAATGAAAGACATTTTATTGAAAAGTATTGAAATGCAACATAACTCATAAATAGTCAATGGATTCAAATTCAGGGAGTTGAGGGTCACTCTTAGCATATTTCCGTATCTTTAAGAATGGTAAGAAATGGGACCATATCTAATTACCTAAAGACTTTTATGTGACCTATATTGTATGAATTCAAATAGTCTCAGATGTTCATGACTAAGCAGTGGGAAGATTGCATAAAAATAACAGGGTAGTTTTATGGACTGCGTCTATGAGAAGGGATACATGAAAAGCTGAAGATAGTAAAGATTCTCATAGCATGAACACGTGTCATTTTAAGAGCTTCTCTGAAATGTACAGCACTAACATGCCAGCTTTGGTGCATACCACAGCAGACATTACTGGCACTTACACAGCTATGCATATCTGCCAAGAAATACTCAACACCTGATTTTATCTCTAGTTCTGCTGCTAATTTTAGAGATGGGGAGGGTGTGTTGGATCAGACCTTCTCCTTCAGCTTGTTGTAGAATAAAGCTGCTGAAGCAATGTTGTAGGAGAAGTTTGCTGTCTCAGAGCAGGTGTTTTTTTTCCAATTACTTTGTCTTCTGTGTGATATCTTTTTGGGCTTTGCTGCTGTAGGTCATTACATAAAGAAATATTTTGTTCCTTGTAAAAAAGTTTTCCCTGTGACATTTTATCTGTTATGGACAGTTAGATAAATTTAAAATGGAGACAGAAGCTGGCTTAAAATTTAGAAGACAAATCCTGGTACTACTTAGTAGAGTGTGCTTTTGACTTTTTCAAGATTATGTTTTAAACAATCTATATTCAGTTAAAAATATTAAAGCATGCTTATGTGACATTCTTAAAGGAAATATAATAAATACTCCCAAAACTTGTGTAATGTGAACTGATAGTTAAAAATAAGGAGTTTTATGGAAATGACTCTAGACTCTAGCATTGTGCTTCTCAAGTGTCTTGTGTTGCAAGTGTTCTCTGGAATTCTAAAGCAGAGGGATAGTTTTCAGCTATTTTCATGAAGTCATAACAATCCTCTATTTAAAGCTTATTATTTACTATTAGTTTTTCCATATTGTCTGTAGAGGCTAGATTTTGAAGCTAATGCTTTCAAGAGATATGCTTTAGATACAGGAGTTTGGAAAGCAGGAAAGTAAAAGCATTTTAAGTTGGGTTTGATCTGACTGCAAGCTTATATTATGGTACATATAACAAACACAGGATCTTTGCAGAGTGTTTATCAACTATTTGTTTAGGTCAGCTGCCACCCTTTGAAGTTTGTGATATACATACATAGCTTCAAAGGCTTAAGTGAACAACACCGCAGGACTGCAACGGGTCAAGCACCATCAGCTCTTACTGGCCCCAGTATGTGATGCGGAGACAGATAGCTCCTCAGATAGCTCAACAGATGTCTCTCTTTAATCCCATATCTTTTTTTTCTATCTCCTGCCAGAGATATAGTTGATATACATATGTGTGTGACATAACTGTGTGACTGCAAACATACTCCACTTGTGCTCTAGATGATGCTAGTAGTGTAATCATTAGCAAAGCTGGTGTCCTGTTTATCCTCTCTCTTTGATCTTTTTCTCTCCTTTCCACTCTCCTTTTTGCTCTTTTTTTCTTTCTTTTATCTTCTGGACACCTCAAAAGTATCTTCTAGGTAGTGGTCACTGGTGTCTCCTCCTGCCTTCTCTCTGCTCAGAGGCATTTATGTAGGGAGTGCAGGAAAGCATTTGTCAGGGATTTGAAACCTACTGCTCAGTGTGAGGCAGCTGCTCAGTGTGAGGCACTGCAAGCTCAGGATGGCAGAGCTCCCACCCAGTGTAAGCCAGCGCCTCTCAAAAAGTGTTCCTTGCAGCCAAACATGGTGCAAGGAAACCATGATGTTGAGACAATACAGAATTTCAAACTGGAATAACTAGTAACATTTAGCTAACCTTTGACTTGCTTCTTATCTGCTATATGGATGTGCCAAACCCTCCCCACCTCCAAAAACATTTGTGGATTTTTCACTTGCCTCTATATTTCCTCAGGGAAGGGGAGTTTTGAGCTACTTCCTTCAGCTTCTTTAAAGCTGTTGCTGTTTTAGTCTCACCTACATCAGACATCTTTGCAGCGTTCCTGGGTTGTGGATATGAGCTAATTTCGTTTGGCTTATGCTGAGCTTCTTTGGGTTCATTTCCACACATCATCTGCTTCTCCAGTCAAGGCAGCAAAGAAGGTAGTTCTCAAAAATGAATTCAAACTCTGGTTCCCATATACCTCCTTGAAAAGAGAAGAAAAAACCTCACTCTTACTGCCTTGTTTCCCACTGGAGAATGCAGGCAACATCTCAGTGGTCCTGTAGATCTTACTGTCTTGGAAAACAGAGGAGAAGATTGATATTAGATCCACTCAGGTAATGAAGTAGGATTTTACTCTTCACTTTTGGAAAGTCTTCAGAAGAATTACCGTCTCATCTTAGATGGCTGCTTCCTGCTGTGTCACCAAGGGCTGTGGTATCCCAAACAGTCACAAAAGGTGGTGTTTTATCACACAGGGGTGGGCAGAACCCAGCACAGAGAGCACTGTACCCAGCGACCACTGGCAATTCTGATCTTCCAGCCAGTAGCATCTGCTGAAGACCTCAGCATTTAAAGTTGTGTTTTCAACTAGGTTATCTTATGCATGGACATCTTCCATCCGTTTTTCCCCCTGGGCCTCTGAAGCCTTAGCCAGGCTTTGACAAAGCAGCATGACAGTAAATAGGTGGTACTTCTGTTAGGCAGTCCGTGGCAAAGGGGTCATTGGTTGCTGTACAGTGATAGATGTCCCAGTGTACCAGACTAAATCCTGCAAATCGTGGTGGTCTAGGATTGGTCCACATGAGGAGAGGAAGCATGCCAGGGCAAGGGTACTTTTTTTTCTGTATCTCTCAAATTCCAGTTTTTCATTAGTTAATCTTTTCCTGGGCTGCCCCTTGGCGACTCGTTGCTGCCTGTTTCCTCCCTGTGTTGTTATTTGACCTGCTATCCCACACAGTGAGTAAATTTGTTCTAGGCTTTTACTTCAGAGCTCTCTTGAATGCATTGCTCAACTTGAAATCAGCGGAGGACCAGGGAAATTGGTCTGTTCGGTGGTGACAAAGAGCATAAATTATAAAAATGCTGATAATGTTATTTAAATGCCTTTGCAATTTGTGAAAGGTATTGGGTTGTTGCTTTTCTTTAGATGCTTTACCCCTTTTCTAAGAATGCCTGCAGTGACTTTGGGGAGCTGCTTTTTTAGAGAGCAAAAAATTAGTATTTTTTAAAACAGAATTCCTACACTTGGCCTTTGAACCACTTAGTCTGATGCAGACAGTGGAATCTGGCACCAAGGATAATCTTCTCCTGATATGGATATGGGAGGAATGGCAATGAGGGAGGAATGCAGTGATGGCTTAATATTTAACTATTTCAGGACTGATACAAACTACAGTGAAGTACAGAGGAATCTTTTCTAGTTACTCAGATGGATAAGTCTCTAACAAATAGGACAAACTTCTCAATAGGACTATGAATTTCTGCTACCAGTGGGATCTGGGTGATAACCATTAAAAGCATAAACTTAAAGCATAATCCTAGATATCAGCAGAGCAAGAACAAACCCCCTTATCTGTATTAAGAAACAGTTAAGCAGTTTTCCTTCTTAGCCCTTAGTGGAGCTGGAAAGATTGGAATTAGGAAACTTTTCTCATAACAGCTATTAAAAAATTTAAAGATTAAAACTTGATTCTTTCTCCTTTCAGTGACTGAAAAGTCCTTAGTGCAGTAAATGCAGTTGTGTGATCCTTGAAGCTGTTGAAAAAAGGGAAATGCTAAAAGAAAAGAATGGGGGGTTTGTTATTCCTTTATATCATTAGAGTAGCATTTCATTTGTCTTCACCGTTCTGGCACCTTTTAAAATGTTTTAATATTTAAGCATTTAAGATAGGCACTTTGTTCCTGTTGATACCCTGGAGTTCAGTCATAAAATCTAGGAGTCTTAGAAATCACACCCTCAATCAGTCTTGCAGCTACTTTTATCCCTGGATCTGATATACAAGCTTCTGTAGACTACTTGTTTTAGCTGTGTTTCCCTGAAACTCAGTTGGCATTCTGTGCCTCCTGAATGAATGTTCATTGAAAAACAGACAGGTTACTTTGCAGAAAATCTGGAAAGATATATAGTAAGATGCTTGACTGTGGTCAAAGTTAACGAGCCTCTTAACTGCCTGAGAAATGCAAGATTGGACTTTGGAGTGGTAGCATCTCTCCTCTTGTATGCAAATGGTGCTGTAGAGGGTGGGACAGTCCATGAAAGCCCTTCCTGAGATAAATCTTACTGCAAAATTTGATTTTACAGAGTTGTAGGAAACATATCTTGGACACTGTGGGTGTCCAGACAAAAGGATGAAGTGTACCTCTCTGTTGCCTCTTCCTTTTAGCATAGCATATATCAAAATCTTCCCTGGAGGAAAACTGGATTTATTCTTGTTTTCTCAGTCTGACTGACCTCTGGACTACCCTTACTTTTAGCTGTTTTCTACTGGTTCTGTGTGAGACCTCATTACTTGTGGGGATTTTTTGGAAGTGGGATTTAACACTTTCAGTCGTAACAATTCAATCAAAAAATTCCGTGTCCTTTTTTGTTGTTATCTGGGAAGCTTGATCATGATTATTGTGTGCTTACAGTGCAAAACCAGTGTTTGTTGTAAGCCAGAGAACTGCATAATTAATAGTAATAACAATTACTGATAACATGAAGTTACACTCTGTTTTTTGTTTTTTAACACCAAAACAGCAATTATTCTGTTTATTATGAACAAACTGATATATGTACATGCAATTTTTTATATTCCCAAACTCAGCAATTAGCAAGTAAATAGAAAAAAAAGCCTTATTGTTTTCCCAAAGGTTTTTGAAAAGCTGGAAAGGAATAATTCTTATGCAGTTATTTAATATTTCCCCCCAGACTCATGCATCTGTGAAGAACTTAGCTCATGAACTTTGAGAATATGGTAGTGTTGATGTATTGGCTCGCTCAGCTTATAAAATTCTTCAAGAGAAAAAGAAGCCAAGTTTATATTTAACAAGCTTTATCAAATCATTGAAGTTAAGTGAAAAGCACACTGATACACTATATAAAGTACACAGAAAGGGCTTGGAAAGCTTGCAGAAAATACTTTCTCCCACGATTGCCACTCAGCATATTAGTTGTTGTAGCAAAAAGAAGTGTACACCTGGATCATATTTAGCATCCTGAATCTCTTACGGTAACTCTTGTTTCAAATTGAGTGCACATTCCTCTAATTAGGTCTGACGACTGAAGTGACTGGTTTAATGCACTGCAACACATTCTACTAGAAGTTCATAAAAACAGTGTTTGGAAACGACTTAAGGGAAATTTTTGAAGGAATATTTTTTTAGAGCTTTAATCATAGGCAAATATATCGACTTTTATTAGGAGAATGCTTGTATGTGTGCACAGATGTAACTCAGGTTTGTATAAAAGAGCAGTGCATTAGAAATGGTAAACTGTAGTAGTTTGCAAAATAAATTCATAATATTTCTTTCAGTATTTTCCATAAACCAAGGCTATAGACTTGGTTTATGGAAATAGACTTCCCATAGACTGGGAAGAGGGTACACAGGGCAAGCACATACCCTGAAACTGTGACCCCCTGAGTATCCTACAAATCTTAAAGCATGGCAGTGGGTTTCCTCAATGCTCTTTGCCACAGTGCTCGTTTAGAACCCTGTCTGTGAGCCTGTGGCCTGAGCCTTTGATCCCTCAGAAAAACCATAAGGTGCAGGGGAAGAACAGGAAGATATGGAGGTTCAGTGTGTTGTTCTGTGTTTCCCTAGATAAGAAGAGCATCCCATTGCTGGTGAGTGCGTGGGGGATCGTGAGTGATGTCTGTGAGGTTCTTTGAAGTCTGGAGTCATCTTGCAGCCCAGGGAGAGGACAACTTGCTTTTCTGTCTGCTCGCATGGGCTGGCCTCTTTCCATCCCTGTGTCCTGTGGATACAGCAGATGTAAAGACACTTCAGTGTGTCTGTTCCAGACTAGCAGCTTCTGTATCTACTGATGCTGTGCTCCGCAGTTTTGAAGCAAATTGCCAACTTGTTCTTCACAGTATAGAAAATAAATACTATCTTTTGCCCTCAGTGCAGCCTGAGATGAGGAAAGGCAAGGTGGTAGTCCCTGGGTGTGCAGCACAGATGTGTCCCATGTGTGGGGAGTGCTGCATTTCATAGGGAGCAGCAGCCTGCAATGTGGTTGTAATATGAGATGAAACTCCCCTGTGAGGGCTTGTCTAAGGTAAAGTTTCAGTCACAGCTCTGCCCTGCCAGAAATGACAGTAGGTGACTGACAGGGTGCTGTTAGTTTAGCAGACTTTGTAACTACACACTCCCACAAAATTTGCTGTCCCAGCTGGCTGGCCGCAGTAAGTCCAAAAAATGCAATTACCAGTTTTTAACATTCCTGAGAAAACCCACTGCAGCTGAATTTAAATGGTGCCAACAGCTGCTGTGTGTGCCACAGTGGTGGTGGTCTGGGTACTCACAGACAGTTCATACAGGTGTCTACTCCATAAGCTACTGCTCATGGCTGTCCATGACTGTAACAATGTAAGAGTGTGCTTGCTGTAATGTGTCAGGACAGCCTGTGTCACCATCAGCACCTTGGTGCAGGTGTGACTGCCACTGTAGGATGTGCTTGTTCAACTGTCCCACCTTCATATTAGACAGAGCTCCAAGGAAAGACAGCAGTATACTGCTGGGAGAGATTCTTTGCTGCCTGAGGTAATGGATGTTTTTTTTTTCTTTATATAATTGAATATAGTATTTGTGTGTCAATGTACTGCAGGGCAATTATTGACCTAGGTGGTATGGACTGTACACATTTGTAAGGTTTCTTTCATGTTAAATCTCAAAGTTTTTAATAACATAAGCAAAAAATCCCAGATGAAACAAAGCAGCAAAAGTACTATTAAAAACAAGATATCTTTTAAAAATTAATAGTCCTCTACTACCCAAGTCAACCTTAAAAAATTTTAATTCAAGATCTTTAGCCTAGAATAGTACTTTTAAAATACATTAGTGTTTGCTTATTTTGTCCTGATTTCAAAAATCTTTTGCTTTTCTTTCTTCTGGATTTAGAGGAACTTGTGCAGCAGTACTAGTACATGTTGTCCTAGTGCTAAAGAAGTTCCTTCTTACCTTTTGATTTGATTTTCTGAAAACAACAGTACTTTATTTCAGTTGTCTCAATTTTTCTTGTTCTCCCTTGCCTCAGAAGTCTATTGAGACATTAAGATAGTTATTTTAGCACTGCAAATGGAAAATGTGTCAAGTTTTTAATAGATAAGGCCCTTACAAATACCTTAGGTGTCAGAGGTACCTATAACATCTAAGGACATGTCTGAAACACATTACTACTGTTATGAATTATGCACTAGACCTGCCTCTAAAAGAGGAATTTTCCAAGACAGCTCTATTCAGTGCAGTCTGTTTAGCTGATAGCTGTCCATCAGGCAAGACAACTGCGTGTTGTTTGTGGAGACTTACACAGACTGGCACAGCATCTTCAGAACTGTGTGGGAGTCTTTGCAGCCACCTGACTTTGGCAGCCATCATTCCCACAAAGACCTCTTAAATTTCAGGTTGTCCTGGATGCTGAATGTCTAATAACCTCTGGGCCTGTTAATCACCAAGAGCTGTTCCTTCTCCTTGCAGCTGGGAACAACAGCTGAAGGACAGACTGTGCTGGAAAGCAAAAAGTATAATTACAGTTGAATTTCAGCTTCCACTAGAGATCATCCTTCTCAACTTTCAGTACAATCCTGATAATTGTGTAGGGAGCTCTACTTCTTTGCAAATAGATGGATGTACCTTCAGCTGTGTTTCAAAGGTTAAGTGCCTTTTCCAAGTACTGCTGCCTCCTGTTGAGGTTGTCCTGTAATTGTCTGTGGAAGGGTTGAGCAATAGCTTTAATGTGGCTTTATTTTATTGAGAAACTAGTATCTCTAAAAATATACTTGGCGAGCAATAGTGTGCTTCAAGGTTAAAGCTTTCCCCCCTGGTTAAAAAGGAGCTTTCATTCAAAGAGCCTTTAGGAGACATGGAATCACCTCTTACAGTGCTCAGATAAATGTTATGACATAAATCATAAATCACATAGGCATAAAGCTTATGAGTCTTCATGTATAATATAATTAAATATATTGAAATCTTAAAGAAAAGCACAATGCCTAGAGCTGCTCTGCTGGTTTTTGTTAAAGTTAGTGACCTACTTCCTTATCTCGTTCATTTTTCTCACAGTTCCACGCCAGCCTGGAGTGAGCAATAATCTGTTAGAAATACTTGAAATTGAAAGAGGGATTACTGCCGATGAATTCGAAACAAATGATGACCCAGGTAAAGAACATGTCTCCTATTCAGGGCCTAGGGTTTAGGATTTTCTGATTTCTTGGGGGTTGATACATTTTTACATGACTCTTACATCTTAAGCAGCTTGTTTTAACTACATGTTGTAAAAAGAAAAAAAAACCCAAACCACTGCCTATGTGAACCTTTATAATAAGTTTTATTTCCTAACAGATTTAGCACAAAAATAGTATGAAGTGTTAATAATAAAAGTGTCCTTTTTGTTGTTTTAGTATTTTTTCAGATTCTTTTTCTGGGGCTCCTTCTTCTACATTTAATTTTCATATTTACTTGCTAGTATCAGCCATATGGGAAATTAAAAACCAAAACAATCCAAACACTTCTTTTTTTTTTTTGTGACCTCCTGCTCTGTTCTGCCAGGTGTGCTGGTACACAGCTGTAATTTTGATAGTGGACTGTGTGGATGGATCAAGGACAAAGATGATGACTTGCACTGGGAACCAGTGAGAGATGGGTCAGGTAAGTTGCCTGTGTGTGATCACTGTGTATGATCCTGCAGTTGCAGAACCACCCAGGCTTGAGGTTGATGACGATTCCTGCATTAGAACAAATTACACAACTTCTGTTCCCTTTAGTTCCGGGATGTATTTCACACCCCTTCTGTGTATAAAAATCAAAATTGAGGATTCCCAGCAGGAAAGAGCAATTGAAAACTTGCACTTTTATCATAGCTGTTATCTTTAAAATAGGAATGTCTCTGAAGGAGTAGTAAATGTATTCAGCAAAAGTCTATCTTTCTTAAAAGAATATGAAAGAACAAAAACATGAACTTGAGAACAACTTTTATTTATGGTGAAACCAAGCTTATTTTTCAAACTACCATATTAACATAATTATTTCTCTATCACTAGCAAAATTATAGAAAGTGCTAGAAATAGTCTTTGTTCTGTTGCCAAATATAATGTTCTAGATTAACCTCTCAGTTTGATTTTATTGAATTTTACTCCAAGCCGCTGCAATCTGTATGTAGAAAAAATGTTAAGTAACTGGAACGCAGAGAAGTTAAATGCTCATATGTAGAGGCTTCTGAAGATGGGATTGTTTGAGACGGTAAAAAGTGACCTTACAAAGAACATTACAGAGGAGTGTGTACTAGCAGTTTTCAGAGTAGGAGAGAACTGGCATCTGCGCTGCTGGTCAGCTGAAGCAACAACCCTTCCCCTCACACACCTCTGCTGTCCCAGGAGAAGTGCACATCCACACTGCTGGAAGCTGCGTGTATTCTGTCCCCTCTTGACTTTACTGTATGGCACTGAGAGGTTGGCTGTCCTTGCCTGCGTACCCTTCCCCCAGCAGTGCTTGCCCCACGGTGCCGGGGATTAGACACACATCCCTGGCTCCCCGTAATGATGGGATTACTTCATACCCAGAAGAGCAGCCTTTGAAGTGCACAATGCTCACATTATGTGAGGGGATGGCAGACTGAGGAAGGAACCACGCTCTCAGGCGGTAAAATGTTATAGGTTAAGATGAGGGAGGGTGAGGGCACTGAGAGCCATTTTCCTTATGCACCACCTCGTCACAGATGTCTGTCCTTATGCTGCCATTGATGAGACAGTCATTTGTCACCGCAGCAGGTGACCTGGCACCTTTTCCAGGCTGTTTAGCTCGCAAAGTGGAAGTGCTGTCTTCACTTGCTGGGCAGGCCCCCTCCCCACACACAGGCATGCTCTAGTATTTTGGGTGCTCCTTACGACACTTCTAATGTTTTGTGAGTGACTCGGAGAGCAGAGCACCTTCCTCCTGTGGATGAGAAAACGTGTAACTGTCTCCTGCTTGCAGACTGGCATTTAAAAAATGATCACACGTAATTCATACCTTTTTTTTTTTAAACAATGGCTTTAAAAGTGCTTTCTTTCTAAATCAGTCATTTAAAACATAGTAATTATCTGCACTCAAAAATTGCTGTTAATATATATTAAGTTCCAAAACTATGATTTTTAACTGGCTTTTTTTGTTAGACTTCTCTCTTGTGTTGCTTTCCAGTAGTCAGGGACGAGCTCAGCTTTTTGTTTCCTGTGTATGTTCTGCTGCTGTTGACATAACCTGTTAAAACTAGTCCCTTGAAGTCACCCACCCACTCCCTCCTGTCTGGCATACCTTGTTGCAAGGATTTATTTTCACAGCTTGTTCCTGAGTGTTTGCTTTCACCTTTCAAAGTCTGCTATTTATTGGTTTATCAGAATCTGCATTTTAAAAGGTGCTGTGCTGAAGCCTTATAAGCTTATCTTGCATGCAGAAAATGCTGATTTGAGTGGACCTTTTCCTGCAGAGGCTTGCCTACAGCTACGTTGGCTTTGTGCTTACCTAAATCTGTTTCCTATTGATTGGATTCAGTCACAGTAACTATCTGAAACCAATGCAGTTAATGAGTCAAGTCAGTACTTTTATAGTGATATAATTGTATCTTCAACAAACAGGTACAGTTACTTAAACTCTATTATGCTTATTTTAGCAGTTAGTGACCTTGATGCAAAAACAATACTAAAAAAAAAAAATCTGAAAGAATACCCACCAAAAGGCTTTAACAGATGCTGATCTAGGGGCCCAGACAGCAGCATAATACTTTGCTTTATTAAATCTCATTGAGACCAAAATACTTTAAAACCTATGTAGAAGTAGTGAATTGGAGACAAGGTTGGCTTTCCTTTTAAGTGTGTGACAAGCCCTGGTTTAATTGTATTAAACCTCACAGCTTTTGAGGGAAATCATTGTGACTTTCACAGAAAAGCTTTTAAAAAGTACAGCTCAGGTTGAATAGTAGCAGGGAGACAATTTAAATAGAAAATAGTTTTTTATCCTATAATTGAGTGAAGACTGTGTATGTCAACAATGTTACAAACTCCCAATATTTCTACATCATCAGTTTCAGCTAAGGAGCCTAAATGCCACCTTTACCCTAAGTTCATTAAAACACTTGGATTTTTTGATTAAGTTCATTAAACTTGGATTTTTTATTAAAAAAAAATCTAAAATCTGATCTCATGAAAAAAAGTATTCTTAGGTTCACTGTAAGATAAGAATTCTTTTACTATTATTTTTTAAAAGTGAACCTTCCTCCATTTAGTAATTTCAGATTTTGAAGTTATCATCCACCTTGCAAAAGTTTTAATGAAAAGTGCAAAGAACAAATGCCGGTCTGGATTTCCTCCAAGATGTGAAGTCTCATTTAGTGCAGTTCTGAGTGCCAGTGTGAAGGGTGCCTTTTTTTTTATATTTAATGGATGTTGCCATATCTGAGATCCTCAGCTTCTCATGTTCCAAATGTTTTCTGCAAGGCACCTTTACTTCATACATGATCAGAGATAACGATAGGGTTTTGAATTAAGATGTTTGTTCACTGACAACTTCCCACTGTTAGAGTAGACTTCAGGGTTAACAGCCATGTTGAAATCATTACTTCTTCTAGTTTTCTGTATCTAATCCAGATCAGGAATTTATATTATGGTTAAATAAAAAACGCTATCCATGGTTGCAAATGGATATGCTTTGAGACTTAACCTGTTAACACAGCTCCCAAACAAAAGGAAAGGGACAGAATCATAGCTCAGTTATATGATAGCATTTATTCAGGCCTTTTCCTTCATCTATTCAAGAGCAAAACACTGCAGCTTGAAAGGTGCATAAATTCACATGGCGGCTTTAATGTCACTGTGGGTTTAAAATCATGCAGTCACCAAGGGGTTGTCAGAAATTTAGGAATACATGAAATTTTAGTTTTCAAGACAGGTATTATTTGCCTTGTCAAAAGGAATTAGATGGGCAACACCTAGCCAGGTACTAATGTAAAGAGAAGAGCAGCACTGTAAATCTTACCCTGCAGGGGGCAGATGCACCAATCTTGGTTCTATATGCCTTATTTAACACTCACTGGACCTTGTGGAGCCCTTTTTTATTATTTTTTTTAATGTTTTAATAACTGCTCTGCATTTGGTCCTGCAAGCTAGTAGCATTAAAAAAAAAAAAAAAACCAAACACAACCCCCCCAAAAAAAACAACTAACTCTTTTTTCCACTGCAGGGGGACAATATCTTACCATCTCTGATCCCAAAGGCCAAGAAGGAAGAGCAGCACATCTTATTCTCCCCTTGGATCACATGGCTCAGGCCAGAGACTTGTGCCTGTCATTCAGGCATAAGGTGCCTGGACTGCATTCTGGTGCCCTCCAAGTCTTTGTAAGGAAAAATGGTGCTCACGGACCAGCTGTTTGGGGAAGAAATGGTGGCCATGGCTGGAGACAGACACACATAACTTTACGAGGACTAGGCATCAAGAGTGTAAGTACTGATGCTTGTGCTGCCTTTTGTTTTTTTGCATGAGAAGCTGAAGACACTTAAATGGCATAGCACTGGTTTGTTTGTCTTCTGCGTCCAATTTCAGTCTGTGTTTTACTACTTTGATCCCTGCCAGTGGAATCACATTAAGGATATGAGACTCATTGTGCATATTTTTCAATTAGTTTTATGCAAAAAAAAAAAAGAAATCCCACCTACAGCAATAGGCTCATAGTACAGGCTATTTTGTGATTTCCTTGCACAGCCCATTTTAAGGGAATCACCATATGGGAAAGAGCAGCCTAATGGACAGAGCCTACCATACATAGACTTCAAAAAAGCCTGTATCAAGATTCCTCGTGAACAATGCTTTGAATAAGGCAGTGCCACAAGAAAGAAAGCATTGTCCTTTGTGTATTAGTGGTAACTGGCTAAACCAGGGGAAAGATATTCAAAATAAGTCGGTTTTGGTAATGCAGGGAGGTTACATGTGCAGTCACATGTGGTTTTATGCTCTTCAGCATACCTGCAGCTGATCTGACCAAGGAGGTAAATGATGACCTAACTATGCCCATAACACAAAATGTGCAATCAAAAGAAGATGTCTGAAGTGCCGTCGAGAAACTTTTAATACCTGGAAATCTTATGGGGATAAACAGATATCAAAAGCTCAGTGTTATTCTTCAACCTCTGCTTACCTTTGAAGGTAGTTTCTATTTCAGATCTGAAGAACTGGCTTGGGTGCTTCAGGGCCTGTTTTATTCTGACTTAGATATCAAGTGGTGTGAGAAGTTCACACATCATAATGTTCATGGTAGGAGCAGACTACAAGACACACACAGTATATAGTCCTAAAATTAATATTAAGCCTGTAATTACTACAGATAATTTTCTGAAAACTTTACCTCTGCAACAGTAACAAAGATACCTGAGTTTGTAAGTGAGTGTCAGACTGAGAGTATGGACATTTGTAACAGCTGAACAATATATTTGCCATATTCTTACCTTTTTATCTTGCTAAGTTTCACATTTCTGGCAGTATTAACTCTTTCCAGCTCAGTGATAACAGGAGACTCTTACAACATTTTGTTGTAGGCATCAAATAATTTCTAAGCCCTGGTCAGACACGCTGACCATATTAAACAATTCAGGCTTCGGAATCTACAGAAGGAGCACAGGTGAGCAGTACTGATTTATGGGAAGTGTTTCTTAAAGTCAGCTGGCCATTCTGAATATTTAATCTATGCTCCAGTCCTTTTAGTCAGGCTTTCTATGTGCTGAATTTCTTCTGCTCAGGCTAAATCTGGGCTGCTGATGATCTGTGTAAATCCATGCCCAAAGTTCTGCCACTATTTCACAAGGAACCAGTGCTTCATCATGAGACTGCAGGACCCAGAATTGGTTAAATAAAAGATGGATGTTTCTAGTTCCCACAACTAAGGTAGATGCAACATGCTTTAGCAATGGAAAGCTCCTCTTTTAGGCAGCATTTTTGAGAACACAGAGGATTTTACATGTTTCCATGAGAGACAGTAAAAACAGTGCAGAGATGATATGTGGAAAGCCCTCTTCTGTGGAAGTTCATCTCACCTCAGCAGGTGGTCCCAATGGAGCAAATCTGTCCTGAACTGCAGGTTCTTCACAAAGATCCTGCCAAAGAGAAGAAGGAAGAGGATCAAAAGTAGGAAAATGCAGCCATAATTCTAAGCAGAATAAATAGGCTTTTGTGAGTCAGTTATGATTGCCTGAGCTTTATTAGGCTTTTGCTTCCTTATTGTTGAGGCTCTCTAAACCAATTATTTTTCAGTTTAGTTCCCTCCCACCCCCCTCAAAGTGTTCTATTTCTTTTCCTAGGTTATTTTCAAGGGAGAGAAAGGGAAAGGAAGAACTGGGGACATTGGGCTAGATGATGTGATCTTGAGGAGAGGACGCTGCTCTGAAGAGCATTAGCAAAGACAATGGACCAGCACAGTCATCTCCTCTAGCCCTTCTTATGGAATTCCTACCAAGCTTTGAAACAGAACTGCCTGAATAAGAAGTGGGAGAGCAACAACTTCTTAGTGGTCTTCCAAGTGCAATCTCATGGAAACTTCACTTAAATACATGGAGAGCACCTCCCAGGATTCAGGATATCCAATCTTAGGCTGGTTCTTTCTATTAATCCTTACCCTTAAATCATAGTTTCTATGTAATAACTTTATCCCCTATTAAGTCTGGTGAGTGTTCACAGAAAGAGCACTCATGAAAAAGGGAGAATTAATTACAAATGGTGGCAAAAGAAAGCTCCAGCTCAAAGTTTAAGTGTTAACTGACAATCATTGTCTTCCCATAGTGCTACTCTTTCAATGGTTAGATTGATGTAGCTTGAGTCACACTGGATCAGTGAAAGCCTGGACCTGAACTTTGGCTTACTGCCACTGACTTTTGAAGAAGGGTTTGCTTTATATCAAATAGCATTAATTTTGCTGTTGCATCTGTATTAACAACAACCAGTTATATAGAGTAGGCATTGCATCCTGTAATATTGCTACTGCCGTGTTTTGTGTATATGTGTATGGTTAACATATTTATGTTTTTAATATTTACACACTCTAGTTCCAAGGTATTTGGCAGCTGTACGTTCTTACTGTACAAGACAGGAGTTCAGCATAGTCTTCAATACCGCTGGTCATGCCAAGTTACCAAAGTCAGTTAATGGTGCTCATTGAAAAACGCTGGTGCAGTTTTTCATCTTGTAATGTCCTGAAGGCAAAAGACCAAACACTCACCTGATATAAACTGGCATCTGATAATGGTGTACAAGTTGCATCTAGCTCAGATGCAAGGCTCTCAGTCCTGCAAGAATCTCCAGGTTCAGTTGAAGACTGAGCAGCCAGGAGAAGATGAACTTGGATCTTGTAAGGTGGAGCCTGTTGACGCCACCAGGAATGTTCCCTTCCCACAGGTGGCACAAGCCTACACATAAGCAAAAAGGGCAGCTGCATTAGCACTCTATGAACAATTCAGACCGTGAAATGCCTTGAGTGATCTTTGTCAAATGTCCATATTCCATCCAATCTTCTGTATATAATAAACATTTTATCCTTTAGAACTAGAACAACTATTAGCTCTAGCTGGAAATAAGTATTTATCAAAACTTTGGATTAATTTTTTAGTTATGTATCGTGCACATGGTGTGCAGTTTCCCAGGGAATTCTTTTGTTTGGTTTGGGATTTTCTAAATTGGCATCATCATAATCACTGCTAACAATTCTAAATTTGACAAAGTAATTGTAACATTTAAGAAAATTATAAGAGTGGTAAAATGTCATTAGTGGTGCAGCCTTAAAGCTTCAAAATGTATATATAGAAAAAATAGGTCTCAGATCTTTTGAATATTTAAATACAGTGTAAAATAAATGTCAGCTGCACACCATGTTATAAAACCATCATTAAAAAAATACATGTAAAGTCTCACACAAAGTCCACAGAGATAAAATTGCAAAACCATTAGATGTCCTATTAGACGTTTCTGATGAAGTACCACTTTGGAAATACTTTTCCCACTTCTCCCCTAGGACAAAGCACAGTGTGTATAGCAGAAATGTACATGACCAAACAGACAGTCTCCTGCAAAACTGTACCAGCAAACATTTTGAAAAGGAAAAAACCCAAGGCATTTGTAAACATTAAATTTTAAACTATTTTGCTTCAAATATGATCATGATATTTTTTCTCATATATTACTTTGTGATATGTCAGAAATATTTGTGAATAGTTGAAATACCTTGTCTTTATTTTAAAGTAATCAGTAAAGGAGACTGTTACTTGCTACTAATTGGAAATTTTGTTTTCATTTTTAGGTTGAAATTCTCATTTTCATTGCAGTGAAATGAATCAAAAGATGATAATACAACCAAAGTGAAATAGGTCTTGTTAACAGATTTAAAAATCAAAATACATTTCACTATCATATGATGAGAGAATTATATGTATTATTCAAAAGGAAGAATGACAGTTTTCAACCTAACTTTTTTAAAGAGAAGTTTCACAGGTAATTTAAGAGATTCTGCTTCATTTTACAAGAAGCAGCTCTCATAGTCCTCACACTACTGAACTTGTACAAACTGTTATATTCCTTGGAATCTAAGAAGATTAACACAGTTTAGTCTGGTTCATGTGTAGTGGATGAAGATGGTCTTTACCACATCTTCACACATTACTACATCTTTCTGAGGTTAAGATTCCCTGGTTAAAATAGAGACCTATCTCCTATCTATGCAACATTGTCAGAGTTTTTTGCCCCTTTTACAAATGGTACCTAGAACCCAGAATCTGAATTAATTCAGAAAGTAGGCACAAATAAGGTATCTGAGACTTAGAGGTCAAAACCTTGGTTTTACTGTAGTTGCAGACTACAATAACCACCCTAATAAGAGTCAGATAATCATGGGAAGACAAACCTTAGCAGCAGAATGTTGTTGACAGCAGCCTTCCATCATCCTGCTCTGTTCTCATGAAGAAAAGGTGCCACAGTAGCACCTGCCTCCAACCCATGGGCCAGCTCTCTCTATATACACATACCCTATTAGAGGTCATTTCTCCCTGCAGATGAGGCACTGTAATTGTCAGAAACTTTGCTAAAATTATAGACTTTGGATTAAGCTATGCATTGTGACAGTCACCTTGAAATCTGTTCATTCTACATTTAAAGATATGCAACAAGATAAACTACAGCTATCAGCCTTTAAAATTTGAATTCTGAATGTAAGACATATAGAGTTATTAATTAGCAAGTAAGGCCCAGTTAAATCTTATGCAATTTTTATTTATATAGATCTATATCTCAAACAAAAAAATATCAGAGTTTTCCTGGCAGTTAAAATACTTTCTTACCTGCTATTTTATCCTGATGTCTTATAGTCACACAATGTTTTATGACATTTCAGATTGTTGACATAAATTAAAAAAAAAAAAAAAGTTGAATGATGTATTGGTGTAAACCTGCAACTTTAGAAATAAATATGATATATTTTAGTGGTAAATTTCAGGAGTGGTTTGAAAGATCACAGAAATCTCCTCAAGATCTGAAAGTTAGTGCATGCTCAGACCTCATCTACTGCATCAAACTGACCTAGCAATACATGAAGAAATGCATTTGAAATATCTATAATGCTCCATTTGTTTGAGAGGAAGATGCCAACAGACTAAAGACCATCAGGGACCACAAAGACAACTATAACAGTACAGACTGAAGCACCTCTAGAGTTCAGAAACCATCTTGGTGTGGGTTTTCAGAACTATACAACCAAAATGAATCAAATCACATTCCAGCTGGTCTGCTCTTACCAATTCTCCTTGTGCACTTGTGTGACCTCTTCCAAAACCTGGTCCTTTGATATGAAATAAATTGTCCTCTGGACAGTGTTCTATGCTGATTGCTCTAAGCTGACATGGCTTATTTTTGGGGGGGGGGGGGGGGAAAGTGGGTTATATTTTATTTATCTCTTCTCTGTAAATTGAAAAACAGCCTGGATAACATTACTGGATTACAGGATAGTTGATCCAATTACTTGGATGCGAGTGCTTCTTGGACTGTGGGTTCATGTTAGGTTGCCTTTTTTCTTCTAAGAAATCTCTAGTTTAACAGCAGAGAGCCAGATGGGATATCATGCTTCCATTTGCTTGATATATGTCAAAAGCATAGATTTATGCCTCAATTTCTTAATAACATGTCAAACAACAGAGCAAATTGGACCTGAATTTTTTGGATAAAGACAGAAATAATTCCCAGCTCTACAGATCAGGCACTTCATCATTATTTTTCCTCAGTTTGCTTCCCAAGATATGCTCAGAATTAACTAATCTTCTGTTTAAGAAATGTTTAAGCTCATTCTGTACATATGGTCAAATTTTTGCCACTTCACTGTTTTTCTGCAATCCAGCTGTTAAAGATCTCCCCAGGATTCAGGAACAAGCCTCCACTGCCACAAAACGACTCTGCTACGGGTATCGCTGACACCACATCCAAAGGGACCATCTCCACAGCATCTCTATATTCTACGTATTCTAAGTGGGGAACTCATGTATGATGGCATATACTCTGTCTGTGCACACACATGCATATCATGCCCAATAGGCTGAGGCCTGTATTAAGTGTTTGAGCAAGGAAGCCAAGATGTATCTGGCACACAGGATAAGGATGCTTCTCTCTATGATACAGCCAAATCCTGCCTTCCTCTGACCATGAGTTACTGCAGCACATTTCCAGTAACTTTTGTTAACCACCTAATTTATGACTTTTTACCTCCTGTTCAGGTGGTGAGGTCCTCTGTCACATTTTTCTCCCAAGTTTTTCCTTGCCATGCATTTCAACAGCCCATGTTCTTATTTCAGGCTCTCATCCTGAATAGTTTTTATGTTTATTTTGGGTGTGGCAAACACCTGGAAAGACAAAGTACAGCATGTACTCAGAGAATGATTTTACTGCATTTGTATGCAACACAAGCACTAAAGTTTGAGATTGACACTCACAAGACTTTCAGGAAGACACCATCATTGCTCTGATACCACTGCTGCCCCAGCAGAAGGGAGGGACCACATCACCCTTGCCTTTTGCCCCTGCCCCTGCTTTAGGTCAAAAACTTGGAAGAAATGGACTCAGCAGAGTTTGACCCCCCGTTTAGGATGGTTCAAGACAGAACTCCCCTACGTATGAAGCGGGATTACTGTGGCATGCATGCGCTCCACTTCCGTACCAGCATCTTGGAACCACAAAGAACAGAAAAAAAAAGCCTTTCAATGAAAATTGACTTTGAAACAACAAAAGGACTGGGTGTGTATCTTAGTGAGTGCCCATCTTTCTCCTCTCCAAGGAAGCTGGTAATGTTAAGCTTCCATAGACAGTGCAAAACCACTTTTTGGGTTTGGTGGTATGGTCATGTAATATTGCACTTGGTTTAAGAAAGATTCTCCTTTCAAAATGGTTTGGTTTGTAATAACATCAACTTCTACAGAAATTAATTCTCCATGAACTCCACGGAGGCCACCATTTTAGCAGTTAAACATTCCTGAGATGGTCCTCTGGCCCTGAGGTTAGATAGCACATAATACCTGTATCCATGCAGACACTCCTGCTCGAAACGCTGCACAGTCCACTCCTAAAGCACATTTTTCTCAGATCCTATGTCTCAGGTTGTCACACAGCTGCTCCACAGTGGGTCTGCCAAAAAAGAAACCACTGCAACTTAAAGTGTGTTTTTATATGATTTTGTTCACAGATGAGCACAATAATAGCAGAAGTGCTGAGAGAAAAAAAGATAAGCAGCCAAAAGTATACCCTGGTAACATATATATATATAACATATATAACCATAGGTAACATATCAAAGGCAACTGGGTGGTCCCTAATGAGTGCAATTCTCTTCATTTTTCTCTTAAGTTTTGTCAGAGATATCACCTGTGCTACTAAAGACATTGGGCAAACTCGAACTTTCATGTCCCCTGATGAAAGTAAGGAGCTTTTCCTTCCCTGGCATGGAAGTCTGCTTCTTTCCTAATGAGAGACCCTCAACAGAGAAACCCATTCAGAACCACCCTCTGCACTAGCTGCTCCAACCAAAATCCCCTGCGTACTGCAAGTAGGTCCTAATGCACAGGTAGCAAACTGCACAAAAAAATCCCCAAATAGGGCAATATCCTGAGCATGTGGCAAACAGATCCAAACTATGACCCTTGAAGAGGCAACTACAGGTAAAACTACAGGAGCACAAATGGGGAATGCAAGCAATCCTGCAACTCATCAGAACGCAATTGCAAAACAACTGGACTCCATTTCTGGCCCTGAAATGCACTGACAAAAACTGGTGAGTTTTCCAACAGCCAGTCTGCCTGGAACAGCCTGGGAACACAGCATCTCTAAACCACATGAGGCTGCCAACAGCAACTACAAGGTAATCCTGCAGCATGCAAAATAATACATGTGGGGGATTTTCAAACCTCGCTATTAAAAACATCCTTGGAATGATGACTCTGTCCTGACATTCAATACAGGCAACCCATGCTTCCCATTTCAGTGGCAATGACTCCTTTGGGGAAACATCTTGCACTCATAAGTGAACTGAACAGAGCTGCAGCAGAACAGGCACAGGCTGCTGCAGTGGTATCAGGCTTTGCCCACTGGCCTTTCAGTCAAGGAGTGAGACTGCCTGTGAGCCCCCTGAATACATTCAAGGGATAGTGTGTGCACCTCTCCACACCACTATTAATACTGTGGTAAGTAAGGTGAGTAAACTCACCCATGTGATAGGTAAGAGAAGTGAGCAAATGCTTATATTGTGCACCCAGATGTAGGCAAACACCATTTACTTGACCTTACTCACATATCCCACTGCTATGCACTGTCCTCTTGATACACACCCACAGCAGTCTCGGGTCAATGAGCTTAACCTGCAGTAGGAGCTAGTTAAAAGCAGCAATACAATTAAAAGCTTCCATTAAGCAGCATTATTGAAGAGGAGAAACTTACAAGCAAATTTAATTTGTCTTTAACTTCCAGAAGCTTGGACCTCTGACTTGGTCCTTTTGCCACCACCACAGTCAGGCAACACACTTCAGACCTCTCTGTTCTTGGCTTCTGTGGCACAGGATCAGGCCCTTCATTAATACCATAAAAACCACCTTGCTTCTGATTGAAATGAATCCTCTTAACTGCTCACACAAATGCATCTGACATTCTCTCCTGAAGGAACTGTGGAACAGGGCATCTAGAAAGCTGCTGTACAGAAAGCTAAGAAAAAACACAATTACAAAGGAACTTGGAGACTCATGAGACAAACAAGTGTATTAGACACTGATGAATTCACCATGCTCCCTGAGCTATTTGTATGTGATTTATCTCAGTTTCTAGTTAATTTTTAATAGGCATTTCCCCTGTCCCTTGCCAAGCAGTTGGCAAACTCACTGCATGTGCTCCAGCAACAAAAATCCAAGCAGTGGTTCGAGGCAGATGTAGTAAATGGAGTTTTTACTCAAAGTAAGAGCTATCGTTTAAAATCCTATTTCTCCTGCATCTGAAAATGAACAAACTCTTTTGCCTACTTCAAAGAACTGAAATGCACTTTCCTCCTTTCTCCACCACATTCTACTTCGTGCTACAGCTGTTTTTCTTCCTATCTAGGTACAATATGTCATTCCTGTCTCCTATGCAGAATGTTCTACAAGGCTACAAAGTAGATTCTTAAGTTAAACAACAGCTACCAACTGTCAAGGTCCTTTATAAAGTGCAGTTGCACTGACACTAAACCAGGGCAGCATCAGGACAAGACAAAGGGAGAGCTCTTGCAGCCTCACATTTCAGCACACTCTTGTTTTGCTGCAGAGCTTCCAGTCTAGCCCACAGTGACACCAACCTGTCAAAAGCTCTTCAACAGACCTACCAGCAATTGTATAAGCACTATACTTGAAATAATGGCACTCTAAACTGTAAAATGCAAACCCTCAAGCTGCCTCCTCTGGTTTCTGTCATTCCAACCCTTTGGGCTGTTGGACAGGTTGTACTGCTCACTACCAGTTCCAGCTGAGGGCTTTAACTCCCGGGCAAAGTGCAAAGGCTATGCCTGCAGCCCCCACAGCTAATGGTGCTCCTGCACCAGCAGACCTAGTGCCAAGCCAGCATCACTCTGGATGGGCCCTAGACATGCCATTTTCTCCCACTGGGAGCTGAGGTCTCCAGGGGGATAAACCAGGATGAGTACAGCCTGCATTAACCCAGTTGTGCTGCCTCATGCACACATGCTGGCTCCCTCAGGTGTCTCAGATGCACAGCATGATGGCAGGCAGCCACAGGCATCACACACCAGCACACCCTGCCACTGTGGTGTTTCTAATGCCTGGTGGGACCCACTGCAGCTGCCACTGTCCCGACTTCAGTGAGGGCTGGAGCCCCAAGTGTGAACAGATTCAAACCAAGTAGATACAAATTAAATTGGAACAAGCCCCATTTGCCCCTGAGCCTTCACACTTGGGCAGTCCATAAAGAACAATACAGGCTACAGGTGGTAGCCTGTACTACCCACCCCACAGTGCCAAGGCAGCCCTAACAGCTGAGATCCTGACAGGTACACTCCACCAACAGAAGAGCATTGGTGTTGCTTCTCAGCATAACCAAACCTTTGATTAAGCAGCAAGTAGCTAAGGCTACTTCAGTGTTTCTTTATCTTGCCCATGATAAGTGTGTGTGTGCGCTTTGGAGTTGCATGTGCTCACCACAGCACACCATGTGGGGATACAGCTTCCCATCCTCTGTACAGGTTGCTGCCTCCCAGCCACCTTCCTTTTTCTCTTCTTCCTCCTCACACACCTCTTGAAGTTTCTTCAGCTGCATTTTTATCCCCTCCAGTTTGTTCCAAGATCCCCAACTTTTTTCTCCTTATCTTTCAGCTCTGTATTGCTGCTGTGGTCTTGAGCTTTTGATGAAAAACAGGCTATCAAAGCCTTTGTCCTCAGCTGCATACTTTTAAGTTTAGGCCTCCTGTCTACCAGGAAGATTCGATTTAGGTATAAAGCACTGCACCTGGCAGCATTTGCCAGCTCCTGCCCAAACAATAATAAAGTTTCTTTGCCTCAGGACCTGCTGAACCCAAACACTGTTTTCTCTGGCACAAGAGGCCAATTTACTCCTCGAGATAAATATTAAGCAAACAGGATTTTTTTTCATTTAGGAACTAAGCAGCTACAACTTTTTCCTGCAGCCACAGTCACACCCCTCGTGCCAGCAACACTGAGCTATTTTTAAAAAATTCATTCCTGTGGTATTTTCCTAATAGCCATAAAGCAGCAGGGGATTCTCTTAAATACACTTTGCTATTATTACTTGGTCTATGCCTCCTGACTGACTACAATCTTCCAAATTCAGATAGATTAGCCATCTGTCAAAAGAAAAAAAAAAAATAAATTATTCTATTTGTACCCTTTCCTCTATCACTTGTTTGTCCTGGGCAGCAGCTCAGACCTGGCAGGAAAACATCTTAATTCCTGCCCTAAGACTCCATCACATGCCCTGAAGGTTGCAACTTGGACCTTCTGCATACTAAAAAAAGAAAAGAAAAACTTTTACCTCTTGCCAATGTTTCAAAAAGCAAAAATAGTGAACTGAAACCCAAGTGAAGTACTGTTACCTATCCATGTAATAACAACACTCTCAATACCCAAAAAAATAAGATTAGTAGCTCAAATTTACCAAGGGGCACCAACCATTTCGACAATCATACCATTCCCTTCATCTCAGCAGATGACAGGTAAAATGAGTTTGCGACTTAACTAGTAATTTTAAAAGAAGCACGAAGTCCATAGTAAATAATGATACAACCCTTATTGGCTTGGGGACGTCTTGTTAAAATAGCAGGCAGAGACACAGAGCACTTAGCTGTTCTCTCTCCTCTGTACTTGTTCTGCAGTATAAAATACAGAACATTTTTTCTAAGAATATGTAAATATAAACAAAGATTAAAATTAGGACAAATACCTCCTTCCCCTGATTTCATCGTCTGAACCCTCACTTAAGTTGCTCAGTAAGCAAGAAGCATCTATTTTCTATTCACACACACAATTTATTTCTGCTTGCCCATGGTCCGCGCTAGGGGAGAACACTCCCAATAAATCAACCTTTCACTCCCAGCTCCTGACCCCATTTCTTTTGTCCCATCCTTTGACATGTTCCAGCCTTTTGGCCATCTCCTATTGGTGAAATCAGCTTTTTGCTGCCTGAGCTAAGAGAAGAGTCAGTGGCAATGTGCTCTTATGAAGAAGGGATTGCCTCATGCCATGTTCTCTACCTGCCAGAGCAAGTCTGCAGCCATCTGTCCTCCTTGCCCTAACCTGCTCTATTGCTGCTGCCCTCAGCAATGTTTGTGAGGCCACAAGACATGCCAAGCTCCAGAGGAACCCTTCATGGCTCTGGTTTGCATCTTGTCACACTCCTGCTACTGCAAACGCACCCTTAGACAAAAGCCTCTTTCAAGTCAATAGCTAACTTACTGACACACAATGAGTCCAGCAACTGGCAATGGCAGATTTTAAAATTTAGGATATTCCCCCTGCATGTTAATATGCTCTTTTCCCTCTACTCGATGAGTCCATCTTCAAACTACTCTGTCCTAGAGCGATGATGAACATAAGATACTGTGAGATATGTGCAGGTCAGAGCTTCACCCATCGGTACAGCCCATCTGTGCCACCTTCCTCCTGGAGCTCAGCTACTGACTTCAGAGACAGCACGACTATGCCTAGTGTTACTGCTATGCCAGGAAAGGACACTCCCACAAATGCAGCTGACAGCAATGTTACAGTAAAGGTTTTAGTTCAAAAAGAACTATGCTGGTTTTCATCAGCTAATTTTCTGTCCCATGAATTCCGGCATCATTCATTTACTGAGAAATAATATTTAATTCTCATGTATGTCAGAATCACAAAATTTACTTTGCTTCTTCCACATCAAACTTAAGGAAAAAAAAGGTGATGGGTTGCAGAGCTCTCTAAAGCCAAATATTAACAATTGCTGGATGGAAAACAACAGAAAAATGTTATCAACAACTTATACCTGTTTCAGAACGCAAACAGGAAGGACTTCAACAAAAAAGAGAAAAATTCCATGAGGAAAAAAAGTAAGCATTTTTTCCTCTAGTCCATATTGCTTGCAACAATTCCAGTGGTTTATCTACATTTCTAGACTCTTTATTTGTTCTCACAGACATTGGAAATGAAAAATAAAATCAACTTCCAACCTCTTCAGAATAATCTACAATGAAGTACAACGGATAAGTTCAACAGGCAGCCAATTCCAGTACACGCACTTATTGGTACAGAAGAAACAGTATATATACTTTATATATCTATCTCACATATATACATAAAAAATACATACTTACTTATGTATTTAGATAAAACATGTACAAGATTGCATGAGAAACACTGCCAAAGCTGGCCAGTGCTGGGAAAGCAGGACTTCCCAAACCCCTCCCTGGGGCTTCCTGTGGCAGCAAGCACTACCTAAGAAGGAAAAACCTCCCCTAGTGCCAGGTTTTTCCCATTTCACAGGTGCAAATCCTCAGCAGTTTGTCAGGCTCTGTTTGCTATAACAAAAGCCTTCAGTCTCCTGACGTTTTCAAAGGGTTCAAAGAAACATAACATGAGCTAGTTAAAAATACCATGTGGAGTGTGTATACACACCCACCGTGCTCTAAGCCAAAATCACAGAAAGCAAAGTTTGTTTAGCCTAACAGTTCATCCTACCTATCCCCCCTCTCCTGCAGAACTCCTCTGAAACAGTATCTGCTGCGTTGCCTTGCCTGATGTGCTTTGAAAGCCCCAAGTGACTCCCTCTCCAGACCAGGCAAACAGACTGTACCTCTGTGTACGCCCAAACTGTGCCTGGCACAAAGAGGCAGAGCCCAGCACTTCCAGGTGGTACCTGATGTAAACAGACGCTGGAGAGCTCACTTTTCCTGACCTTCAGCCAGAAGGTTTGTTTTAGCTAATTTAAAGCTCCTCCTCTTGGGAGACCACCCAAAATGTCTTTGTACAGTTCAGGTTGTATCCTAATCACCTGGCCAAACTTAAGTCCTGCAGTGCTTTTGATCTTTCTTGGTTATTCAAACTGCTTGGTCGCTTTGCCGCTGTTTGCATGAATGCTCTCAGCATTCCTCTAACCTACAGTGATCTCCTACTTCAGACAGCTGCAGAGATTCAGGCAGCATGGTAATTGCAGACATTAGTGTGTTCCCAAAGCTGACACCAGTAAGATCAGCTCAACACTCAAACAGGGCTCACCAGGAGAGCACTGCTACCAAGCTCCCTGTTGATATTGCTAGCCTGGCTTTGAAACTGGAACAAGATGAAGTCTGTCTGCAACATCTTGCAGCATGGATGCACAGTTTTATTACCAAATCCATTCCCAAATATCAATTGACAGTTGTCTACCTGCTTTGTTCATGGCACAGGCAACATCTTCCTGCAACTGCTTCTACGGCAACTTGAAATGTCAGAGGACTTCAGTGCACCCAGTGCCCACTGCCAAGCCCTCAGTTACAGCCCTTTCTCCTCTTTCAGGTTGAAATCAATCTATTTCCCACAGCAGGAATCAGATGCAGGGACTGCTACAGAGATAAAAAATGATCAAGAAATAAATGATAAGTAACAACATCCAGGTAATGCAGGTAAACCACCATTACCAATATTCTGTCTTGTTACTGGGAAAACTCTACATGTCCCAGATTTCCACTAACACTGAACAATTACACAGTGTAATTTTATATTAAAAAATAATGTAAACTATATAATCAATCCTACTGTATAAAATAACAGAAGGCTACAGACTGTGCAATGAGTAGTCAGGCACTGAGGCTTCTTACATGACATTTCTGGGATATTTTGATACTGTGCCAAAGCCTGAGAGCAGCTCTGGATTACTGTCTCTTAGAGATGCCTCTTGGCTGCTCTTCCTACCACGCAATTCACCACTGTTCTACTGTGAGCATCAGCATGCCAAGTTTTGGGTCAGGGTGTATTTTATGCCACCTTTGTGCTGATGCAAAAGTGATGCCACAAAGCAGCAGGAAAGAAGGCATTGGGCTCTCTGACTAGAAAACATCTAAAGAATTAATGGGGAAAATCCTGTGCCACTGTAAGGGACAGACTGCTTTTGGAAAGTCAGCAGTGCCAAAATAGGTGATTTTACAATAATCAATACTTTTATACTGTGCCATTGTGATCCATGAGAGATCTTACACTAGATGCTCTGTGAACAGGGAGGTTTCCATTCAGAGGAATCCCACCTATTGTGCCATTTGCTTTGACAGACAAAACCTCCCAAATGGTCTTTTCATCTCTTCTTCTGGATATTTTTTATCTGAACAGATCCTTTTCAACAAAAAAATGAGCTGAACCTCGCAACACCCTCCTGACTGGTACAGTGCCATCATCCAAAAGAAACCTCACTCAGATGAATTCGGCATGGCCTGCTAACAGCACTTAAAGCTCTGCAATTCAGCATTATATAATTGTTTGTCTCCTGAGTGTAAGAGTTTCACTTTAGACCCTGCCAAGGTCAATATGCAAGATAAATACTCTCCCAGTCATGGCCTAGTGGGAGGTCTCTTAAGCACCTCAGGTTTGCTATGCAATACCTAGGGAAATCTAACCACATTTCACATGCTAAATTATGTCAGAATTCAGAATGCAAGCAGTATTTTACTTCAGCTACTCTGTTCTTACCCCCTCTGATAGAGAAAAGAAGGGATCCTCTGTAAATCTGAGATACATTGACTCATGACAATAGAAAATAAAGAAATCAGTGTTTCTTATTGGAATCACTGTGAGCAAAGCTTTATCTGAGCAAGAGCTGTCACATCGACCTCCTCCATGAAAAGTTAAGTGCCTACTACTGAGGAAAAGGGAGATTGGAGATGGTGGCTGGGAGAGAAATACCATCACTTACTCACTCCCAAAACAGGAAGAGATCCACTTTAAGAATTATCTCTCTCAGAATACCCTCCCTAAAAATCACTTTTCCCCCCTTAAAAATTGATATATCTTTAATAACAACATTATCAGTATTTATTTTTGTTGTTGTTTTGCCAGTGAAAGTCTAGGCCACTTTGAACAATCTTTTCTCTAAATGAACCCTTAAGTTTCCGTAGTTTCCATAGTTTTCATAGTGTTTGGCCTGGAATGAATTTATGCCCTGGTAAAGCACATCTCTCTGAAATGTAAGTACTGTACACTTCATTTGGTAAAAAGATGGAATTTCCTTCTGGAAATTTTTTATAATCCTGAAATCTACATATTCCTCAAAATGTCTTGGTTATTCAATTAAGTTCATAATGGAAGAGAAGCCATTCATAGGAATAATCTGTTAAGCCCAGAGCAGAAAATTTATGACTGAGGACACACAGCAACACATGCATGAAAAGATTATATGTGAGTTTATCTTGGTTGGACTCTATCTGTATAGTTAGTGTCAATTTGCAGAGTTTCACTGTCAGTACAACTACTGCTGTCTGTGCTACCAAGCTAGAACAGACTAATTAAATGTAGTTAACTCCAAATCCTGACCCCAATGTGTCCAACAAGCCTCCAGACAGTTAAGGAAAAACTTGCCCTTTTTAATTTTCAGCAACAGTATGAGCTATTGAGACTTGTCAGAGATGCTGACATCTAAATATGCTTCACAAACTTCTGAGTTTTGACTGCTTCGCTGTTATTTCCTGAATCCATTATGCCTGCAATTTTCCTCCTCTGAATCACACAGCTCATCTGTGTCAAAATAAATTTATCATCTATTAATTTCCATTCTTCTCTCAGACAGTTATTTCACACCTCCAGCAGACAAGGGCAATGCAATGGCAGGGCATCAGGTTGCTAACCCAGCATCACAGAGGAGGTTACAGCATTTCCACCCTCTTCAGTGTGTGCAATTGGCAGTCTCCTGACCAGATTTCTGGCAAAATATAAACCAGATATATTTTTTCAGTTTTGAGAGCTCTCTTCCCTCAGTTCATGGACTTAGGTGTCCACTTTGCCTCTTTCAGTTTAAAGAGATAGTTTTTCTTGTTCTGCTGTAATTGATGAAGGCTTTTTTTCAAAAAACATTGCTCAGGGAATTTAAACCCTGCAGAGAAAACATTTCATAAATGATGAAAAGTTGTCACCTTTGATAATTCCCTTTTCAAGAGAAAACAACAAAACAGAAAACAAGTAGGTTTTAAGGGGGCAAGAGACAATTCTTAAAGGAAACTAAATCCATGCATCTGACACAGCAGTGGTATAGCTCGATAGAGCTCCATTTCTTGACCATCCATGGAAAAAATTAAAAAATAAAGCAAATCAAGATATTTTCTAGTGTGGAGTAACTCAAACTCTCACAGAAAAGCTCACCATTTAATTAAAACACTACATCCTGTCTCTCACTCAAATTAAACTCAGTTTTGCTTTAACCATAATTCTGCTCTACGATGCCTCCTTGCTACAAGCAAAGCGGGTGTATTTTTCCACAGGAAAGTACTGGCAAAATGGCAAAGGAAACATACTTATCATCATGCTTCCACCCTAACGCCCAATTAAAGCAAAAGCTGAACAAAGTAGTCATTTTCACATTTGGTAAATCAGATGGTCAGCACCAGCTCTCTCCCATCTGAACATCATTTGACACTGATGCCACTTGCCAGCGGGAAGCACGACTGCTCTGTCAGCACGGCACTGCAGTCTCTCATTAAGGAGATGTTAATTTAATTAAGAATATTTTTAAACAGGCAGAAGGCAACTAAAAAGTCTGTCAGTCATTGTACACAGTTTCCCAGCTTCTGTTCTTTGAATGTATGAGCTCATCACAAACCTGCCACTGATATAACATGCAAGTTATCAGTCCTCTTGACGGCACAACGCCTGTAGCACACAATGAACTACCTCTGCACCTCATACATTTACTCAGCTCATTGGCAGCATCTTCTTGTCCCCAAACTACTTTTGAAAGCCTCACCAGTGCCGAGTACAGAGGGACAATTACTTCCTGAGTCCTGCTGGCCATGCTATTTCTGATACAGGCCAGGATGCCACTGGCCTTCTTGGCCACCTAGGCACGCTGCTGGCTTACGTTCAGCCTGGTGTCAACCAATGCCTCCAGGTCCTTTCCAGCCACTTCTCCACAAGCCTGTAGCATTGCATGGAGTCACTTAGTTCTGGATCCCCATACAAACAACAGGATGATTTAATGAGCAATACCCTATTTCTCTGTATACAAACTACATTACTGATGCAGTACTGAGGTACAGTCCTCATAGGCTCCATTTGCTGGACATATTAGGAACAGGTTTATCTCAGAAAAAATAATTTAATGAAGGTTTTTCAAATACTGGTATTAAATTGGTATTAAATACCTAGTAACTGCAATATATTCATAATTTGAACAACAATAGCATCCAGAAAACCAAACACAGTTGGATCTCACATAAGCATATAGGAAAATACATTTCTCTCCCAAATGACAAATGATCTAAATAGTCAGTCAAATCTGGCACACAGTGGAAAAAGTAAAAAAGTTCTAATTAAGCTAAAAAAAGTTCTAACGAAGTTAACTGAGCAACCTCAACTCAGTGGAAGAGGTAGGAATAAACTTTCAGTCTCCCCAAACCAATTTTGAATCCATATGTTCCTGGTGTCTCACTGATGGTTAAAAGAAACAGTAGTGAAGCCAACCGTCCCCAGCTCAGCTCAGCTTGAGAAATATGATTCTCACAACTCACACTAACATCAGCTCATAGCACATGAGGAAATGTCAACATTGCCCTTAAATGCCCAGTTTGGTAAAGTTTAATGTTCAGATAGTTCTGCCAAAATCATGCTATCAAGTGACAAATTATTGTATCATCCCAATGACCTGCACTGGAATACACTCCCTGGAATGCATTCAAGAAATGCCACAAAAGCACACACCTAGAAGTGGCAAAAATAATAACCCCAGAAAACAAAGAGAGGAGATACAATAAGTGAATTCATTGCAGGAACAGCAGCATATCAGAACAATGACTGAAAATCAAGCCCTAACAATGTACAGAAGTCATGTGGAACAAACGTGACTGCTATATTAAAGAGCTGAAAAGACAGACAAATCAAACACTGGAACACAGTCAAGTTTTATCCTACAGTTCAGTATGGAAGTTTCTAGCCAAACCAGTGTTATTTACTACCAGCTTCAGTATCTCACCTCAGTCTTCATTCGGGGGCAGATCAGATTCAAATGGTTTTCTTTCTAGCTGACAATTTTTTACTCACCACAAATCCTAATCAAAGACACAGGGTATGAGACACATCCATGAGAAAACATCCAGTCTGGATTGCTTCATTTTACTTTTCTTCTTCTGTGTCTACATTGCTGCTCTTGACAGATGCATTTAAGAACAGGAGACAGTGCCCAGCTTGATTCTCAGCTAAAAATGCATTATGATCTTTGCTGAGTAGGAGTATTGCATTTGCTACACTGTTTGAGCTGTTGTCTGAGTTACTGTTGTAAATGTTTTGGGGGTCTTTTTGCAGCTATTCACTATCAAGCTTGCTGCATTTAAGTCAGAAGATTTCCTCTGTTCAATTTTAACTGTAAAGAAATCATGAGCCTGATCACAGGTTGAGTGAGAATAACATTTATACTCCCAGAGTTGGTAAAAGGAAAGAGAAGAGAGACAATAACTGGCTGGCATGAAACAGAACCTGTGTTACAGGGAAAACTGGACACGTGCATCCCTCAGGATTCTAGTTAGCACCCTGCCTTTCCACTCCAAGCTGAATGACTGCCACTCAAAGACACTGAAGTCCTGTTCAGCAGCTGTATACAAATCCCAAAGACATTAAGGGAAAGAGCAAGATATGAAAGCTGGCTAAAACCAAAAACCCTAGGCTTGAATAAACAACACAATGCTGCCATCAGTGATATATCTGGTAAACAGTAACTGAAATACCCTGACAGTTGCAAAAAAGGGGGCAAAGAAACTCAAAGAGAGAATCTTCTACCTTACATAAAACATACTCTTTATTTCTCAGGATGCCCATATGTCATGAGTGTACTATCACTTGTCATATGAAATGACTGTCCACAAGACAGAAGTGTACATCTGATAATTTTTTCTTTTGCACAGAATGTTCTGCACATCATGTTTTGAATGTCTTCCATGGAAAATGCACCTCATTTACACAGGACTCTGTCCTAGATTTCATAAAGGGGCCAGACCTACCTGTGGGTCTCTGCAAAGCAAACACCAGCTTCAGTAAAGGCAGTAAACATGTGAATACCTCTTAAACAAATAATTACACAAGTGCAATATTGGGAGAACGGATGCATTCCAGACGTGCACTAGTTTAGAGTTTCTGGATAACAAATTACTTCAGCAACACTTGACATTAATCCCTTTGTTCTCCGTACATATTAACTTGTTCCCATATGTTTTCTGTGGTTAATAGACGGGGAGTTGTCTGTTACCTGGAAGTACTCTGAATACTGAAGAAAGACTACAATTTCTGTGCTGTTTTTAATGGTAAAAACCCTTCCAGGTTGGCAGTACATTCTGAATGCCTACACAAACATTTTATTTAACTTTATAGGTTTCCCGTAGCCCTTCTTTCCCCTCTGAATGGGTCTGAAGTTCAAACTCTTCCAGTAAATACCTGACTGTAACTCCCACCTGCACTGCCAATATTCTCCAGCCCTACTGATATCTGAAGAGGCCCACTTGGAGACTGAAGACTCTGGATTTTTTGATTAAGCCACAGTAAAATATTCCTTTTAATTAGCATAATTTGGTATAATTAATCTGCACAGAAAGCATTAATTTACCTTGCTATCTCAGATTTCCTCCGAGAAAAACTTCACAGTTCAAATGACCCTACATCTATTGTCATAAATCATAGCACCTTAATAATGCAGCCTGCAAGTACAAAGAACTTCCCACACACTCGTTCTGTCAAAACAGAATATATATGTCATGTACAGCATACACACAAATTCCAGCCTTCATCAAAACAAATACTGCTCTATAGGGCCAATCTGTCAGCACCACCAAGGCTCTCTCCCTTCACAGCTCTGGTGTTTCACATATGTCAACAACCCAGGAATCATCTGCATGAGCCAGCTCAACAACAACCTAGTGACGAGGCAGTATAGTTTCCCAGACTTGCCCCTCTTTGGAAAGCTGTTCCCTAAAGTCAAGTTCTTATCTTTTAAAATGAAGGCTGTCTTCCACTTTCATTAAAGCTGTGCAGGATTTTGCTTGGTGTACTTAGACATGTGCACAGGGTTGTCCCTTTGAGCACCAGATCGTTAATCTGCCTTGGAGAAGGGAATAAGTGCTTCACTGTGGTAGCAACTTGGGGATTCATTTCATGCAGCATCAGCAGCTCTCACCTGCCCTCCCAGTCCTGCTGTTGTGCTGAGAATAATTGCACCAGAGAGGGAGGATTCAGGAGGAAACATTTAAAATTGAAATGAAAAAGACATTTCAGGCCTTAAGCCTATTATGGGCACCACACATCGGTGCATTTTTAAGTCATCTCTACCCTGTAGTCAAAGCTGGGCACACACACACACAAGACAGTCACAGGTTTGCCCAGTGTCACAAGCAATGTTTCCCAAGCAGCAACTCTGTATGAGGTGTCAAATGGAAATCCATAAGTATGTTTTTGGTTTTTTTATGAACTTTGGTCTATGCTAAAATACTTCTTTGTTTTCACCTCCTGACTAATCAGTCATGAGTTCTGAATAACCCTATACCATCTTTCCACAAAATCAGTCTAGTCTATTTTATAGGGCACAGGGGCATAATGAAATAACTTTTCTGTGCAGCAATTCAGGCTCAAAAAAAAAATTGTAGAAATTGCTATCAATTTGGCCAACATTTTCTCATATGAACTGCCATTTGTACAGGTGAGAGCAGCATCTTTTGGCAGGACTGTGTGTGTAAGGCTTGTTGCTTTCAGAGAAGGGCAACAACCTGCCATCCACAGCTGTGCTGCTGTAACACAGGGGCAGCTGCATTAGAAAAGTTGTATTAGGAATAGTTTTACACACCACTACTGGTTTGGCAACGACACCACTATATCAGAGATTGGAAGATTCCTCCAGAAAATGGAGTTCCGGCATGGAGGGGACAATCCTGAAGAAATGCAGGGAATATGAAGTTCATATTTTTCTTCTCCCTCTTTCAAACTGTTCTCTGATTTCAGAGAAATTGCCTTTATATAACTATTTGCTATGTCATTAGGTTTGGAAGCATTCACTTTAAAACAAACCTTAGCTATGCATTGGAATAACAGATAACACAATATACTATTTAGACTCTAAAAAGGTCATCTCTGCTTTCAGGAGCATAGATGCATCTGGGAAGTTAGGCACGGGAAGGAGGTAGGTGAAGACAGCCTGTGCTCAAATACAAGGAGAAAACTGGGAACATGCAGGACAGCCCTAAGAAGCGATCAGGCTTAGAGACTGAGCACTTGCTGAATGATTTTGATTGACTGATGGACAAATCTGGGTAGAACATCCATTCTACTCAGCATCTCTGTCTTCTGCACACTCATTTGTTCTCACTGACATGAGATTTCCAAACTTTTAATCACCTTGATGACCACAATGTAATGGCAATTTCCTTAGTATTTCAATTTTAAAAGCTACAATAAATAATGGCTTTTGGTCCAAATACTGTTTGTCTTCTAAATATTCCAAAATATGCTTGGATAATTGTTACTGCTTGACTGCAAGCAAGAACAACCGTATAATGGATGCACTTACGTATGAGAAATCCCATGGTATCCCAAGCTCCACAATGAACACTTAAAAAAAACACCCAAAAAAATCTCCCCAAACACCAGCCACTCAAATATATTGTAAAAAAAATAAAAATAAAAGAGGGAGAGAAAAAACCCACTTCTGAAATGTACTAGGTATATGTGCACTCCCCCACAAAACCTACTGACAGTATGATCCTTCTGGAATTTAATTCACAGTTTTGGAGAGCTGTATATGATCAGAGGTCATGAGCCTTTCTTGCACCAAGACTTCTGTAAAGCTCAGGCTGAATTAGGCTGGAGGTGGGGGAGGATGATTACTTACTGTTTTGCTCTCTAGGTGGGGATTGACACACAGGCTTTCAACATCAGTCAAAAAGTAATCAGCAATTACAAATTGTATTATGTGACAAAGACCATACTGTGCACATGTTGAGCATTCTGGCTGCAAACCTCTGCTTGCCAACAGCTAATGAGATAATTTTTTTCCTTGGAAGCTATGCCATTTCTAAATCTATGAGTAAAGGCAGCCTCCACACAAGCAGTACCTCCCATAGAGCCGGTCTCCCTTAAACAAAACATTACCTAATTGTAGGCTGCAACAGCAACAACTACAGCTGAGGAAGGCTCCTCCTACCTCTGACAATAACTGTTCACACGTGGGGTGTGCTATTTGAACGTGAGAAGTTCCAGGATTGGTGTGTACTCTCAAGTTTGTTTACATCCCTTCAAAACGTCTTTGGTGGGTGGCCTTTCTCCATTTTGTTTTTGATTGCGTCTACCCACTCCTCTTTCCCTCAAAGTACTGTCCTTGCTATTATTCTAACAGCTATGCCCTAGTGTGATTAAGACTCTTTGGCTATAGGAGGTATTTTTAATTTTGGTTTAACAAAAAAAAACTCAGGTCTTTAAGTGGATTCAGGCAAAGCTTGACATTTCGATTGTCCCTGCTAATTTTTTCTGTTGCCAGATCAGAATAAAGTATTGAAGGAATTTAAGCCTACTTCTAACTTAAAACTGGGAGTCATGACATTATCTTCAACCTGATGGTGCCTGTGATCATCTTAGTAAGTATCTTGCTGAATCAGTAAAAGTGCAGGAAAACAACCTTCATGCCTGCTAATATTTGAACCTCTTAAAGTTTCTTATTAAAAAGCACTCCCCCGAAAATGAAGTCTGAAGCAGGGTCAGCAGAGACTTTAAGAGGATTTTGTAGTCAGTCTAAGATTTCACAAGGAAAACAGGTACAGGAGACATTTCTTTTTCTTCGTTTAATCAAGTAAATGAAATCAGTAAGGACAAACTTTGTTAACAAATGCCTCAGTTAGGCTTGTTCTATCGCACAAGCAGAATGGGTGGTCTGCAAAACTGGTTAATAACACTAGAGGGATGGTTCTGCCAGCATTTCCCACTGGAACCACTTACAGACTCTATGTAAATCCTGATCCTTATGAAGACAAATTTTCCAAGCTCAAATCCAAATTTTTAAATGTTTAGTAGCGAGCGTGGAGGTCTGATTTTCAGGAACTTGGGTCTCACTTAGACATTTAACAAAGGGTTCAGATTTTTGCAAGACCTTTGTGTAACTGAAGATTTCTGAAAACTGGTCACGTGTTACAAGAAGCACTTTCTATTGCATGAAATAACCTTTACTTAACCTGGTTCGTACCTTGTGGCACAGACACAAGTCTGATATGTTTCTGCACAAAACTGCAGAAGTCCAATGCTGTAGTAATTTATCAAGATGCTGCACATCATGAAGAGGTTAAGGCTGCAAGTGAACAAGTATACAATGGAGATTACCCTCACCCTTAATAGACACCCTTAATTGACAATAGAGTCAATGAGCAATTACACCCACCAGCTGGCTGCAGCAAGCATTCAGTCCTTTTTGTCTTGTCCCTACATCAGTAATGACAGTGAGCAAGACAAAAATTTATAATAAGGTGAATTTCTCCCTGTACCTCAAGCAAATATAGGCTTAAGCCTAGCTCAGTGTAAGAGCACAGGAATCATTACTTCCTGATCCCTGGGACAGCCTGCTTGGCTCAAGTTTTAGATAAAAATTTACACAGATAAAAAAGCATTCCTTGAACTTCCTCATGCTGAGTCAAAATTCCCAGTCCCTTCTGCCCAGTTTCCCATCCAAATTGGTGACTCATCCACTGCTGCCCTTTTCATATAAATTGCTTGCTATGGATGACCAACCACCCCATAAATGCTTATGCATTAAGGATATAATGCTTAGGAGCTTCTCCAGCATAATTTTTGTTCTCATAATACATGTTTATCCGTACTAAAAAAACAAAGTCCTGAAAACATCAAGCCGAACTCTGAGAAAAATTGCTGGGCATATTCTCTTGTAATTTGTAACTCAGAACTACTGAATACTTTTATTGCTTCGACTACAGCAGAAGCTGAAGGTCATAGAAAGAAATTAGGGTCCTATGTGCTAGTGACAAAAGGTTAGGGAGGGTACATGTTAACATCATTGCTTGTAGACAAGAGCTTTTTAGCAGTTTATCACTCCCCTAATCGTGGTTCTGCAGTGATCTGAGTTCCTGACTGAAGTTAACAACAGTTCTGAAAAAGTTTAGAAACTCTTACCTTTTACAGAATGTTTAACAATGGATTTAAGGAGCAGTTCCTACTTCTATTCTGGATTCAGTCACAGTTCCTTATAAACATTTAAAATAAACAAACCAAACCAACCAACCAAACAAACAGCATAAAGGGCTGCAATCTAGAGGACTAACAGCTATTCCCAATTTTTTTTAGACAGACTTCACCTCATTTTTAGAGACTTCCTCTTGACTATACACACATATATTTGAATCTCTATATTTATAGAGGAAATAGATACATATGCTGCATTACTTGTACCAGCTAAGGGTTTCTCAATACTCTCAGACATTTAATCCTATCACCCAGGAGAATAAAAACCCTGGTTGGGGGCCACCTGCCATGGAAACTGGAGAAGAAGGGCTGCAGCTGCAATGGAAAGCTGGCTTCAGAAATGCTCCAGGAGAGCCAGGCCTTTCATCCTCACTTTCTCAGGGGACCAGAGATAGCCCATGATGCTTCAAGGAAGACCAGAGAGTAAGGGCAGCCCTGGGTTTCCAAGAGTAGAAGAGGGTATGTGGTGATTTTTCCTGGCCAATGACTTCTGCACTTCAGAATGCCCTCACCCTTCTGGAACACACACACGCATATGCAGGCAAGGTATGAAAATGAGGAGTACTCAGTTTACATATCTATTTATATTTGCACAAGACCCAAAGGCAAAAAACTTTTAGGGTTCTGTAACCAAAAAAATTTCCATTTGCTACTATCATACCATTTTGTAACATGACATCACAGTAACCAGTCTGTCGCAGCCAGAGCATGGTATTTATTCAGCCTTAAATTCCCATCAATTTTGCTGAGCACACGAGGTCTGTCCTACTGCAAACTTAACAGTCCTGGATTCACATGGGTGACAGACAAGAGATGAGACAAGATGAGAAGAAGCTTGAATAAAGCAGAGAGCAAAGGAAGGCTGAGATTTCTTTTTTTCTTTTGGAATCCACCACATGACCCCCAGAAAACACAGGCTATCTTCAAGTTCAGTGTAATGAATTCCTAATACCCATTTGTTTAGATTATTTGCTACTGTGACTGCTTATTGCACAACTTCTAAGTGCAGCACACATAGCAGAGCTGCTTGCATTTTTCCACTGCCTTTTCCCACTACTCTAAAAAAAAAGAAAAAAAGAAAAGGCAGCCACCTTGTCTTTGCCACAACAGGAGGTGACAGTTCATGATGCTGTCTCAGGATGTGCTAACCCAAGAGCAGCCCCAGCCCATGAGGGACGTTGGTGCTCCAGTAATGAGCAGTGAGGAAGAGGCACTAGTCTAAAGCACCAGCACTAGGTGTCAATTATTCTACCTCACCAGGAAAGAGTAATTAGAGAATAACTCCCTAATGCGTTCAACTCTCTCTTGCAACCCCCACTGGTTCTCATCCATCATCATGAAGACTCCTCTCAGTGATTCATTATGAAAGGGCTGCCTTTCCAAGGGAGGCACTGAGAGGAATTTTCCACTTCTCCCTCCCTTCCTCCCCCTGTGCACAGCAGCAATCTCATTTCATTACAAGTCCAGGATTCTAATGTCAGTGGCTTTGGGCATTTGCTAATAAGGAACAAGTAGTTTCCAGGAACAGGAGACACAATAAGTGCATTAAAAAAACTCTTCTCAGAAAGAAAACCCATCACATGTTTCCAATAGGGGAGGTGAGCAAAAGGTAAGGGTCTGTGAAAAGCTGAATGAAACCCTGTAGGGAGAGAGAGGGCCTGTAAAGTACACAGTGAAAGCACTATCAGGCAGGATGACAGAGAGCCAAGGGCAAGTACTGGTTTACCTACAGGACTTTTAAGAAGAAATGTAGGGCAGATATATATTTCCACATATAGGACCAAGAGGCACAAAGCATTTCAAAAGCAATAAGCATATTTGGAACAACTGAGCTCAGACATATTGTAACAACACTGGGTTCTAACTGTGCCTTTTGATGGTTTCTCCTTGAAAAGTAATTGCAAAATTTCTCTCTGTATGAAGTTGTAAGAGGACCTACCTATTTTAGTGAAGCCCTTGGATTCAGGTGTATGTGCACATGCTGCACACCTGTACAAGTACTGCAAAGGAGAAATTATTACAACTTCATTGAGCTATCCTAGTTGAGTTCAGAAGATCCTACAAAGAGCTGGCAGTTTTTAACAGACATCAATTTAAAGAGAGCCGTTTGCAAACTGTACTATTATAGTTGTACACATATTATACCTATATATATACGTCTCCATATAGTTTTATTCTAAAGTAAATTCTCCATGTTCCTTCTTTCAGGTACATATTGGACATGTGGCATCCTTCCAGACCTGGAGTAGGAGTGTTCCAGTTGCTGAAGAGCTGCCTTTAGAGCACCATCGAAGTGGTTCTACACTGAGGACATGTAATACTTGAGAGCCACCAAGTTCCTCTCTTCAGGACATCATCTGGAGAAACAACAGTACTTGAAATAATAGCTTTACTTAAAATAAAGACTTAAAATCAAAGATACTAGCTCTTTCAAATTTTGAAGGTTTGAGAAAAAATGCATTTAGGGTAGGAACTGAACAGAGTAAAATCAAATCAATTGATGTAATGGCATGAAAGTCAACCCTTTTGTGGAACCTGAATATTGTGTGCTCACTAAAAGTATGTTTCCGAAACTCCAGGTTTGTTTAGTACTTCTAAAGTAATAATTACAATTACACAGCAGAAGATAGACTGTTCTGCTCTTTGTTTTTTAAAAAAGCGAAGTAAAACTCTGACTTGTTTTGTGTCAGCTTCCTGTGAGAATGCCACATGAGAAAAGTTTAATGCTAAAAACCTGTCTTTCAACAGCTGTTAGAACATGTCAGGAATACCCAGAATGTATTCAATTTATACAAGAACACTGACAGTCTAAAACTATGAAAAACTGAGTAATAGCAGGTATCGCTTGCTAATTTAAAATGATGACTACTAGCAAAGACTAAATATCACACATAACTTTTAATTTCAAAATTCTAGTCTATATTTATCGCAATTAATGAAAATTATTTGTTCCTTATCAAGTCCTTTTTAATGGCAATCTGAAGTGGAGAAAAGGTGCGTGGGACAGGAAGAGAGGGATCCATCCAAAAAGCTTGACGCTTTCTAGCTTTGGTATTTTAGTGTAGCATATAAACACATCAGTGAGATTAGATTCCCCTGCTATACCTTCCTGCAGGCCTCAGTGCCTGTATTTCTTTCCCCTTTGAGATGCTGTGAGAAAACTTAGCAAAAAGAATTTGGCATTTTACCACTGCTTAGGCAGAGCTTTTATGCCTTAACAAGCCATAGCAGGACAGAAAAGCACTATGCAAACTGATCTACACTTACTCTGTGCACACAACACAAACTCACTTGAATTGCTAAAAGACAAAAAAGAACTGATAATCAAAAATAAAACCACCTTCTTGCTATGCTCTGACCTCTGCTTTATAAGAGAGGTTATGATTTTATTGCTGGTCTTCTATGGTTTTAAAGGTTGGTATTTGGTTAATTTTACAGAAATCACCAATCTTCATTAATATTAAAGAAAAATTGAAGTACTGTAGTCATTGATAATACGTCATATTTTATGATAGCCTAACTGCACCAAAGTGTTTATTATACACTATTAACATGATTGCTGAATGTAGCTAACCAAAATTTATAACAAGCTTTGTAATACGAAGGATTCCTCATCAGTATCACTATATTCTTGATAGGTGTTGTGAACTGTTTGTGGCAATGCTGAAATTTGTTCATTAATAGTACTTATTACTGAAAGGATTGTTTACAAAATTAGTGATGGAGAACTCATGTCATCTATCTTTGGCTTCCCAAGGAAACAGCTTATTTCTAGGAAAAACATATTTGGTCTTTGATTTGTGCATTTTCTCCCTATTCACATAAAGTACTGTGGTCACAGTATTAACTGTATTTCTTTTTTCTACACTGAGTAAAATTAGGAAGTGTTATTAGCCTTGTCTTAGTGAGGGGAACTGAGTCACCCAGATTATACAGTGCATATCAAAAGTTTATAGCAAGGAAGGGAATAATGGCCTGATAACTCAAGCTACTGCCATAATCACTGGATTTCTTAAAACCCCATAATTATTCCATGTACCTGTTCTGTAGTCTCAGTTTTATTCCTTTGTCCAGCTCAGCTGGCAGGAGCTAATACCACCAGATGCTATTTCTCTCTAAAATGAGGTAATGCCAGATAATTCTAGATAGACAAAGAGTAGACAAATTAATACTGCTTTAGTTAGGAAATTAAATAAACCAGTGATCTACAACGTTTCCCTGGGTTGTTCCCATTGAATATATGAGTTACCGCATTGCTGTACTGTATCTGCTCTTTTACACAAACTGCTCTCTGGAAACTTGGTGTCTATGCTCCTAAAGCACATAAGGACCTATCACCAGGGAAGTAAAATATGTGAATTACAAGAGTGCATGCACTGGGGTCTCTCTACCTTTATGTGCGAGACCACTATCAGAAATTCATCTGAACGTGAATTTACATTATGGTTAAACACATTTTGGGAAAAGGCTTTAAAAAAACCCCACAAACTTACATATTGCTTCAGTGGTAATAACACTCTACTGATTCTATGTTTTTAAAGTTTCTTTAAACTCTATACAGCATTGGTTAACTAAATGCTGATATAATAAAACAGCCATACTACAGTATTGAATTATGTTCATGCTTATGGTAGAACAAAAAGAATTTTTCAACCTAAGTTAATGGAGTACAGACACTGTTGTCATAGAAACCCAGACTGTTGTCCAAAAGGTTTTCTGGTGCTACTGTTTAAAAGGCAGTACCAACAGCAAACTTGAAATCTCACGGTTACTTGAAAGGCAAATGAAACACTATTTCCAAAACAGTCCGCAGTTTCTGGCATCAGCTTTTTACTAAGGCTGGAAATGTAAAAGATTGACAATACTAGCATTGCAGCTTGGGATTCAAAGAAAAAGGAAAATCTGCAATTTTGCTAGTCAAGTATACAAATCTGATGTTAGCTCAGTCAGTACAGATCAAGTTACATTACTTGTCCTGGAAAGAAACACTCTTTTGGGAAGAATAATAATTCTTTCAGTCAATCTTCACAAGTTGGGCCCAAAAGAAGGAACTAAAAATAGCAAGATAAGACTGAGGGCAGTAGTTAAGTTTCTAACATAATGGGAGAGCCCAGTCTGACTCATTAGCAAAGAAAAGATAACTGGAAATGGGAGATTAAAAGGCTGTACTCAGTTCCACACAATTCCCAGACCTCCCAGTAACTCAATCTGAACACTGTGAAAGATAGGTACAAGAAAGGAGGTTCCTAGGATAAGAACAAACAGTCTTAGTCTTTGCTCAAAAAAAAAGCGGACCAAATAGGACAAATATCCACTTGTAAAAACAAAAATGTACCCAAAAAACTTAAACTGCAATAAAAACCTCAAAGGACTGTATTTTATCTAAAGGAGGACACTAGTGTCAGCAGCAATTGTTTCATAGTCTTCAGTGATCCGTAGGCCTGAGACTGCCAAAAGAAGGTTTGTTCAGATATTTGGTCTGTTCTCCCTAGAAGCCTATCTGGGTACCCTCTGGGAATATTGCTGTCCTGGCACAAAGCTATAGGCTGGGGCAGATTCAGGAAGTTTTTAAAATGGTAGGAAAACACAGACTGGGAGAGGCTCCATTTTCCAGGCCCAACAGTGGGAAATATTTAGTTAGGATATTTTTCTGCTAACAACAGAAGACATCCACATGGAACATTAATATAGTTTTTGTTCTCCTATTAGATCTTTATGGCATACAGTTGCAGCCTAAAACAGAGACTGACACTGGTACATCTGGACAAACTGTGCTGCTAGAAATGCACATTGGAAAATGTGGCTTTGAGAAATCTTTCAAGAGCTTTACAAAACCTGTCAACTGCTTGCCCCACCAGTACTGGTGCCAAAATTGGTGGGGTAACAGAACAAATACATTTTATGTTCTTAAAATTGGCAAATGCCACAAAACCTATATAAAATTATTAAATGAGAAATTACCACAAAATGCAAGAACTTTCTTTGTCTATGGAAAAGATCAGAAGCTGATTTTTTGACTGAGCACTTGTTCTAAATAACTGAATTAAAACAAATAGTCATAATAGGCCTATTTATTAGCACAGTATAAAGAACATTGACTAAAGTCCTAAGTGCAGGTACATCAGCAACTGGAAGTCATAACCAGCTGTTAGCTACAGAACTTTCCAGGTAGCTCTATTTACATGGGAAAAAAAGTTCAATACTGTTCAGCAGTTCTTGATATTTTCTGCCTTTACACACATCCTTTTTCACAATGTCTGCTGTAAAATACAGGCAAACATTATTTTATAATGTAAACCTTTACTTAATGGCAGCTTTTAAGTCTTCTGTCAAAAACAATCCTTAAGCAAATGGAATACATAGGCTATGAATCTTAGCCAAACTGAAAGCGAAGTAAAAAACTTCTTCAGGGCTTCACTATATTTTGCTGACTGTGGGAGAAAAGAAGGCCCAAATCTCTCTCTCTCTCTATATATATATCTCAACATGTTGTAGTTCCACAGGTTTTTTTTTAGACACAAGGGTGTTTTGAAACCCCAGCTCAGTTAAAGCAAGCTAAAAGGTGCCCTTCTCCCCCCATATTCTTTCCACTCATCATACTTTTCCCATAGGGTTTTCAAAATCATAACTGTGGCAAGAGGAAACTTCCCTGAAGACAGCACATAGTGCTACCAGCCAGCTTCTGAGGATTCAGGATAGAATCTTCTGGTCATCGCACAGGCGAGAATGAAGACTTCCTCTTTCAGCACCTTCCACAAAGTCTCATCTTCCAAGGTTTCACTTCAAAAAAACCCTCCCAAAGCAACAAAACCCCAAACCCACAACTACCACCACTAAAAAAACTCCACAGAATAAGCAGTCATGTTGCCTGTGATCTACAGAGACTGTTCACAACCTTCTCACTGACCACCTCTCTCAGAACTCTCAGGGTTGGAAACCTCTTGTGATAGAAGAAAAGGGAAACAAAGTTAGCTGTTGCAGTGTTATGCTTGGCAAATTAAAAACCATTCAGGATATAAAGTCCTCAAAGAAGGCATACGATAACCATATCTCCTAGAGCAAATCCTTGTTACCCTGCAGTGAGCTTATATCGTGGAAACTGTCACGTCTCAGATGATGCTCTAATAAAAGAGCATGGTGTCAAATTCACAATGCAAGCTAATATGTGACTGTAACCAGGTGAACAGATCTTTGGTGTTATTTTGTTAATTTTACAAAATACATTTTAATCCCCACACTTCAGTGATAATTAAGCCTCATGTCGCACCAGTGTTTTCTAAGATTTAAAAATATAAAAAGACTTGTCTTCTAAAACAAATTCTTCCAAATTCCCATTTAATTTCAGTGCCATACTGTCTCTCTTACATTATCATAACTGGTTTTCCTGGATTAAAGGTACTATTTTCAAGTACCATTCTTGAAGACAGATTCTTTTCTTCTCCTAGCCTTTCTTCCACCTCCCCCATTATTTGTAATAATGGAACTGACAAGATAGCAAACCTAACCTGGGATTTTGAGGGGTAGAAATTACGGTGGTGTTTTGGCTTTTTTTCCACACCTCCTGAAAGGTGGTACTTGTACGAATCAGATTTATTTTTAGCTTCTCAGCAACAGAGAGATGCCAATTCCTGTTTCTGTCAGTGCTTTAAATACTTTTGGCTTTTCACTGCAAAGTAATTCCCACATCTTTATTACACAGTCATCTTACGCCCTTTGTGGAAGCTTGCTTTCACTCATCTACAGCATCAAGTTTAGTTTAGGAACAGGTTTGTTGTCTCAATCTGTCAGTTTTAAAGTTCATGTTTAAGAACTTAAAAAAAATAACAAAATCGACACCACTAGCTGAAAGAGTAGAGGATATCAAAGAGAATTTTGCACTTCCAATTCCTACAAGAACGTTTAGTCCAGAATGTTTTCATTAGAATATTAAAATTGCAATTTAATTTTTAAGGCTTGAGCTTTTAAAATGGAAACACAGTATTTATTATTTGCAGAATAAATGATTTATAGTCCTAAGACACAGCATTGTTAAAACCCCACCTTTCTGGTAAGCATAATTGTTTCAGAAATTGTTGCATGTGATGTGTTTATGGAAATAGATTGTTAAATTCTCCACAGAGGAGTAGAACTTTTTCACCTCCTGATACATTTTGGATTGATGCAGCAGCAGCTCTTACACAGTGACTTTCAATCTGGGACACATCTTTATTTCCAATCAAGATGAAAAAATGCTTTCTCAAAAATAAAGCAGGTCACAAGATACAGAAATTACTCCTTTAAAATATTACAGAACACACTTTTTAACAGGATACACACAGGGTACAGTTTCAGCTTGTTACTTTCAATACTCACAGTAAAATACTTTTTCAAATAACCTAAGTGCAGCTTAGAGTCATCAAATGCCGGTTTATATTGTTCTGCAGAAATACAGGATTCAAAGTGTCAGATGAGTTACTCCTTCTGTGTTCAGACTTGCTCAACCACTTGTGCACTACATCAGTGTTGAGAGAGGTTTTTTGGAAAGCCTGAAGCTTCAGTTCAGTTTTCTTCTGTTCCAACTGAAGCTCTATTTTAAAGAATAAATGCAAAGCTCCTGTGCTCTGGATCTGTGGGATAAGACACTGATCATCAGGATAGCTTGTATACTGAAGATGCCATAATGCCCTTTAGATTTTGGATATCCATGTTGTATGGTAAGACTTTCCCATTCAGGCAGATTGTCCTGAATGTTTACAGTCACTTAAATTTGTGGAGAAGGAACAGTGAGGAGACCAGTTGGCTTGATCTTATTGATTCCTCCATCTAGGATGCAGACCCTTGGGTATTTGTTTTTCACTAGATGAGCTGCAAACTGAAACAGATATATCATTAGCACACTGCACATTATAGTCCCTAAATTGAAATAACTTTGCATTAAGTAAGGCAAGTTAAAAAAAAATTTAAAAAAATTATTAGCCCCTAGAAGTCTTTTCTTTGCAACAACTAATCCAACACAGGAGCCCAGGCCTATCTGTTGAAACAGCTGGGATGAATTTGGTGGTCACAAAGTGTCACACTAATAACATTGAACTTCATTTGTCTCTGCTTAGGCAAGATTTTACTTTATTCTAACAGGACTGTTTAATCTCAGAGCACTCACTGAACCTCTCTCAAAGCATGAACCAACAGATATTTTTCCCTGCATTAATCTAACTCTCAGCTGTTTTCTGTAGGTTCCCAAGTGTACAAGCATCAGAGTTTGATGGTATTGTCATTTTCTTACCTGTCAAGCTTGGCTGATGTAATTTGATTTCACAGGATGTCAGATATGAACTTGGGGTCTAGCAACTGTACTCTCCCCTGTCCCTACCAATCTGCCCACAGGCAAGTTGAATAGTACAAGCACATATCCCCCCACCTTTGGAAGCCTCTCTCCCCAGCTAGTTCATTCCATAAACCAAACACAGCATTTACCAGTTTCCATGTAGTAACTTTGTGAAACATGACTACAGTGATGAAGAAACAGTATTTTGTATATAAAAACAATTATGATAAGAAATATCAAAATCATGTATCAAAATATCAAACCCCAAAGGAACAATATTTTATTACACGTCAAACTTGCCTTCTAGATACTGACTACAATGCATTAAAAAGCAAGTCACCAAAATAGATTAATCAGTGAGAAATTAATAGTTTTACTTTATTTGCAAAAGCTGTGGTCTAAACCACTACACTGTCCTGCCCTACCAGTCTTTGAGATTGTTCCTTTTTACTTGGTTGGCAAACTAGTATCACCTGTAAAATCACTGAGTGCTTCCAAATGGGCTATGTAAACATTTGTAATTCCATTTTTGACTCTTTAAAATAATTTGTGATGCTATTTGAGAACCTATTTGCAAGTGGGATGTCCAAATAATTAACTTTGCATGAACAACTAAATTATCAACTCAAGAACAGCTGTAGGCACCCCAATTAAATTTAGTATATGGGATTTTTTTTGTTTACATTCCTCCTAATTACCTGTTACAGTGTAACATATATTGAGGCAGAACAAGATGTACTAGATGACTACCTGATCCAGTACAAGTCCTGGAATAATCTCTTTAACAAGTAAGAGTTCATAATAACAAAGTTTTAACCTTTCCTAGCCAAAACTTTTGCTTCACATTGAAGATATTTTATATAGGCAAGGAACTTATTTCTGTCCACTTATATGTCTAATGTAGCTACTGCATTCCTTTCTCTGTGTTTAGGATGCATTTAACCAGGGAGAGAGCAACTGTAACCACTGAGGACTTATTGCAGCAGAGTAATAGGTCACAGTAGACATTTTGGCTGTTATGTTTGTTTCAGGTACTTGCCTAAGGAAGACCAAAAGGATCAATCTGTCATCTCTCCTTCATTACTTTGGGTCACTCAGTACTGGATTCAAAAAAAACAAATTAAAAAAATCCCCACGATCAAACAATCAAAACTAAGTAGTAATAAAGTTAAACCATGTGTGGATGCCAGTTTTCATGAGTAAAGTAAATGCCATACTTTTAGAGAGGTTCTTGGCTGCACAGGTGGTGTAAATATACACAGAGATATCACGTGGAGAGTGCAAATACCTCTTGCTATAATCACAGTCCAAAGATGTGGTGTACAGTAAAACAGAGACAAAGATAATTCTCTTTGTCAAAAATAGCGCTCAGCTGTGCATACCATGAACTACAAAAATAGTTTATATTCCCAGTGAAATACTATCAGACATCTTTACTTCATGTGTACATATCTATCACCTCACAGTGCTCTCCACTTGTGACTAATGGATAGTGCTCTGCCTTGGACACCAATAGCTGGCAGAAATGAAAAATGGCAACAAGCATTCTGGCTGAAAGGAAGCAGCATGTTATTTCCTGAGTACAATGTCCCATGTGTCAACAGAGAGGTTCCACTCTGACTACTGATAATTGTAAACTGCTAATAATAAACTGTAAACTCTGCTCCAAATGTTTGGATGCCCTATCCATAATATAACTACCATTCAATGTACTCTTAGAAGAAAATATGCAAACAAGTACTTTGTACTTAGGGTTTGAGCATTAAGGCCTGTGTCTCACTGTATTTTAGAACTGCTTTAGTAACAAGGTATGGAAATAAATTTTCTTCACTGCATATGACAAGAGGTTACTTTTAAACCTTAGGGTGTGGAATTTCTTGCTTCTTTCAGGGCCTCTGGGAAGCAAGCACTGCAAAATCTGTGGTTGATATACCACAAGATGAACTGCCTTTTTATTTTTTTTTTAAGTTGTCACAGAACTGTTTGCTGTTGTCTACCTGGTTTCAGTAAGAAAGGCTGCAAATATAGTTAGGAATATTGTGTCTGAACATCTAGTCAGGGAAAATCCACTGAGCAGGAAATGTACTACTATTGGCATCTCACTACTGTGGGAATTAGCAAGTTGGGCACCTGGAGGCATACACATTGACATAAGTTGAGAAAATATCAGCCTCCAAGAGCTTTGCACATACATCTGTCCATGCACTGCAAAGAAGAGTCTGGGTTTAACTCACACAGTAATAGGATTTGATCCAATTAAAGACATTCCTAGTTTTACCTTCTGCCTCCCACATTGTGTCACTGAAAGTAGAAGTAGTAACTTTTGGCAATGAGTAAATTTGGAAGTGGACTCTTATTACCATTGTAGTCTTCCTTATTAAAGCTTTGACTTTTTATAGTTCTGTTCTTCAGTACATGTTTGTGCCTTCCTCTCCCAGACAGAGGAGCCCGTCTGCCACAGATCAGTACAGGAACTTGTTCCCCATGGTTCTGAAATGTTCCAACACCACCTGGTATCCTTCCATGCCAAAATATACTCTATGAAGCTAGTATTTTCAAAACACATGGAAATGTTATTTCTGGCGTGTGCACTGATGGAGGGACATGAGAGGAAGGACTATTTGAAATAGCTGCATACATTGCCTCCCTAATTTGACCTTAATTTATGTCAAATATCAGTAGCTTGAATCCAGGGAATGAAGAAAGATAAAAAAATTTGTTTCCTAAAAAGTTGGAAAAAAAATACATCAGTGATCCAAAAGAGCAAAATTTCATGTGTCAAAAAAAGCCCAAAGTCCTCTTCTGAATGAATGCCACAGATTTTCTACAGCAGAAACTACAATCTTGGACTGCATGTGTGGGCTCTATTTCCTTTATGAACACTATCATAAAGTGTGAACTAGAAGTTTACTAACAGGCACCCAGATATGTAATTTGTAGTTCACTAAATAACCTAATTTACAGAGTTGCTGTTAAGACAGAAGATAACATGGTGAAGAGATAAGCAAATGGGTTACATCATCCTTAGTGACCTGTAAACCACCTACATTTTAAAGAGAGATTTACTGAAACATAAAAGTAGTGCATAATTAAATTCACAATTAAATTTCCATTATACAAATGTATATTTCTATAAATAGAAATAAGCTGTCATTTATAAGACGATTACGCTTTCTTAAATTTATCAAATGTTTGTGTTGACGTAACTTTTGGGATATATCAGCTTCCCCATATCACCAATCGATCACATTCCTCTCTAATGCTTCTGTTTTCATTTAGACAACAGTACTACATGGGGAAATGAAGTTTTGCCTATCTGAGGTAGAGGATTAAAGGGATGCCACAAGACTTTAAACTTTTTTCTTTCTGCCTCAGGTGGCCTTTCCTCAAAATGCACTTCCCAAACTCAGTTACCATGTTTTCACTGGTGGCATCTAGAGTTTAAATTGAATTTTCTCTTGCTACTTTCACAGCAAATACTATATATTAAAGGATGAATATGTGAGTAGCTTGTTTAATGACTACTATGTGATGTCTTTGGTGAAGACTATGGAAACACTATTCCTCTATAAAGTAATGCATCAATCAATTCCACGTAAAACACCCTTCTTGGTGAGCATAACTGAGCCAGAAAATTGTAATTTGCATTTGAAAGCAGTCAGTTAAGACTCTTCATGCAGATAAAAGAGTTCAGGTTTTCAAAGACACACAAGATCACAGCAAATTATATCAAAATTTGGGCAAATATTAAACATTTTACCCTGCATTGGTGATGCTCTCAATACAAACAGCATAACAGGACTGCTCCTTTAAGTACCATCAAGAACCTTAATAATCTGCACACTGGCACATTTATCAAAATGTTTCTTCTACCCTGTTCCAAGCAGTAAAATAACAGCTTTCAAGTGTGCTGAATGTATTATGCCAGGCATGTCACATTTTTACACTGTCTACAGCAGAGAGTCTAATAACAACAGCTTGAGCAGCCCTGTTCCCAGCACCCTTCAGGCTAGCCATGAGGGTTGCTATGTACACATTATTCACTTTCACAGACATTCTTGTGACAGGCTGTAATTAAAGGGCATGCTGGGAGGGAAGGAGGAGTAACATACTGCACCAGAATACCAAAAAAGACTGCTGTGACTAATGTTACCAGGGCATAAATATTAACAGCATCCTCTGAAAGAGTCAGAAGAAAAAGAGATACTTGAGAAGTTAGAGGAGAAATATCAACTAAATTTTGTAGTATTCATCCATTGCCACAAGGTTATTTATAGTTTTTCACTTGTAAACTCATGTTACACAAACCCGTCTGGGACTGCAGTCTATTTGCTTTGTGATTTCAGTCAAGAGTTCACCTTCACTTCCCTGAAAGAACAGCCCCGTCAAAGTGATCAGTCTAGAGCTTTTTAAACAGCACTCTCCATATGCCACAAAGCAGACCCAGCATGCAAGATTATTTTTAATCAGCTACTTCTGATATTAAAGGGTTCCAGATAAATGAAGAGACACTTTATCACTATGGCAAAGATAGGAACCTAAAGCCTCCTGTATCAACAAAACAGTGTCTAGTTATTGGTTACAGTATTACCATGAACTGGAAGTAAAAAACCCACAGAAAGGACAACTCGGTGCAAACACATACTACAGTGGGGGTGGGGGGAAAGGAGCATAGGACCTCCTGCTCTAACAAGATCAAGGGAAAATTCTCTACATGTAGACTGGCCAAAGGGAACACTTTCCATTCCACCAGTACAAAAACACAGCAGTAACTCAGAGGACTTACATGCAAAGATTTGAAAATAAGCCTGCACAAACAGGTATTTAATAGCTGGTTTCAGATTAAGTTGTACTGAGAATGAAAGTGAGAGTAAACACTCAAATTTCTTCAAGTAATAAATCTTAAACACCTGCACTTTAAATTTTTCACCTAGAAATTACAGAAAACATTAAAAAATACCCACGTGGAAGTAAGCACTTGAAAATTAAAACTCAGTTGCAGAGATTTTGCAGAGATTTTGTAACACAGCTAATTTATACTGACAAACATATATGCAGTGCACACAACACAATTTAATGGATTGTACAATAAAAAATGCAGAAAGTAAACTATTTTATTTTTGACTCAACAGAAAATAAAAAAGTTGTTAGTGAACAGCAAAATGTAATTTTGAAAAGATGCGCAACAGCTGGCTTGAATATAAAAGAAAAAAGCATGAGTCTTTCTGAAAGATTCAGCCTCCTCCCCCAAGTCTAAAGATTGCCATAGATCTTGAAAATTGTTCAAAGAAATACTTGAAAGGCATTTCTTTGTGATCTGCAATACTTTTTTCTAACACTACCCAAACTGCAAGTTTTGTCCAGTTTCTTCTTAAACTCTAGCACAAAAGTCTTTGGGCCTCCCATGAAATGGATGCAATCCCTCCTGAAGCAGTCAGTCTGTCCTTTTGAAAAGCTGATTCAGATACAGTTTAGAGAAAAGCAGAACAACATTGCTCCAAACAAGCAGTATGGATATTGGAATTGCCAAATTCACCAATAGCATTCCAGTTGGCATATCCTTACACCAGCTTCCTAGATCTATAACACACATTTGTATGTCACTGCCATCTCTCTTTCAGTTATCAGCATTTAAGATTCCTTGAATTAGAATACCAGGAAATATAAACCAGTGTTTTAAGAGCTGGCAAACAGCCCCAGAAAGTGATAATTCGAGGTTATTATGTAGTAGTCCTGAGTGATATGTATACAACCTAATTCATGCAAGCTCAAGCAAGGACAAGAGTACTCTTCCAGAGGTGCAGTCCACAAAGACAGCATGACCACAGCCAAGACAGATGTCTGGAGGAACTCTGGAGCCTGACAGCACCACTCCAAGAGTCAGGTTCACCACTCTCCCATCTTTCCTGTCCTTAGAGATTTCCCAGATGATTGAGAAGAGCTGAGATCCTGCCTGCCAGCATCTCTCAGACATATTTTGATAGGTAAAATAGAGGACTCCATGATTCCTTATCTCAGAAACATGCAAACCTCTATGCAGTAAGGCACACAGGCCAAAAAGCACCTACATCAAATGAAGAACTAAAATTTCCAATGACTGTTACCACTGGTCTCACTAAAAAATAAAAAAGAGAACCTATTTTGAGTTTTAGAATTAGCCTGCTTTCCTTTTCACCTACTTCAGAGGAGAAAAAGGAACACTCAAGTTCTATTCCTGAACCTCATTCTTTCATTTTCCCCCTTTCCTCTCCCATACCTATCTGGAAAAGTGGAATATTTAGGTCATTGGTGCTGTATCTGAGGCATCCAATGCAAACTAACCAAAGCCACAGTCAGGGGCAGAATTACAACAGCATAACACAACTCCTGGCTGGCAGCCCAAGTGTCTTTCTTGGGCTGTGTGAAGAGCATGTACTGGCAACAGCAGCTGGCCTGCTTTCTGTCGAAGAAAGGAAACATGCATACATTATGCATGTTACAATAATAAAAAGGGTTACATTTACAGAATAAAATAATGAAGACTTAACCATGTATTGGGTAGGGTTACAACCAGCAGGATAGTTGCTGACTAGTGAATCTATTCAAACTTTTCAAAATACAAGCTTTATCCCTTCCTCTTTAAAGGCAACAAAGAGGCACCTGATGATTCCAGAAAGCTGTGAGTCTGAATAGTGATGGGAGGATGGGGCCTTAACAAAACAAACATGAAAAAGAGCCATTCTAGTAATCATAAGGAGCCCCTCCATCCCTGCAAAGAGAAAGTATCTTCAGTTTTCGTTCCAATTGTTCAGTCACTTTTCTTCAGAGACTATTTGCAAGGAAACACAGAATCTAAAAGATGCATGGTGGAAACATCTCAAGGAGTTTATTGTCTAATTTCTATTTACTTTCACTTTAGAAGTTTCATTAGGCCCTTTCAACTAAATACGTCTGTCTTTAGAAGGCAAAAATGCACCCATCTTTTAGTATTCTATGCAACACCTAATCTTCAGATCACCCTATGAAGTTTCATAGGCATTCATTTGTAGTTTTAAGACAGGCTTATAACAGGACACAGCTTCAGCATGCAAGGACTTGCTTCTCTGGCAAGGGTTTTTTAAAAGCTCTGAGGAAGATGACAACAAAATCACACAAATTTAGTGGTAACCAGACACTTTAACATATGTGTCTCAGTCTTCATATAAGAAATGCATTTTTGATAGTGTGCTGAGAGAAAATGTTACTTTCATATAGAAAAAATATTTTTTTCTTTTTTTCCAGGCTGGGAATATGTTATACAAAAAGAATCTTAAACTTGATCCTCTCCCTCTTGCCTTGAAAAGGGTCAGAAAGATCTCATGGAAACTCAGGACTTCTTGTCTTTGCTTTGGAGATAATTCGTGCAATGAGAATAACTACTTTGTTTCAGTAATTTGTAGAAATTGTCTAGACAATATATTTATAGCAGCATAACTTATCTAGATAAAAAATAATCAATGTAGCAATTAGAAGTTACAATTGAAAATTTATTTCCCAGCTATAAAGACACATTTTTTAAGCTTTGACTTACAGCTTACCTAACTATCTTTTTCCAAGGTAAAAAAAATAAATGAGTTTTTATGCACATTATTAGGCAGAATAAAGTGTCCTTTATATTTTATTCTGTTATAGCATTTAACAGACAATAATATACATACATTAAACCACCAGGGAAACATATGAAACAACCACATTACACAAGCAGAAGTGTGTCACTGTCAAAATTGAGTTGCTGGAGAATGATTTAGTATCAATAAGGTATTCCTCCTATTCTAAATTCAGTCAAAATTGCAGTTATACAGACAAAAGTTTGAAATGGAAACAGATAATGGTTTAGCACCTCAAAGTTGCCTGAGGGAGGGAAGATGAAGTAATGTCACCCTTCCAAAAAAAGACCCAAACCAATCTACATATGCATAACTATAATCCACCTTTTTACTTGCTGTATCTCTGACTTTGAAAGTGAAAAAAATCAGATGTTATTCATACACTGAAAACAGAAGCTACAGCTGAGCACTCATTGCCTGTTTAACTATTACATTCCCAACTGTAATGATCCCTTGCCCATAATGGAATTCACAATGTACTTATCTATCTATGGATGTGGGAAATGGCAATTTAATTCACTTAAGAGATGCTGCCACTTAACGTATTTAAAAGTTAAATTTCAAAATAGAATCTGGTTGATGAACTACAGCATAATGCCCTTTATGTGGAGGTTTCCTGCTGTTTTCAGAGACAAAAAATATTAACAAGTGCCCAGAAACTCCTAGGAGAAGAAGGACTGGCATAAAGTGAGAACCAGCCTAAAGGACGGAATATTCTCCAGAGAAGTGCAAACTAAGCACCACCACACTATATCTCTTTTACAGTACCTTTATGCTGCTAATGGCACATTCAGTAAGGCTCTTATACATCAGCCAATCTATTAATTTAACTTTTAGTGTTAGTAAATCAAATGACTTTACATGCAGGATTACCCTGTTTTAATTCCTTCCTAACGAAGTTAGAACTAGAGCTGTCAGAGCCAGAGCCAGTATGTGACAGTGCTGGCTTCCTTTGCCTCCTGCTGGAACAGCGCTGTGGTGAAGTTTTCAGTTTTCCCTCTCACCTCTCAAATTCTAGACAGCATTTGCTTTCCAATTTAAATGTTTTATCATCTGGCTCCAAATCAAATACGAAAGACAGAAACAGAAATGAAGTGCAAAAAGTTATTTTCTACAGGTCTGCTCAGTATACTCAAGTTTGCTTTTTAAATTATTTTTAAGTGATGCCAAGTAGGCTACTAGTATGAAGTGCAATTGAAAGATTCAACCTCCTAATTACAAACAGTCCCATAAAAAAGTAAATAAATCAGTGTTTTTTCACTCTTACCCCTACCTCTAAGTCCTATATAAATTTAAACCAAATGTATAACAGTGCCAATCTCCATATTTTTAGTGGTGTATCTTTCAGTGAATACTTCTGAAAAATTCCCCTTTATGATGCAGGGTTCTATTTGTGGCTCATCTGAATGCATTTCATGTGGAAATACATGACTCTGTTTAGAAAAAGTACATTTTAAGTTGAGCATCTTATAACATGGACAAAAGTTGGTTTTGTTTCCATGCATTCACTTTTAAAATTTTTCCTGTGATTGTTTGACTTAGTAAAAGTTAAAAAGTAATAACTAATGTCTTGTCAAGCCTCAAAGCTACATAGTTTTGGCATGAATAGTGGTAGACAGTTCTATGCAACCATGCAGAGTAAAACTGAAACTGGCCTTAAAAATTATCCACAAAAAAAAGAAGTTCTAAGTTTTATCAACACAGTCAAATTGAGGCTGGTTTTATATGCACTTTGAGAGTGTGACAGAGGTGGTGAGTCCCCACCAGTATTTAGGCTTAAGTATTCAATTAGTTTGTGGGCAAACTGGTCAATCCAGTATTTTGTTGCTATTTAAAGCTCTACGCTCTTTAGTTAGGCTTTCAAGAACTCTAAAAGCAAATCAAAAGACAAAGCACCACTTCTCCTTTATGAAAAGCTATAATGTTGACAATTCTGGGTCAATATTGTCTCAGTTACAGAAAATCTGGGTTTAGAGGATAAGACAGCACTTCTCACATGACTGAAGTACTTGCACTTACTAAGCAAGTTTTGTTTAGCTGCACAGCAAAGGAAACATTTGATTTTCATTTAATGAAACATTTAACAAAATACCTAAGTTTGCATCAGAGGTGTCACTCATAGAAGAAAATGGTATCTTCATGGCTACGGTGGAACTGACAGCCTGCACTGTAACGCCTCTGTCCTTTCCGTACTCGGAAATTTGATACAGGTAGTTTCTTCAATCTGTTTTAGTTCCTCCAGAACTTGCAGAAAATGAGTTGGTAGTATGTGGAATACATCCCATAAAGGCACTCCTTAGCGAACACCAAAGCACTTCCTTTTTCCTGTTCCTATTCCTTAGGAGGTTAGTGAATGGATAGGCTCTTGCTGAGATAAACTAAGATCTTCGGTGATTTAAAATGTAATTGTTCAAAGCAGCTGCATAATTCACCATCAAACATGTAAAGCATCATTTAAATAATCTCCATTTTGCTCTTAGCATTTTATGCATTTTGCATTTGCCCCTTTGAGGATTTATGCATTCAGCATTTTGTGAGGAATTGTTATTATTCAAGTTAACTCATTTCATGTTGAAATATTTATCATGAACTTACCCAGATCTCACACATAAACCTAGATACTCACTAACTGAAACTATTTCAGATATGCTGCACAGTCTCTTTTATGCCATCTCTGCTACTATTTAAAAAACCTGGTACATATCACAAGTTAATTTTCTAAATGATAAAATCCAGGTTAATGAAAGGAATTTCTCATACTACAACTTCCTATATAAATAATAAACACCACCACGTGTTGTGCCGATGCTTCTGCTGTTCCTGACATGAAGATCTTTTAATGATCCACAGCCCTTCTTGCCATATCAGTTACAGGTCATGTCCTTTGAGTAAATAGGCTTAAGAAACTGGTGAACTAAAGGTATACCCTACTTAAGAGAGTGTCTTAAAGAAGAGAAATACTTACATACTTCTTATTCTGGTGGTACTCAACACCATCAAATATTTAGTTATAGAAAAGAATAGGCAAATCTGAATATTCTAAAGGCACTGACAATAGAAATATCATACAAAAGTTACCAGTAAGAACCATTCTCCTCTTCACTGATCATAACTGCATGAACAAATGATTCTAAAAAACTCAGCAATACGTTGTTTCTTACTAGTAGCAATATGAATTATATCTTATTTCCTTTGTACTTCATAAGGTATCTGTTCCCATCCAACTTACCTTGTATGTGCTTCCTAACACCACAGAAAGTAAATGCAAGTCACTTTTGAAAACCAGGTCTTACTGATGCACATTAGAAGTGCTGATGTCACTTCTCTAACATGACAAAAATAGAGATTTTAAAGCTGAAGAAGGTAATGTTAAATAATTTAATTTCAAAACATGAACCTTCTCAGATGTTGACCCCTTGAAATGTCTGTCTAGAAGCAGAAATGAACAAGAAAAACATTACCCCAAATCCTGTCATCATACCCATAATTACTAATCTAAATTTTCCAGATTCTAGCATTTATTTACTACTGTCTGTATCCATGCCACTAATGTATCTCTAAGTACAAAAATACATGTTATTGCAAAATACTTACGGTGGCTGTGTTCTTCACTGCATTTCCTACAATCACCACGACTCTTCCTTTAAAGCTCTGGAGCGTTGCAGTTGCTGGGCACTGGACGAGATCCCCTTCTGCAGTAAATGCTGAGGCAAATGGGACATTGATGCTTCCAGAAATATGGCCACGGTTAAAGCTAAGAAGGATCAGTTAAGGAGATCTGAAAGGCAAAGAAATCTGCACAGCTGTAGGATGAACCTGCTCTTCATCCTGGCTGTCACAATACAGCAATGTTGGCCTTTTGTGATAGTATATTTTGACAAACCATATTTGCTATTTACTCATATGAAGGAAAAAACTTCTGACACTACATATGACACAGCACTACAGAAAATGATCTGCTAAATGAAACACTTGGTGCTAAAGAACCAATATCTACGGTATATGTAATTTTGTGGATTTTACTTCTAATCAGCTCTAGTCTGATAATAAGAGCCAAATACCAATAAGCAGCTGGAGCACCTCTTCTAGAGGAATTTTATGCGAAAAGAATGAAGTACTTACAATAAGAACTAAAGCTAAACAGGGATTATTGAGAAACATCCTCAAAACTCCTGTCAACCCTCCCAAGGCCTCTACAATTTTGATCCAAATTGAAATTCCAATGTACATGCCCTCAGATTCCTAGACAATGAGCACCATGTATATTATCTGCAGTCCCACTAACAGCAATATTGAAAAGCAAACAACTCTGAGACACAGCTAGCTGTCCTTCACTTTCAGAGGATGAACATTCAATGAAATTTTATAAGCAAATATTGAATGTGAAAATCTCTTAAATAAAAATTAAGTTGGATCGCTACTACCTAGCTTTTTATGAATTTGAGAATACACCATGACCTTGACAAAACTCTGAATTACTTTCCTAGTACACACATGCCTGGAACACTTCCCTTTCCCATCTATAAGCAAGAACAGCTTTGAAGAGATGAAAAAAAGCAAAGTTCTGCAAAAATATACACAATGTCAAATCTCTAGATTAGTCACTCTATTACTGTACTTCCAGAAAGCTAGTTAAATTTATAATTAAATCTCAGAATCTATTAAATAAAGAAGCTGTCTTAAATGGAGGCAAGATTTAATTGATTTAGCTTAATATCAGCATTAATTTCTTGTGATTTATGTAACAGTTTCAGTTTTATGATCATCATTGTTATATGGCTATTTAAAAACGTTTGAAAGAACAAAAGATGATCACATATCATTCATTAATGTTGTCAGTTTATTTCTGTTTTGAATGGGAAAATTATATCCCTCCTTCCCTCATCTGTGCCAACCCCATTTATAACCACATAACTCTCACTGCTACTGACCACGTTCTGAAATGATCATCATTTAGACAGAAAATGGCTTTGGTCAAATTTAATTGCTTACACTTACACCACTGAGTATACTTAACTGCTCAGAGAACCTTGGCCTAATATTTTTAAGAAGTCTTGATTACTAAGACAGTTAATAAAAAGGCCAAGATTTTGTGCTACAGACTGAGAGACCGTAAGTACGCAGGTATAACTTTCAAAACATGAATGGAAGGCTGCCAATATATCTGCTAACATGCTAAATGAAATAAGCCTTAGATGAATTGCTAGCCAACTGAAACAGTGCTTTGTGTATAAAACCTTTTCATTAGAAAGTCTTCTGTTACAAAGCTGTTTATGGGGAAAGAGGGCTAGTAGCTCATGGCCTTGCAACATGAGATTCATTACAAAAAAATTCAAAAGCATCCTATTATGAAATACAAAGCATGTTTGATACTTGTTGGAAGTCCTCTCATCCTTTTTTCAAATCACTCAGAGAACAAAGTGAGAGTGAGGTTTAGCATGACAAGCATAGATGATGAAAAAACCTAAAAACAAACTTAAGAAATGATCATATTTTTGAATCATCTCACAGTGGTCTATTACATTTTAAAACACAAGCCACAGTAACATACAGACTGCCTGATCCTATTGTACAGTTTGTTGAAATTTTGTGACAAACACAAAGACTGTTTCCTTACTGTGAGAATGAACAGGACACTGAACACAGTATTCCTATGGTTTCCCACACACATTCATAACTGCTGACAGTTTAATAGCTTTCTACATATCATATATTTTCTTCTTCAGCAGACATACAAACCAATTAACTCAAGGGTAATTCCACTACCTACCAGGCTGCCTTTTTAATAATGACATTTCCTACCTCCTAATACCAGATGGGTATTAGGATTTCAGTCCACCCATTATTTAAAGGACAGGACATTTTAGTCTACCATAAACCTCAACCAGACTGAAACAGCAGCAGCAGTCATTACAGTGCACTATTCAAGCTAATGGAGACTTCCACTCTACAGGGTGGCTCCTCAAGAAATAGAAAGTCTGATTAAGACTTCATAACATGAAAGACAGCCTTATAAAACCACTTAATTCATAGAACTCAAATGATTTTGAAATAATTGAAATTTTGAATCTACTCTGCTAGAGTAGAATAGGATTAGTACAACAGTAGAGCCTATTAGCAAACTATTAGAAAAGCTATAGAAACATTTAAGCAAACACCTTGCTTTTCATCCTGACTGCACAATAATTACTGGATTTATAAATAAATCCATTACCGTACACAGATAATAACCTTTCAGTGCAATGATTGTATAGGCATTTAATATTACTTGCTTTCCCTCTGCTTTCTCCTTGGTCATTTCTAAGAAGTAGCTAAAATAATTAATAACACAATGCTGAATGTAGAAATAGAAATAGAATTTAACTCTGTAGTATCAAAACTTTCTAAGTCGTAACAATAACCTTTCATAGTTTTTACTTCCAGAGACTTCTCTTTTAAACTGGAGTCTAAAAAGTAATTTCTTCATCAAGAGAGAATATCTCTCAGAAAATAGCCTATGTTTTTACTGTTCTCTGAAAAAAGAGAACCACATTTGCAACAATCTTGATCCAGGAGTAAAGAAAACACTGGAGTCCAGAAAATAAAGAGTCAAACTACTCAGACATATGAATCTCTACTTAATTATAATCCTTAATTGATCCCTGAAAATAATACATGCAAGCAAAAGAAAAATTACTTTTTTGTATTCCTTCAAGCATTCTGTTCTATCTGCACAGCAGATCACATTACAGGTGTAAGTCTGGCATACAATGAAAGTATAATCTCTTGAAAGTAATGATTTTAATTTAGAATGTTACAAAATTCCATTTACTATGTAAATAATAAACTTAACTCTACATAGTAAAAAGTATGTTTACTTTTTTATCTTCATCATACCTTGTCATAAGTATTGGTAAATATTTAATAGAAAAAAATGTTAGTGGCAGTGCTTTTCTGCATATACAATTATTTTTAAAGTGGTATTTTAACAAATTAGATGAAAAAATTAGGTTTAAACATTATTTAAATTTTTTACTATATATTTTAGTCCAAATACTGGCATTGATCTATCATTCACTTCACTGTCTAGAAATTACACTCTTCTAATACACATATGATATGTTAGTAGCATTTGTTAGACACCAGAAGATCTTCTCTCTTGGTAAAGATGTTGGGAGCCTGTTGAATCTCTGTCATTGGAGACCTTTACGAATAAGCCAGACACTAGCAAAAGGAATGATCTTCTTTTCTCAAAGTGAAAGGGGGACTAAAACTCATAGAATCATAGAACAGTTAAGGTTAGAAAAGACCTCTAAGATCACCAAGTCCAACTGTTAACCCAGCACCATCATGTTCACCATTAAACCATGTCTCCAAGTGCCACATCCACACTTTTTTGAACAGTTCCAGAGATGGTAATTCCCTGGGCAGCCCGTTCCAATGCTTAACCACCCTTTCTGTGGAGACATTTTTCCTAATGTCCAATCTAAACTTTTCTGGTGCAATTTGAGGCCATTTCCTCTTATCCTGTCACTTGTTACCTGGGAGAAGAGACCAACCCCCAGCTCTCTACTACTTCCTTTCAGATAGTTCCTAAGAGAAATAAGGTCCCCACTTAAGCCTCCTTTTCTCCAGGCTAAACAACTCTGAATCTTTTGTTATTTTTCTATTGAGTATTGTTTGCCCATTAAGAATTATAACTTGCAACACAGCAAGCTAAGAGTAGACTGCAAAAAAAAAAAAAATCTACATCACTTTTGCTATTATGAAATTAACAATGCTTAAAAAAAATTATACAAACCGATAACAAGTATATTTTCAAATACTCTCTATAATGTTAAAAGTTACCTCTAATAATGTCTTGTCATTGTTCCCACTTTTAGATGGATGTTGACCAAAATGTATGCACCTGGAAAAGTACACCTTTAAGAACTGCCCCTTCCCAAATGCAAACAAACCCAGCCCTATAACTACAGTACTTCAAAAAAAAACCCCCCTCCCACCCCCCCAAACACTCCACATGCAAAAAACTATGTATTTGAAAAAGAACAAATGAGTAAGGTGTAGACAGGGTAGTGATCCTGATAAAAATATAGCTCCAAGATACCTTTAAGACTTTTCTGATTGTCAGCTACTGGAGAACATAAGTTAGGGCAGCTGTATGGCTGCACTACCTAACAGTAGCATGAAGACACTCAATAGGAATCAATTTTCCACTGAGGAATTGACAAAGCACATGATCTATCAAATCTTCTTTATCTCCCTTCCACTTCACTGGAAAGCCTCATGCCCTTTCAAAATATTGTTCATATTAAATGGGGAAGGTCTGTTGACAATACCTGTTATGAAGAAAAATGTAGCATTAAAGCACTCATGCTACTGGTGCAAAGTGATTTCACTAAACTCATGGCTTAAAATGGGAAGGCAAAAATACATTTGTCCTCTTCTCTGCAAACCAGGCCTCCCTCCAAATCCCCCTGCCTTCAGTTCTTCCACTCTACCTATTCCATATCCCTTTCCTTTATTTACCATTCTAACATCTCGCAGTCTGCAGACAATGAAGAAGTAATTGATACAAGCATGATTTATCAAGACTGGCACTCAATTTGAAGGATACTCTTCGCTGTTACGAATGTCCACCACCAGCAGCTTTGGCTTGCTAGGTTTTGTTTTCTTTATAGGTGTTTTGGAATGACTAGGTCCTGTCAACTCACACAAATCAATCAGATCTTCTGCTGAAATTCGTGGTGACACTTCTGCCTTCAGGTCATCCAACTGGATGGAATCCCTAGACTTTAGAAGAAAAAAAAATATATTAGGGGTCAAAGAATTAGAGACATAGTGTTCTTTGAAACTTCTTTGATAACCTCAAAGTGTAATAACCTAGTTAAACAGAAACACATATTTTCCTTATAACTCTGAACTAGTCAAACTATCCACATAGAAAAGGTCCAGAGCAGTGCCAAACGCCTGTCTAACAACTATAGCCCTATTTTCTGTTGAAGTTGTTAAAAAGAAAACAGTTTGACAATTTGTGTAAGTTTTTTCAGTTTGAGATTTATTAATGAATTATTCACTGTCACAACACCCATAAGAACATTTCTCAGCATCAGAAAGTAAGTAAATTGGCTAGAAAACACTCTCTGAAAAGAGAAGCTGAAAGGTCTCATGCTTGGAGCAGAAAAGATGGGTAGCAACTGGCAACTTGGCACAGAAACAGGGATATCTCTGTAAGATGCAGAGCTATCTAAACACCAGTTATTTCTGCAGCTCAAAGACTAGGCACAAATCAGGACACCAGAAATATAAGAAGTAGTCCTGTTTTATAATCCAGAAAATTTGTCCTTAGTTTTGTGGGACAGGGAAATTTATATATATAAATTTTTATTTATATAAGAAAATATATTTTGGGGGATGGGACAGATGACACAACACACACACCTGGTAGTGCTCAAGCAACTAGCATGATAATACCTGAAATTATTTTTCATAAGAGAATCTCACTGTGATTTAACTCAGAGATATTCCTAAGTGCTAGTATTTCTACACTCTATATTCTTAAAGAGTATCACAGTAGCCAATTTTCTGCTTTTAAAAAATATTCCATTTCTGTTATCTTGTTTCAGATTGCAGTGATCACACCAATACAAGACACTGTTTGCTCATAGCCTATGAAAAAAAAATTCAAGAGAACAGGAGTAACACTGAAGAAAAGGGAGGCACTACTAATTAGTATTAGTCAAATTGACTGTTGTTAGCTCTAGTTTTTGTTTTGGTTTCTAAACATACTAGTTTCTCATTTAACCTGAGGACAATTCAAAATTTAGAGAATATGCTAGACAGACCAGAGAGACCATACACATTTTTCTGAGTTATGTCTCAGAAAAGACTTCCTAGACAGTCCAGCAGTTAAGAAATACTTTTGTTGTAAAGCTGGTTATCAAAAAGCATTCAAAATTACAAAAAACCCTCCCAAAACCAGTAATTATACTTCAGGGAATATATTAGGTCATCAAACTGCCTTTTCCATTGTACATGATAGTAGTCAAAACAAAAGAACTTACAAATTGCTAGTGTCAACACATAATTTCCTCCCAAGTTCAGAATAAAAGAGGTCAAGATGCTTTATAATGAGAAAAACACATGGTTTCTGGATAATGTATTATTTGTTTCAACAGAATAGTCAATACTTAAGGGAGACCTGTTTCCATAAAAATAACAGTGTAACAGATGGCACACCCAACTCCCAGTTGCTGTCTAGAGCCACCTCCCAGCTGAAGAGCTGCATTTTCCCAAGAGGAGTCCAAGGAAATGAACCGAAGGAGGGAAGGAAGAAAAAAAGCTCAAACTCTTCTCACAAACTTCAGACTTGCCAGCAGTCCACATCTAGGGGATTCACACAGACACGTTTGCAAGATCCAGGAAAGGTAGCAATGTAGAAGGAGTACCGATTACGTAAATACGCACTTGGCTGAGACAGCTTAATTTGCCTGATGACTAAAACTGGCAAACATCACTACACCCTCCTCAGGCAACAGCTTCTCCCTCAGGAGAGTGATTGTGGAGCAACACCAAGGAGGGAAGGGAAGCAAGGCTGCTGCAAAGAGTTCAATCCTTAAAGCAGGGTCACATGATTAGAGGTAACAATAAACATTCAGGTAGCAAAGGCAGGTATTATAAATGTGGTCTATGCCAGTGAAGCTGGCTGAGATGACCTGAATTAAGTCTTCAGGAGAAACATTTACATTATGATAGTCTCTAATTACACAACCACTTCCTACTTTTATTTGCACAATTCTTCTCTAATGGAGTAGATGGGATGAATGCCTCAGGAATGAATGAAACTTTAAGGTGAAAGCATGAAGTCTACAGCAAAAAGCAAACCAGCCAAAATTCACCTAAGCCAATATAAAAACATTTTCTCCTAATCTAACAGTATAAAGCCATGAAAAGTGCTCTACAGGTACACACTATCTGTCCTGCTAATAGATTTTAATAACCAGGACAAGCATTTTTTTCCTTTAACTGAGTTGAAAATAAGGAGAAACACATTCAACTGTGAATTTTTACAATGCTCTTTGCTTTGACCTAGGTTTGCATAAATGGTATATTTAGTGACACAACATCTCCATTAGGCTTTGAACAAAGCTTGTCAACAGACTAGCTGGAAACAGAATTGCTGAATCAATTCTTTCTCTAACAACTGTTTTATCTGACTAATTTATTTCCTTCAAATTGCAAAGTGAAATACGTGCACACACTTATAAGATAATCTTTCCTAATTACATTTAAAACATTGACTTTATCTACTCTATCTGGTAACAACTATATTTCATGTCAGACATTTTCTCACAGGAATTTTCTAATGAACTGTCAGGACATGCTAAATGTAGCTAACACGAAGCTGTCAATCCTTCTACCCAGTCCTCACACCTTCTCTTAAAACCACCATCCTGTTACAGTTTCACGCTGGACTTGAGTTCAGACAGCTCTTGAGGCCGTCACAGCTGCTGAGCACCCAAATCTTGCGGATTCTTCTGAACCTTTAACACCTTTCCTGCTGCTTTCCACAACAGTGTTTCAGCTGTCGTCTACCACCCCGGTGACTACTCTCTTTGCCTAGGCCTGGCCAAGTAAGAGGAGATGCACAAGACACAGGCTGACATTTTAGACAGGAGGCTTCACATTTGTCCTAACTGTTGGCTTCAATTCCTGTTAGGCTTTATTATGTCATTGCAGACACTGCTTTCCAGCTGTGAAGAACCAGAAGAAAAAGTAGGTGAAGGAAGTGAGAGGGCCCACTTTAAACCAAATCCTTTGAGTCAGGTTAGCTGCGCTCAGAGAAAGTTTGTGGCACTGATAGACTCTTAGTAATTGTTTACAAATATCCAACAAATTGTGAACAGTATCCAACTGAGATTTTGATTCCAGCTAAATTAAGTTGCAGGTAGTCATATCTCAGGACAGTTGCTTACAATATCTCACTGAGTTTATCATCTGTAATTTTTTGCTTTAAGTCATGGAAGGAGGGTAAGGATTAACCCAAACCTATGGGGAGTACAAACAGGGCAAATAAAAAAAAGTAAAAAAAAAATACTTGGATAACCACTTGGAAAAGCTTAAAAAAAAAAAAGCTAAAAAGCTCATCACATATATAAGATGCTTCTTTCTTCCTTTCAATTATCTTCCTGCTGTGATCTATTTACTCTTTTCCAAGGCAGACATGGTACATAATTTCTAAGAAATCCCCCTCTTTTTCTCAAAAAAGGCAAATGCTCTCCTTTAAGGACAGTGCCAGAGAGAAGTTAAAAGTCCCCTCACACACTTGTGTAGCATGCTCCTACAGTCTTGTCAACATACTCATGGGTTTAGAGATCATGTAAGAAATTGCATACTGACAACCACTCTGAAATTGAGAACTGCTCATAGTTGTGTAAAACTTGGTGCTAATGACACCAAGGTCATGAGTTCAATCCCCTGTATGGGTCATTCACTTGAGTTAGACTTGATGATCCTTGGGGGTCCCTTCCAACTCTGAATATCCTGTGATTCTGTGATACAGAGATGAACTTTCTGTCATTACTTAGAAAATGTAAGAATTATCAGAATCATGCACATTTTCACACCCATAACCACACACACACGTCTGCATGTGCTAAGATACTGAGTTTAGTACATAAGTTGCTTTGTTTTCCTGCAAAGAAGAGAAACTTATTTTAGTATATTCTAACTTAAAGCATGATTCATGCTTTAGACTATTCAGCTATAAGAAACTGTTCATTGAAGAAGACTCTTTAATCAGCAAGATGGTAGTAGGAAAAAGAGTACTTAAGCTGAAGTCTGGGGTCTCCTTGTCTCCCAGAAGTTTCTCTGACAATACCCTAAAATCTTTACTTTCAAAGTACTTACTCTTCTCACCCCATTAATTTTCAAATAGGTCTGGGAATTGCTAAGCCATATGTATTTACTGCTCTTAATAAGAAGAAATAGGCATTAAGAATTTAATTTTTTTTTAATATTATGAATTAAAGCTGCTTAACCATTCTCAATTTAGAAGTCAAGGTTCAGAGAGATTAAAGCATTCCAGAACATGAGGCTGATACAATCATAGCTCCTATCTCTTTTCCTATTAGCCTGTAATCTCTTACAGGCATTTCATCGTGGCTATTAAATGAAGATATACACTTTTTTAGAGAAAATAACCAACTATCTTTAACTCTGCTGAACCTGAACTTAACAGTTCCATCTGATAAATACAGGAGCTATAAAGCAACTTTTTATCCATGGAAAGTATAGCTTTATCTGAGTAGATGTAGGGTTTCTCCTCTTTGTCTTTGAAGTTGGCAAAACTTACTGCAGATAATATAAAAGGAACTTCAGTCTGAAAGTCAGTATAATTAAAATCTGGGGTTCAAGTAAAATATTCTATCCAAAATATCAAAGTCCTTCATAAGGAAACATGCTTCACTGAAGATGTTATTCCATATTTTTAGAACATGTTTTGCTTCTGAAATCAGTGTATGCACATATATCTAGAAATAAGACTACAAAAACATTTTAAAACAAGCTTATAAGATAATGGTCTAAGCCTCCCAACCCACCTCCCCACCATTTTAATGACCATTATTAGCAAAGGGTCATACAAAAAGGCTTCAATGTTTCTGATGTTCAATGGTGACTGTTTATAGAGGAGGAGCAGCCAAACTTCCTGATTTTAGGAACTCTTTTCTAAAATTTTTCAACACTTGAGAGCCACTGTTCTCTACACAACCTCTTTAGCAAATTCATTCTTACACTTCAGATTCAGTCATCCCTAGCCATCATATTCTGCTTCTCATGTTTCCAAGTCAAGACACTGGTGCCTACCTTCTCTATGCTCCATATCTCCCTCTACCTCCTATTTAAGTTTGCTCCATTTCATTTTGCAAGTACATTTTGCAAGCTGTACCCTTCCACCCCTTCCACCAACTGGACTCCCCCACAAAGCTCCCTGCTCCAGAACTCACACCTTAAGAAGTGTGCAAACAGCATCTTCCAGACAACTGTCAATCATAAACATCCTCCAAATGTCTTCACACAACACTGTAGGCAGTCTACAAAAACATAAGTGAGCTCTCTTGCCAAAGCAGCTCATTATTAAGGAAACCTCTCTCGTTCTCCCTGGAATAATATAATTGAGTGAATAAGCTGAGTCAGCAGAGCTGAAAGACAAGTTATTCCTTGCATGCAGCTAGGCAGACATGCTGCAAAGCCTCAGTTATTGCCTCTGATATGATAAAAAAAGGTAAAGGCTTCTCACCACTGCAGGGAACCATTTTAAAATACAAAGCTGAGCCATAATCCAGTAATGTCTGAAAATAAAATATGCTTTAATAAATATGCTTTAAATAAAAATGCTCTAAAATATGCTTTTTATGAGATAAAACTTGAAGTAAAAGCAGCAGCAAGAATGATCTTATCAGCCTTCCCTGCTTTCCATCAATGCCTCTTTTTTCCACTTTTCATAGATACTCTCTCCTTGACAAGAAATTGTATTCCTTTGATTTGAGAAAAATTCTTGCAGCATCTTCAGAAAACAGTCAGAGATTCCCTTGCCCTCTTTAAAAAAAAACCCCACAGGAATTTAATATCACATCTCAATGCAACCTGCAACTGTAAGAGGAATTTCTTCATAATGTAATCACACATCTCACTTTGTGTCAGAGATCTTGGATTTAGACAATCCACCTTTTTTCAGGATCCATCTGTAGCTGTTACTTATTCAAAATTCCTGTTCTCTGAACTGGCATTAAAAATGGCAGCACAGCTCTGAGACATGTTCAGTTATTTACCACTGTGAAGCCTGTCAAAACATACTGTTAAGGCTCTACCTTAACTAGTGACTATTAAGATGAGCACTGAATTCAATTGTCAAAAAGTTTGAAAATACGGTTATCCAAACAGTTACCTTGTAAGCTGTATGTGCTTTGCACATAAATCTCCTCAGACTTCTGTATCATTCTGCTCATTGGCCTGGGCCCAAGCTTTGCTGAGCTATACGAAAATCATCTTTTTAGCACAAACAGTAACATTTATGCCTATCAGCCTACAATGTGTTCATTCACATTTGTGGGATGGTCACCATGACTAAGTTTTGCTGCAGGTTCAAGGCTGCAATCAGTATGGACTCTTCCAATTAGGCTGTCAAGCACAGTTGAAAATCAGATTTTCCACTGTTAATAATGGTAGATGAGAAAAAAAAATATATACATAGTTGTAACGATTTTACTGGTAGATTAAAATGATGTTGACACAACGACACAGGCCACCAGCCAATTTGTACTAGGCTATCGACTGCAAGGAGACAGCACCAGCACCAGTCAAGAGAGCTGCATTCAGGAAAGTCTTTTCTATCCTCTTAACTGCACTTCCTAATAAAGACAGATCATAACAACACCACATCCTGTCTCAATTGAGAAAACACACAGTACTTAGTCTGGCCTGAGAAAGGAATGTGACAGAATCCTAAATTCAAGACTAGTCTAAGGCAGGCTCCTATAGAGATGCATGTAGAGAAAAGAATAGGGTAGGACAGAGGACTGAGGAGTAGAGGGAAAAAGCACCTTAGGTTGACATAATACACCCCTTCCCCATGTAATGAAAATTAATTTTTAATACATCTTCTTAATAACACTGTTACATAGCACTGTACTCTAAGACATAACTTTCACAGCAGCAGGATATGGCACACACAGGAGTTAGTGCCAGCCAGAATTAGAGTGACTGTGAGCGGCAGGAGGCAGCTATAGCTGTGCACCTGACCATGTTTGTGTCAGAGATGAACCAAGGTCTTTGAGTTTATTTCTCCTCCAAAACCTGACTTTGAAAATTTCTCCCAAACTCCATTGCCTTCTAATGTTACAAGCATACACATAAAAAATGTAATACCAGGTGGACAGCTCTGCTCTGCAGTAGCTAATTGTGCTTATCAGAAGCTCAATAAAACATTAAGGTTTTTAGATCTGTGCTGGTCCTAAGGCATATTTTAAGCACACTCAGTGGATTATTCTGTTACTTCTCGCCTAAAGTGAATTCACATAAACACTGAACAGCTCTTTCGTTTTCCTTTCTTTTTTTTAGATGTAGGCTGCTATTTTTTTAAATAAAATATGGATTATTTAGCAAAGTATGAAAAAAAGCTGTCACCAAGGAGACAACGGTTTAGTTTCGGTTGACAAAAAGACTTACTCCTGCTATAGTCTTCCCTCTCGAAGAGAAACTGAGTCAGTGACAAAACACATGCTAGCAAACAAAATAACAACTGTGTCTTCAGCCAGCCAGCCAGATTGCAATTCAGGACCACCACTACAGCCTGAAAAATTACTAAACCACGGAGGTATGTAATTATTTCTTAAAATTCTCCATGCACTGGATGTGCATTTAAAAAAAAAGTCTTTGAACATAAGGTTTTGCTCCAGTGGAAAGAAACATTTGTGCAACACCAAACTTCCAAGAATGCAACTGTACTTCTGAGATCACTCACCAATAATCAGTGAAGAAAACAGCATCAAACAATGCAGGTGGAAAAAGCACAGGTAAAGACTACAGTGCCACTTTGTGGAGTTCAGATTTGGATTGCCAGATACAGTTGAATATTGAGTACAGTTTGGTAAATGTAACACTGGTCAAACAGAATTCAGAAATTTCTTGTTTGACTCCATTTTTCATTTCAATATTCCAATAATTTACTTTGGCAAGGACTGACCTCAGACTATGTTACCAGTGCTACCACAGACAATGTATTCTCATGGGATACACTCCACAGGGGCTAAGACTGGGCATATAAAGGAAAAACAGAGTTGCCTCAAATTCAAACTATTTAATAGCTTTAGCAAACTTGAATGCACTATTCTGTTGTGTTTACTACTTTATTATAGACCCTATTCTTTCTTTGTCTTGTAACCAGCTCATTTGTCAGTAAGTTCCACACCTCAAAGAGTGGTGAAGATAGCTGCCACGTTCCTTGTACTTCCATATAGTGGTTACAGCTTATGATTTTTAAGTAAATTTCTTTACCCCAGTAGTATGGCAAAACTGATTAAAAAAAAAAGAGAGGGAAAAAAAAAAGAAACTTCTCATATTTAATTGATCAAAGGCAATCAAAGGCTATCAAAACAAGAATCTGGTTTTAAAACAATTAAAAAAAAAAAAAGATTAAAAAGAACATTCCCACAAGATGCAGATGGAAAGAACTGGCTAGATCTATTTTTTTAATAATTAATTTTTCTACAATTACCCTTTTCCCCTCAGCACATTTGTTAATCAGTCATGAAATCCCAATTGAGGGAGGTTAAAAAGGTCAAATACACCCAGCTTTCAACTTCAAAGTGGGTATAACCACACAGGCTTGTGAGGAAGGACTCAATGGACAATCAGTGAATCCAGAACCTGAGCCTAAGGCTGCAGCAGAGAGTACTCTGACTGCTCTAGCTACTCCATTTACATTCACAGCAGATAAGCACACCCCAGGGAGACCTGAAAACCAAGTCTGTGCAAAACATGCTCACAATCCTTAAATATGATCTAGTGTCTCACCAACTGTTAAAAGTTTCATATAAATAATATTTAGATTATTATAAATATACTCCTTTAATTCTGCCTCAGCTAAGCAGAATATTTGTTTCAATGAATTTACATTCAATTAAAATAATGGCTATTTATATTACAACTTAAAAAACAACCACAACATTTATCAGAGACTTTTAAACCAATATTTAACATCTGTTGTTTCCTAAGCCTTATATTTTGTGTTTTATCCACTCTGGTTAATTGATTTAATGCTTTATCTTCTACCATATATAGTCCTAAAATGTAAGAAAATACATTCATATTTTTAAAACCTATCAGAGTAAAGCAAGTGCTAAAAAAGGCTTCCTTCAGCTAATTTAATCTGCAAAACCAAAGCACTGCAAGCAGAGGTTTCCTTACACTCCCTGCTTTCTGGTTGCTGGCTGCTCGGCTTATGAGCATCAAATGAAGTTCGAAAAGCTAACCAGTACACAGAGAAAGTTTTGAAGTTTGCAACAACTCCTAAAAATATTTTCCAGAATATTATGAGCTTATGACATGATTAATTAAACAGTGATTTGTTTATTCACTCACAGGAGAGTGACATAAAAAGTGCATTTTAACCAACTCATCTAAAAAATGACAAATAAACCCAACTTGTCATTCAAGCTGTTGGCAGCTACAACCGGAAAAACAGAAGCATCAAAGGCAAATGTAAAATAAGTTAGAAGCATTAACACAGATCCTGATCAACAGTTAATACTTTGTACAATATGAACTAAATACAAATTTGAGTAATAGCTTTCTGCTGAACGAAAGAAGAAAACAAAAACAAGTTCCTCACAAAAACAGAAGACAAAACAAACCTGAAATGGGTCAAGGCAGTCAGAAGACCCTTGAAGGAGAATACATATAACAGCCATCATGAACAGCATGAACATTGCACCACTGCACTTGGACATTTCTTAGCGTGTACACTGAAACAGAAATATTGGTATACACTACCTACCATGCTTCTTTTAGAAAATAAATAGAATTTACACACCACTTATTTAATGGTTTAATATAAACCTAGTCAATACATTTTAGATGGACAAATATATCCTAAGTACACACAGGAACTCAAAAACAATTAAGTGCTGGTGTATTTATTGCACATAAGCCTGAATTCCCATCTGTAAGAAGTTTATCACACAAGTTATCCTTGATTATCTGTAAAGGAAAGTTATCAGGAAACTTTGCTCATACTATTTTTTAATAAAAGCAAATGTTTTTCATGTTTGTGCTGTTTGATCAAGCCATTAAGTCATCTTGCTGCTCAGGTATTTCTACTACTTCATTAAAAATGAAAAGCTGAACTGGACTGGTAGCATTTAAATCAGTGCAAGGATCAATAATCATCTCGTAGACTTTTCTCCAGTTGAATGCTTTCATTCCTCAACATCCATCAGGAAACTTCCACCTTCGAAAAGAAGATTGGCAGTAGAAGAACAAGGCAGTGGCATAATTGTATCAGCCTGTGGATTTCTGTGAGTTCACCTGTCACACTTGAGCAGATATTGATAAAGAAGCTGCAACATTCTCTCTCTTTTATTTAGAATTTCACAAGTAGCTGGAGAGAGCGTATGTCTGGAGACACAGACATAGAAGACAATTGTTATATGACAGTGTTATTTATCTGTGTGACTGCTGGACATTCAAGTTTCCAGGGCAGGAAGAGTAAGAAGAAAAGTAAGAAGAAAAACATCATCCATGTGCTGGTAAAGAAAAGTTACAGACAAAATTGAGTCAACTGTAGTGTAAATTCAGTAGTGAATGTAAAGGTTTTTTCTGCTGTTATTTTTGGCATTTTATCTTTCTCAAAATAAACATGCAAACCCACTTAAGATGTACATTCATTCTCTCTAAAACTATTTCCTCCTTGAGATTTTATCTTAGCAGAAATATGCTTACTGGTTGAGAAAGTAAAAGATTAAGCAACACACAAGTCCAGGAGGAAAGAGAGCACCCAAGATTATTTATGGAGTTGCAAATAGATGTCACTAAAATGAATACTAAGCAATGCTAGTAATAAAAAGAGTCAAAACAGTTTTGTTTTACTGACTGCTGATTTAGGGAGAAAAATGCACACCCAGAGGCTAAATACTTCTCATGTTATTATTAACCAAAGCACAATAACATGCAGATACACACAGATATTTGAGTAGCCAATAAAAAGCACTTAAACAAACTGAAGTAGCTTAGAAGGAAAATACAAATACAGGGGTAGGAGACAGCTGGTGTTTACAATTAAAAACACTAAACAATTACTGTTTCAAGAACTTGTAACTTACCTCCAGAAGCAAACCCATAACTTCGTTCACAAAGTAATTGTTTTGTACCTAGTCCAGTTTCAAATACAGAGGTGACCCACAAATATAAAACTGGACACAAAATATAGTGCAAAGTATTTGTCCAAATAATAACAAACTAAATAGGTAGGGAAAAGCAAAGTAATTTTTATAAGAGCTAGACTGAACAGCAAAGACACAATGGTTTTTTAAAAAATCCATTAAAGGATACTGGGCATACTAAAGATTGAACTCAAATTCCACTGCTTTCAAGTGGATAAAAAGTTTCCCCATGGCAGCAAACACCAGTAGAGGACATGTTTGAAGAAAGACATAAATAATTCCAGGATTAAGGTTAAAAAAACCCCAAACAACTGTAAATAGTGTAGTTCACCAATAATTTAAATTTAAATTTTTTTTAGCAATATTGCTCTAATCCCTGAGAAGTGTCATCTTATAATGACAAACATCTGGAAGTGCAGAACTGTTCACAAGTGAGAGGCAGTTCATTATTGACTCATTTTACATGGGATTTTCCAAGTCTGAACTACAGCTCCTGACTGAATCATAACAAACTTGACTGGTATCTGTCTCAAAATCTAACACACAAAAATACAGCATGTGAGAGCAAACACATTTGCAGACTATAATTTAAGATATGAATCATCTTCCTTGCCATTCAGGTGTCCATGAGATTAGTTTCCTCTTTGCTACAGAAAAAAACTCACATATTTCTGTATAAATCACACAGCTTTGCCTCTATACGATGAGTTAAAAAAAAGCTATAGCAGTAACCAAAAGATCCAATATACTTGAACTTCAAAAGATGTTAAACAATCAGTTATGCTGCAGTAAATGAAAAGTTCTTTGTTGTTAAGTAGAAAGAAGTAAAAATGAAAGAGAAGGCATAGAAGTTCTAGTATTTATTTCTCTCCTCCTTAACATACCAAAACATGTGCCTAATTTCTTGGAAATTGTGGGCTGGAAGAACCTAGTTACTGGCATTATAAACAAACACAACTTCTGGTATGAAATTAAAATTACTATCAGTAAAAAACACTCCAAAAATTGCTCAAGAAATGGAAGAATACTGAATGAACTTTTCTAGGTCCAAATAAAGGATGTTTATCTCTGCTACAAATACAAATCTTTTTTCTATTTACTATCTCAGTAGACCATTGCTGCTCTCTCCCGTCTCCCTCTTTGTTATTTCCAAGTGCTTTCCAAGTGCTTTCACTCTTGCTAAGCAAATGCTTAGCAATCAGAAGACTTGTCTTTTTACTCCTTTGTCATAACATTCAGAAAAGCTAGTGTATACACAAAATCATTTTCACTGTTAGCATCTGTCAGGCATCCAACTGGACTGCCAAGAGAGACTGCATACATTCCTTGGAAGTTTTCTTGACCCGATAGATCAAATTCCTGGGCAACCCCATCTGAATTCAGTGTTGGACCTGTTTTCTGCACAAACTTGTACCAAATGATTTTTTAAGGTCCTATATGAATTATTCTACAAATGTACATCCTTAGCTCCTTCAGAAAGCCTCTCTACATATCCCTAGGGCAGCATAGCAGCAGTTGTGTTGGCTACAATTCCTGTATGACAACAACCAGTATTCTCCTGTAATTTCACTTTTCTTCTCCATTGCCTTTCTACATCCACATATTGTTTCTTAAATCCTGTAAACTCTTAGAAGTTTCCTTTTGTTCTGCATTTGCATGTCTACACTTGGGAGTACTGGACTTGTAGCTAAGGCTTCCAGAAACTACAACAATAGAAATAAAATAAAAACTAAAGTAAAAAACAAGAATATCAATTTTAGGCTTAAGGACTAAAAAGTAAAGATTCACTTGAGCGACAACAACGCTTCTTAGTTTCTTAGTAGTTAAGAAAAACAAATGGAAAGACTAAAACCTAACACAGATCACCAAATAGATACAGCAGGTCTATATATAATTCCCCTATTACTGCAATGTACTCATGAATGAACTCTGTAGGAGAAGGTGGAAGGAAAAAACCCAACAAAATAAAACTTTGATTTTTAAGAGACTAACTAGATTTATACTGCTAAGAGGAAGGAAAGGAATAATTTCAAATCAGCATTCTTTAGATGGTGCATTGGACAAGAGAAACAACCATCAGATTTTACTGGAGAGGGAAGAGAAAATCCTTTTCCTAAACTGAGTTATCTATTTAATGCAGATATTCTCTTAGTCACTAGTTATTCTTTGCCTAGATAAACATAGGCATAACTCACACACTACCTCTCAGAATAACTTGCAGCATACCTTTTACCTGACATGCCAAGATGGTAAAAGCAGCCAGAGCTGCCAGCATCACTTTCCAGTTCCCTATTTCTCACTGCCAAACTGCTCGTCTTACTGGTTTTCTCATACAGTAAATCCCGTTTGTAGTTCTGCAGTTGTGGACATTGGTCTATTGTGGTAAAAAATACCACAGAGCCAAAGGAGCAGGAGTTGGGAGATGCTAGAATACGTCACAAGAAGAAATAATTTTATCGGCCTGTGTATCAAAGAAGGCAAAGTTCAAAGCAGCAAAATTACAAAAAACCCCCCCAAACCCAACAACTTGTTAATTCTCAGAGACTGCATTGGATTTGTCATCAAAATTAATAATATAACATAGGATCTAACACTGTGCACTAGCTGACAAGCAAATCAGAACATATGATGAATGTATCAAATCCCTGTGCTTGGAGTGACAGCATAAATGCCAGTAACTAAGGTTTGGTGGGTATTTTCTTCCTGTTCAAATTTTAAACAGGAAGAAAAGCCTTACCTGAGGCAGGAGAATCTGAGCATCATGCAATCTGAACAAATCTCTCCACTCCAATTCCCAGGTTACTTACCAGGTCACTTCGAGGTGCTTCCTGATAGTCTGCTGAAAAGCAGGACATGGAAGCCCTTGTGCCGTTGCTGTCGCCGGCTGGCCGTGGAGGCTGCGCGTACTGCCTGTAGGTAGCACTCTTCGGAGTCCAGCGGAACAGGTTGATCGACTCACGAACACAACGCTCAATATCAATCTCTGAAGGGGATTTAAAGAAAAAACAGGAAATGCAAGCGCAAAAAATCAGTAAAGCCAACTGACCTAGCTATACATATATCCATCTATACCTTTGTCTCTCTCTCTCTCATTCAAAGGGCATGTAGTCTTCAAAAACATTTTCCCATTCAAAAAAAAAAAGCACTCTATTATTTTATTAAAAACTAGCAAAGACGTTTTAAGGATTAATTTTATCCCTTGCTATGTAAGTAAATCTGTTAAAGAAAGAGAAGTGTATCAGAACTTTAAACAATGCAAAGACAGGACGATAATTGAATCCTACTCAGTGTAAGGCATCTTCACTAAAAGTTCTCACACGTCAGAGTATGGACTCTTCAATATAAGTTCATGCAGTACATGAAAAGTAGATTTCGTGCAGTGTACAGACATCAGGATTTTGCATCCACTGTCTTATTTGTCAGTTAAATACTGCTAAGAGCCAGACTGAAAGCTTTCAATTATCAAACTTTGCATGGTCTGTCATTTTGACAAAGCTACGTGTTATCTATTTGTTAGAAAACAGGAGTTCTCAACATTAATTTTGCTCAGTGGCAAATGGAATGAATTTGTTTTAGTGACTTTTTAAACAAACAAATGAACAAACAAACAACAATACAGTCCAAAATCCAACCAGACAGTCACAGTGAAACATTCTGGCTGAAAGAGTGAAGTGTGACAAAATATTACTCAACTTGGAGAAAAGCTGACACCTCCCTAATGGTAAACATCCTAAAATAAGCTGTGGTCAAATAAAAATAAGAAAAGCACATATGTAAAAGAAAAGAAAAGTAAAACCTATTAGAAATATAATTTTTGCAACACTAAGCATCCTGCATGTATCAATCTTCTAACAAGATGCAACATAAAAAAAATTACTTTTCTGTCACTCTAAAAGGACTAGTTAGTTTTGCATCTCCTGTATGTGGTCTGATGAAAATAAAAATTATCCTAACTTGCATTTTATGACAAAAGTAGTGTATTGCGACAGACAGACAGCGGGTATATAAGAACATTTGGTGTCTGTCCCAAGCATCTCAGATGATTCATTACCACACTCACAGTTTAGAAGATTAAAGCATCAGCTTCTATGAAGAAAACAGAGACACTGTAGCCAAACTTTATCTGCATATCTCAAACAGATTTGATGCACTGCCATCAATCATTTGTTGCCATCAACAGATTTGATACCTTGCCATCAACTGGGAGTGACTCCAGAAACCTCAGTCATTAGCAGGGTGGTGAGCAAAAGAAGTTGAAATAGAAGCTTGGAACACAATATTCCAGTTGGATGAGCTTACTGAGTTTGTTTAAAATCTTACTGAATTATGTGATCTATTACTCTCACGTTCAAAAGCTGTGCCTATTCAGGGAGGATACAATCTGCAGCATATGCTTTAATTTAACTGATGATCCTTGTGCTTTTCTGTCATCTTTCTTCTGAAATTCTGTAAAATCTGAGAATAAAGCTGTAGTTTACATAATTTTGATTCTAGCTCTAAAAACCTTTTTGTGGATGTGAAAGTAAGTCACAATTTTCCTTGACAACATAAGGTTCCCTATCTATGTGAAGTAATAGATGCTATAGACAAATGGACAATGTGATGTCTCAACAGTAACAATTTTCATTCTGTGAGAAAAACATATTTTCATTTTTAATATACTCTAATGGAAGGCCGTTATTTAGTATCATTCCCAAGGAAAATTCATGCAACTGGAGAATTTTATACGATTTCTATATTCAGGTAATGAGAGGAGATACCTTTCATAGTTATTATTCCTAAAGCTCAGAATACACCCTGAAGCATGGTCATTCAGTTGCACTTTTTCTACATTTCTGAAGACTCATTTTATCTATAAAAAGTTGAGAATTTCAGTCCAAGACTGTAGTAGATTTACGGTAGGGTTGGTTTTGTTTTCTTGTTTGTTTGCCTTTCCTGTAAAGAGACTGCTATAACTGAGTTTTAACACCATCTCTCCTAAGATTCTTAGCTAAAGAAACATTAGCAGTACTTCTGTAAGAGATGATATAAATGCAGAATTTAGTCAGTAAAAAAAAATCTGAACAACAATAATTAATAGCATGAGAAACATTTGGTTGTGAGAGGGCATAATAGCCTAGATATATCTGAAACTGAAAACAGAGGACTGCGGGATGGAATAGGAACTCCACGTGCAGTAGTGCTATGAAAAAGCTGAAAGCAGAAATTGAGACTGACAGTGTTAAACACTGAGACGGGCCAAAATATTTTGCCTAAAACAAGCTCTGTAATTCCAAAAGGTATTCAACAAGAGAAGCAGAAAATGTAGCAATAGGTTTCCCTAAAACAATAACCAGTTCTCATACATCAGGGTGTAAGGAAAAAAGATAGGAGTTTGTCTGTTCTGTGACTTCTGACTGTTTTTTTCTCATTTCTTCTAAGCAGCATTTCAGAAGGTCAGTGACCATGGCTGAAAATGAAATTCCACAGAACAAGAGAGAACTTTAAATTCTTTGTGAGGGAAGCCGTCAAAAGCCTAACATCAAGTTACAGTCTACTGATTAACTGATCTACTTCTAAATAATGCAAAATAAAAATATAACAAGGCAATTGTGGTTTCCACTAATAATAGCAATACCCCCCCTAAAACATGTGCAAACTATAGGCACATGCATGCATATATATGGGAACAGTCAACATTTAGCACTCACAAGGGAGACAAGACTATTGGTAGTGAAAGAATTTACTCTAAGAACTTACATTCCTTTTCTAAAAACAGTTACTTTAAGGATACTGGAGTTTAAGACTACATTAAACTGGTATAAATATTTACAGAATATTTATTAGTCACATTGTAAGAACAGGCTTTACACTGAAGTAACCTTCAAGCCTGTCTTCATCATTTGTTTGAAATTTCAGTTTAAGAAAAAAATCACTTCCCGTCACTAACTAAAATGCAATGCAATCTCTTGCAGCTTTGCTGGATAAGATCTTTTCTCCTCCTTTTGGCTAATAAGTAAGGGTCTGCTGTGCTAACCTTCAGTCCCGATTTCTTCCCATGCCCTTTCAAATATATGACAAATGAGTCAGTCTGGTGAAATGTCCATCTTTTGTTATCGTACCAAGACTTCGCTTTCACACAGTATTAATCCCGCTTGTACTCTTCCTGCTTCCAAGTAACTGTGTTACAAGCCAGAAAACATTAGAGCTTATACATTATTTAAAACATACTGTTGGTATGTCAGAAGTGTAAATAAATCCAATCAGTGTCTAGATTCCTGGACAGGACTATGACCATATGAGCAGAGTCTACCTCACGAGGACACCAGAGTACTTGACAAGTGCAAACAACTTAGAAGAACATCCTTCTGAGACAGGATCTGCATAAATCTCCAGGCATCAGCAAGAAGTGAACAGAAACATTTCGACAGGATGAGGAGGGCATGCTCACTCATGGAGATGCACATATAACATCTCTGCTCTCCAAGATGCCAACATTGGGGTGTTTTGTAGTTTAATAAGGATGTGCCTTCTGTTTTTATTAATACAAATTACTTCGCTGGAAAATCTGTAATGAAAATATGCTGACATAACATAGTATCATTAACTGTGAAGTGTGCACTGAAAAAATTTAAGCCTGACTTTAAACATAATACAAATACTATAAAAATAAATTATCGTTTCAAAATTTACTATATCTTCAAGCTGTCTGTTTTTGAAAACCTGCAGAGCACCTGTATTTCAAAAAGTCAAAGCTGCCACCCAAGTACCTAGGAACTAAATCACAAGTTTGAAAATCAAACATTGCATTTAGGAGTTCTGGCTCAAATGAGCTCAAGTATTTCACAGTCAAACAACAATGAAGCCTTATGGCACCAGCTAATCATGCAGCATCAAAAAGCTTTTACTGAGATTTCTAAATATGCAAATAATACAGGAATTGAAAAAAGGCTAGGGAAGTCAAAGAAAAGTGATCTAACAGTAATACTCTAGTTTTGTCATGGCTCCTTCCTAACATTAAGCCTATTTAAATGTTTTGCTCTTTTCCTAAACTAAGCTTCCTGTTTATCCTAAAATGTTTTTCATTTTGCTTTGTTCATGCTAAACTATAACTTCTTACCAAGCTGCTGCCTCCCTCTGTCAATAGCCTCAACTGAAAAGGATGGCTTGGCCTGAAATAGCTGCTTTTTAAGCTACATATATTTAAGGTTTATTATTATAGATATAGGAGAAAAGAAGACTGCACTTGAAACATGCTGAAAGAGCATCAGTTTAAATGCAGTACACCTGTGACAAAAGCACATAGAACTTTTTATTTTTACAGCAAAACCGGATATGCATATGTCATTCACAGAAAGTGAAGGCAAGTCATGGCAAAAAACAGAACATGAATGGTTCTTTCTTAATGAAAATGTACACAGACCAAGTCTTTGTGTGCAGTTAATCAATTCCAGAGCCCTTTCCTTGGGTAACAGGATACCAGTTAAGAAATTCAGCCAAAATAAACTGCTTCTGCATTTTGGGAATAGCCCAGAATTATGAGCTTGGTTTGACCTCTCCATCACAAATACTTTATTGCTACCCTGCCAGGCAACATCAGCTTTCACCACACAGCCACATAAATAGGTCAGAAAATCTCTGTGAAAAGTTGTGAAGCTGAATAGGTCAGTCAGTTCGATCTCCCGATTCCTGCTCTTAGAAGAAAGAGGTAAAAGGCCATAAACTTTTTTTTTTTCTGGTGACATACAAATAGATACACTGAGTCAGCATATTTAAAAGGACAAATCTAGGAAGAGAAGTGACATTTCTATCCAACGTCTCTGTATCTATTAGTGCTAGAAGGTTATTATAAACAAAAAGGTCAATGCAAAATTATTCTTTTTACATAATTTATTTCATACATTACAGGATAGTTTCGTGACTTCATTGTTTTGTGGCCAGCAATAGAGAGAAGCAGCAGTAAACACTATGAATTATTCCCTGAGACATTAGACTGCACAAAGGGCAAACTTGCATCCTTTTCTTGTGATTGTAAAAATTGCTCTGACACAGCATTTCAGTGAAAAGGTTTAACAAAGAGTGCCTTCCAGTATGGAAATGTGATGCTGTCCTGCACTGGTAAAAGGAGAGCAGGGAAGACACAGAACGCAGAGTGACTGTACAAACAGTAAAGCTTCACTGTAAGTGAATCACCAAATGCCACATGCTATGTCTTAGTGAGAAATAAGACAGAAATAGATTACATTTAGACTAATGTTGGCTAAGCTTCAACAGGAAAGCGTGTTTTAAACATTGTTATGAGGTGTGCCAGGGTTGTTTAACAACAAACATTTCTACAAACTAACAAAATGTTTAAGACATCTGAACCAAGCCTAACACAGGGTAAGATACTGGCCAACACCAGAAGCACAGGAATTCACACTGTATAATGGAAATAGTCAGATGGAGGATACTACGCAAAACCTGAGAGATACACAAGGGGAAATAAAGCACCTCAGCAGAAGAATGAACATTATTTCATAGGTAGATAATAACCATCTACAGAAGATGCATAAAAGGACAAGTTTACAAAATTGAAGGAATTGGTTCAGAGGAAAAATTGTTTGAAACACAAACAATGTGTTGGAAATGAGGAACTTGTGGTGCCAACAACACAACATCCAACAACACACCATTTTTGAAGGAAAAACTTTTTTTGGCTTTTATATGTTGTATGGTTTGTTATAATATTTGCTACATGTCTATTAAGTCAGTTGAAATACCAATGAAACTCACCTTCTCTATCCTAAATCTGTGTTTCACAGAAACAATATGCAAATACTGAAACTCAGCATGCATAAATAGAGATCATGCTTTTATAGGTTTCTCTCTGGGTGGTAACTATGACTTCTGTTATTTCCCAGGCATAATAGGCATAAACTTGTAAAAAACTCTGCAGTCAGAAACTCTGACCAGGTCACATACTTATAAAACTGATTACTCTCTGAAGAGCCATAAGTAGAAGTCTTTTGTAGCTCTCCTCCTGTTAGCCTTCAGGATATTCTTAAGGAAATAATATGAAGTAAATCTGATTTTCCATTTGTTAAAATACGACAAAAATTGAGACAACCTTGAAAAGGAGTTACTATTGCCATGAGAAAAGGATGAAAGCCTCTAATTTGACTCATTCATTCCTAAATCAATGATGAAAAAACTCTCGGTAAAGATAAATACAAACAGAATATCTAGATCTGCCAAATGAGTATCCTGAACCATGTAATGCTCTAAAACTGCCAGAGCAAGCAACATCTTATTCAAGATTGAAATGTTATTTCTCACAAATAAAGTAACTGTAAACAGGAAGGATAACAACCATCTTGCTTATGTACCCATGCTTAAAACTGCTTTCATTTCTAAAGAAATGTTCTTGCTATTTGTTACTACAGTAGATAACTTACTGAGATCCAAAACTTTCAGTGTTTACCATTAGTGAAGTTTATGTTAGTTTTTCACATGGCAAAACTAATATCTTTAAGTAGCTAACATCAGGCCAACCTTGTCAGTATACGTTTCTAAGTTATTTAAAGTTTGTTGCATAATTAACCTACTCATCAGCCAAGGAAAAAAGTTGCCCTATTCTGTGAAAAAGCTAACATCTCTCATTTGAATTTACACACAGAAGTATTTAAGTACATTCAAGGAATTTTTAAGTTTGTCAAGAAACAGAAGGCATAAGCCGCGTGTCAGACTGTGTGTTTTAAGACATGTGCTAGGAAAGTTCTTCTGATGAACTCGCTTTTCACCCTTTTTATGAAACACCACCTCTTGTGATAGACAGTCCTTTGCTAAAGGACATATATTTGATTTTCTTCTGCCAGTGACAACTACAGAATAAAATAAAGGATTTCGTTATTTTTTTCCTTACTCTGTCACTCACTCCAGCATTTGTCTTTAGTCTCAAGAGGGTAGAATCTATAATCTAGAACTGCGTCTTGTTTGTGTCACTACAAGTGGAAAAGGTGAATAATTAAAGAACTCACAGCTTCAGGTAAAACAACATCAATCTTACAGAGTCTGACCCTATTAAATGGCCTTGGTGAGCAGGTCTGCCCTAATGAATCTCTTTCCTTCTGTACCAAAGTCAATAATCTTGAGGAACTGCATTATGAAATACACCTGCATCTACAAAAAGCCAATTTAACACAGCAAAGATGAGGAACATGCTCAGAATTTTTTTTTTACTACTACTAGTTTTACTAATAATTTTTACTAATAATTTTTTTTATTACTGGAAAACTTTCCAGTTAAAAAGACTCTCCGACTACTATCCGCTATTAATTGTTCAAACTGGCAGCAATGAAAAAAAACAAAGAGAAGTCCAAGGCCAATCAAAACAGACTTCAGGGCACTGGACAATTGGTAGAGGGATCAGGAGCACTGGTAGTGATTTCCTTGCTTCTTCCAGTAACAATGAAAAATATTGATAGGAACAGGCAAATAGACCAGGTCGACGAGTGGCTCCGAGGTTGGTGTAATCGGTTTTTTGACCATGGGATGATCTACTCAATATCTAGTCTACTGACACCTGACAGGATGCACCTATCTCAGAAGGGAAAAAGAGTTTTAGTGCAGGAGCTTTAAAATAACTTGGATGGTGGAAAGGGACAAAACCAGGCTAGCCAGTGATGAGTGATGGGATGGTGTGCCAAAACTTGAGAAAACCAGCACACATGGGATCTCTCAATCTGTCTCAGGAGGTGTTGGCTACAATATACCACACCTGAAATGTTTCTCCACTAATGAACTCGGCATGAGGAAAAATAATAAGAGCTCAAAGCTTTGGCCCAGTCCCAGGGATTTGACATCATTGGTGCAAGTGAAACCTGGTGGGATGAGACCTGTTAACTGCAGTGCCCTGTTGGATGGTTACAGGCTTTTCAGGAGAAACAGGCAGGGCAGAAGAGGTGGAGGGGTGGCACTGTATGTTCCTACCACATTCTGCTACATGTCAGACTTTTAGGAAAAACAAAGGTAATGCATACTGTCTTTGCTCTCTCTGCATCACCTGCATAGGACAAAATTTACTATATCTCTAAACTACACATAAAAATTAGCAGTGACTTCAGGGTTGGTTTTGTTTGTGTGTCTCAAATAGTACCTCCTAAATCTTCTCCGGTAGTTATATTGTTTCAATAAAGTTCATACTTAACAGAGCTCCTTAAACACAAGTTAAAAATATGAAAGAACAAATGAAAGAGAATTAAAAGAAAAACAAACACCTTGGGTAGTTATTTCCTAAACAATCTAATTCTATTTAAGTTTTAGCAGTTGATATACGCCCCTTTCATACAGCCTCCACAGGGAACGAACTAGGACATTTGTGGCTACAGCAAAGGAACTTTCTAGTATTCTTACTTAACCAATTATTTTGCCAAATTCTTCAAATAAATTTCCTAATATGCTAGGACATTGTTTAAACTATATGAAAATAAATTAAAATTTCAAATAGAGCTTCCAAAAATAGCGAGTAATGTCCAATTGTATTGACTTCATAGACAAAATATGGCCAAAGCTTTGAGACAAGCATTGGAAAGGGTTTTCAGCATCAAGTAATCAATAATGGCATGAGGCTGCTTCTTTTTCCTCACATCATTAACTTTTTTAACCATAAATTGAAACTGTGTTATATACAGTGAACTGGAAATAAAGTACTGAGGATTTTGTTTGTTTCGTAAAAACAAAAAAACTTTAACAAGTGTTCCACAAAGTTTCAAGATTGCAGTAGAATACTTTTATCAGTTTGGAAAGCAAGTTGCTTTCATCAGCAGCCTGAAATTCCAGTGCACAAAAGCTTGAAAATTACAGGAGTTTCAGACTGTTGAGCAACAATTGATTTTAGATTAAAATTATTGCAGATGTTTTGAACAAAATAATCTCTTCCTGAGGATGACCCAGTTTCAGGTGAAGGTTGCTTGTAAATTACTTTCAGGAAGTTCTCAGCCTCAGCACCCAATTTATTGTAACAAAAATAATAGAAGTTTTGTTTGAAAGCCACAGCTGACAAGAAGCATAATCAGTCAATACTTCTTAATGAGAAAAAGAGTCAGGTCAGAAAGAGAAGGCACAAGGCTATGATAATTATATATTCAAAAAGTTACTGATTAAGCTAGACCAAAAACATTTAAGTCACATTAGGATTATCTTCCACCCTCACGCTTTTTTCCATTAGTAGTCTTACTAGTATTATTTTATGATATGCTTCAGAGTAACCTTACAATATTCAATGTGCCACTGCTGACATCCAAAATGTTACAGACACCACCAGTGTTAAAAAAATGCACATCTTTTTGGAAATTGGTATTTCCTACCAGAGTATCAGCAAAGTTGTCATCAACTATAACCAGCAGAACACATGTACATTACAACACTACAAATTTTAGTGAATTAATTTTATTATATAAACAGATATGCTTATGTGTTCTTACACATGATCTCAGCATAAAGTACTTCAACTGCCAGTAATTCAGCTGGTTCATGATAAATTGGAATCTATAATTCAGCACCCTTCAAGGAAAAAGAGTATGGAAAAATGACCTTAGGTGAGAAAATAAGTTAAATATTAATGAATCTATATTTAACTAAGACATATAGCTAATAAATGAGGGAGGTGAGGAGGCAGAAAGAGACTATCTTTTAGTTTAGCCATGTGAAGATATCCAGTTAAATTTAATACGAGTATTTGAAGTGACTAAGCATATAGACTGAATATGAAAAATCCACATCATAAGGAATGGCTTAATTAAATAAATGGAAAAATACATTAGCAAATGCATAGTACTATGCATTGTCTCCTAATAAGTAGGAGACAAGTGAAATTTTGAAATCTGAGCACATGTGGAAGGGTATACAGTGAGAAACAGAATTTGTAACAACAGTATTAAAAAAAAATCACAGAGCTTCATTTATGACAACTCATTAAACTTCTGAGAGACTGATTTATAATCATGCACTCAACCTCAGCCTGCTTGCTGCCATATTCTAGACCTCTGTAAACTATTCAGTAGTGAAGACTACAACACTTAAGACTTTTTAAGCTTCAATGTTCCTCCAAACTTCATTCTCTCCTTCAGCTCTTCTGAAGAACAACTTCTGTTTAAACAAATTATGAATTACTGAATTGCACACATGGTGTTCAAACAGAGCCCAATAAATCTATAAATAGCCCAGGAACTACCCAGAAGTTAAAGTTATCTAAAGAAAAGCCACACAATTAAAACAGTGCCACCTCTTAACCAACATGTCTATTATGTTAGTAAAATCCTGGGTTGGAGACAAGAACATAAGTATGTTCTCAGTGTGGCAGCCTTCCTATTCATGTGTTATTACAAATTAAAAACACATCTTCCAGTTGACATGGCTTACTCAGATCAAATGTATTCTACTGTCTCACTAGATACTTGCTCTGAAAGAAGATCTAAGCTTCACGGTTAATGGTAATGTTTTTTATAAGATGTAACACTTGTTTGTATGGACAGGTTAACCACCTCCCACTGAACAAGGAGACAGAGCTTCTGCACAATGGTCATGAGCCTCCAGTACGATTTTCGAAGTTCTTCTGAAAGCTTTAAATTTCAAATGGAAACTGATTTAACATAGAGCAATTTCAATGGCTTCCAATACTGCTTTCCATAATCCTTTTACATTGATTGCTTCCACAGTAAAAGTTTAATTATGTTTGAGAGGAAAACAGGCTAGCACCAGCATCAAAGTGGAAAAGCACTGTTCAGAACAGTACTAAACTTATTTCTAAAAAAAAAATCTTATCAACTGGATTGTTTCTATATGTGGGATGTCTAAAAATAGTCACTTATGAATTACTTTAAATTGTTCTAAATTTCACAACAAAATACTCCAACCCTCACCTGGAAATAACAACAGGCTTACTGAATTCTTTCTGATGACAGTAAAAAGACTTCAACCAACTACAACAAACTGTAGTTAAGACCCACACGCACTCTGGCAGTGAGTTTGCCTAAATCTACCATGATTTCAAAACACATATTTACATGCAGGCACATACTTTATTCAGCAACACAATGGGGAAGACAGAGAAAGCGGGAAGAAATAGTTTTTTCTGTACCTGGCAAATCTGAAAAAAGAAGAATGCACTCATTGAATCCATTAGCCAGAAGACGATCCCTCAGCTGTTGAAGTATGGCAACTCCAATACAGAATGGGAAGGAGGAATTTCCAAGCAGTAATGTATCCCACAAGTGAAAAATTTTGTGCAAAGGAAAGACATCTGTATGAGAAATAAGCACAATAAAAAAAACCCCATAAGCATATACACATGCTCAGAGTGTTAATGAGTTGCCTATGCACTTTTTTCATCTCCTTTTTTATAGTTCTTTCTTTTTTATTTGGGAGCAAAGAGGACTCAGCCCCTTTAGGATCGTATTTGTCTTCATACGCCGTTTGATTATTCTGGAAATCATCACTGTCCTCTTTCATGAACGAATACTTGGAAGTGTGTGGGTTTTCACATCTCAAACTTATGCAAAATTAGGCAATTTTTTTTTTCTTTTGGTACAGTGTAATTATGCACTAGGACACCCACATCAGTTTTTCACAGCATGAAGACATTAATGAGTTAATCAATAAGATCAATTACTTACAATTAGACAAAAGAATGAGCAGAATAAAGCAAATACTAGCAGAGTAAAGGAAAGACAAGAAGAAAGGCCTAGTAAAAATAGCATATAAAGCTGAAGGTGGCTCTCTTAAAATAAGCTATCCTCCAACTAAATAGTTCTAAGATTTTATTGCAATTGATTGCCAAGGAAATCATCTTGGTTTTCCAAATTTGGTGATTCTCATGAAAGTTATAGAAAAACAGGCATCTGCAGGAACCAGTTCTTAACAGTCAAGATCTTTAGAAATTGCAATCAAGAATCTCACATTAAATTCTTTGATATTTCATCAGAGAAATAATCCATCAACTCCTTTAATTCTGCCACTTTTAAAAAAGTTTGAATTTCAAGTCTGCCAATGTCGACATGACATGAAAAAAATCACAGAGATCTTTGAGGAAAGAAGTTTTTAAATTGCTTTCTAGACTTGTTTTATTAGCTTTGTCCTCTTTAATTAAAAGCTCACCAAATTATAAAGTTCTCTTTGTTCCTAACATATATGCACAAATAACACAGTGCTACTAGAGTAAGTGTGTATAAGTGCAATAAAAAAAAAGCTTTTTTTGATGATCTTCAAAAACAAAATTACAGTTTCTTCCATTATTTGGGTGAGGGCAGGGGATGGTGGTGAGGTTTGGTTTGGTTTTTTAACTATTATTACATCTCTTTCCAGTAGATAACAGCTTCCTTTGCATACATCCTAAATACTTCATGTGTAAAATAATCCAGTTCAAATTCAACATAATAATTAAAAAAACCCAGAAATGCTATCTATTGCCAAACCAGGACAGACAGTAAGTGACAGGCAGTGTTGAGTTTCAAACCGGAACACATCCTTGCAAATTACAAGTATCCTATTAAATTACATATTATACCAAATCGGAAAGCTTTAGCTGAAAAAGTGAGAAAAAATATACTTAAGAAATAAAAGAACATTTAATCAGAGAATAAGGAAAAGCATACTCACGTGTAAACATTGTAAGAAACCAAGGAATTGCATAAAGCTACAAAAGGTGGTGATGAAGGGGAGAAAACAAAAAAATGCTTTGAGAACTAATGTTGTCCGTCAACTACATTAGAAATTGGCTATTTCATATGAATGTATTTAAAATGGAAAATAAATGCAGTGGTAGATCCACTATCACACAACTCTTAGCCCCTCTGAGCTTTTTCCATCCCCCATCCCCAGTTCTAATGTCTTTCAAATTACTAGTTTGTAATACTGTATCAAAAACAGTAATAAAACCAACCACCACCCTCACTAGGCTCGTTTGCAAAAAATAACACCCAAAGTCTTAAATAACTAAAAAACCTGCTCCATTAAACTGTCACAATTCTCACTAAGCTAAGCAAAAATTAGCCAAGGATGCCTGAAAAAGGATAAACCAACTTGATTCAATATATCCTTTTGACTATGGAAAAAAATGGCTTTATATAAAGAACTAAAAGTGCAAATTGCAATTTCCAAGGTAAAAAATAACTACATCTGCCTTTTTCTCCTCTGTTGGTATTTATTAAAATGTATACTTCTCAGTGAAGGAACTAAGAACAATTTTATTCTCAAAAGTAGTATCAGTTAAGCATTTATGTAGTTCTACTGTGACCTTTAAAGGTAGGTGCCATCTGATGATGTCCTGGTTCAGCACTTACATCACTACAAGGCTGTCTAAGAACTTGTGCTGCTGCAACAGCTACAGAAAACCTTTAATTTCTGCAAACTTTCATCCTCATGACATCATATAGAGTGTGAAGAGCTAAGCTTTTATGATACACTGAGAATTACTTATTTTTCAATGAAGTATTCAGCATGTTGCAGGCAACAGAATCCATTTTCTTGAAACAAACTGCACAGAAAGTCCCCATAAATTAGGAATGCAAAAGTGAGGTGATAATTTTCAAATTTTATTCAGCTGCATAGCTCATGTGCTGTTTTATACTTCTGAAGATTTACAGTTAGGCATAAAGCTTAACATATTACTTTTTAGCTCATAAAAAGTGCAAATTAGTCCTCCTATTAAGCTTCTCCTGGAAGTAAACAAATGAGGAGCGGAAAGCATAATTGATATTATGTTAATAAATTACTACTTATTCCATAAACTCTTAACTGTGTTATGGCTCTGACTAAATGATGCACACACTTGCTGAAAATCTTCTTAGTATCTCTCTCTCTAAATTTCATTCTTATGGCTTCATCTCAGCACCTGATAATATTGGAATCATACTGTTCATAAACTAAAAAAGCTGCAATGACCAGACTGTTCACCACTTTTAATATTCAGGAGACTTTTATGAAGCTTGGCCTCCAACCTGCCAATTGATTTTAAGGGTTCAAAATCTAAACCAGAATCAATTTCTATCACCATTTTAATCTTGCAATACATTCATACTATTTCCCCAAGTATATCTATGTCATACCTTAAATAGATGGCAATGTAGTGAATAATAACATGCCCTATTCCCTGAAATATCCCCTACTGTGGTTGTTATCAGCTAATACCTGTTTACCTGCTTGTTTGTATGCAATATCTTGCTTCCAATGCAGTAGGAAAACAAGCTTAGTAGCCTGAGGCTCCTCTTTGCTTGGAGGTACATATTATGTGGACGTCATTTTGAACTACATTAATTCCTTGGTATTTAAAAGAAATTATTTCCTCCTTTTCATATATTTGACTAAAATGCTTTACCAAAGCAGATCCGAACTTTCTCCTAATTTCACAAACACCTCTATTGTATATGCACTTACAAAAAAATACACAAGAATATACACAAAATGAGAAACTTTAAAGATTATTAAAAGGTAACCATAAGAAAAAGCACTGCTTTACTCTAAACCACCCTCACCAAAACTATTAACAGCGACATGAAAAGTAGACCTAACACCTTCAGTAGAAAGTTATCAGGCGAGCTTGTATTGAAGGGAGTTTCCCCTCGGTTTTAATAAATGTTTTAAGACAAGGAGGCCTTGGTAACCCTGAAAATGTTATGCTCACTCTTAACAAGCACAACACTGGTGGCGTTATCCCCTCGGCAAGCCGAAGAGCAGCAGGCGGACTGAGGATGCCGCACGGAGCCGCAGCTCCGCAGCCCCGCGGGTACCGCACCGACCGCAGCGCTGGTAAACGCTGCCCTCTAGCGACCGCCCGCCGCAACAGCGCCGAGCCCTGCCCCCGGAATAACCTGCGCCGGGAAAAGGGGTTTTCAACCCTTTACTGCTGAACCTCGAAACATTGCGGGGCTGTGGTTTCTAACGACACTTAACTCTCCGTAGCCGGGAAGTATACCTAATGTGTAATCAAAGTAGCCTCTGAACCACTGGAACGGCCTGAGAATAAGTCACATTAAGAGACTAAACTCAATGCTTCGTTTTCTTTAGAGTTACTTTTAGATGAGCAGTTCCATAATTATCATTTTGCTTTGCTAGTAAAATACAAGATCTTTTGTGCTTTGAAGTAAGGATTTGGACATTTCTTATATATGAAGCACACAGTAACCCCTTAAAATCAATTCCCATTCAAACAATAAATCCACAGGGTTTTTTCTTTTTGTTACAATTGAAATCCGTTGACCTCAGACTAGGTTTCATTCTCCATCTTTCCATCATCCCTATCTAAAGCTTCCTTTCCAATGGTGCTCTGCTATGACAAATTCTGCTCAGTACCTGAGCTTGGAGATGCAGTTTGTGTTGTTTTTCAGCAGGGTGAAGATGTTTACCTGTCCATAGCTAGGTGGCCATATTTTGAGAAAAGTGCATCTTCCATTAAACATTCAAAACTCTCAGAGACATTGGCTCAAATCTTAATGAAAGCCTTTTCCATAAGGATTTTTTTATTGCCTGTTATAACTGTCAGGATTGTTTCATTATTTGACTGATCCTCCAGAAGATGAGAGCTTTACACACTTGTACCTACAGAAGATTGAGAGGGTGATCAAATACCAGAAAAAGCTTCCTGGAAGGTGTTTGATGCCCCAAGGCTGTCAGTGTTTAGGAGGCATTTGGACAATGCCCTTAACAGCACGTTGTAAGTCAGCCCTGAAGTGGTCAGGCAGTTGGACTAGATGACTGTTGTAGGCCCCTTCTAAATGAAATAGCTTATTCTATAAACTCAGGATCTTTCACCTTCACGTTCCATCTTTTAAATACACACATACACACACTTAGGTTCAATCCTAAATGGTGCCTAGAAAATTAATCATATATTTACAGGCTACAGAAAGGTGCAAAAGATAATACAAGTCTAGTCAAATCTTTAATATTAAATTCTACCCATCCATATGCACCTACACAAACAAAATTTAAGGAATTATTGCTTTCTTCACAAGATTAAAAAGTACCAGCAAGAAACTTCTCCTTCAGATTCATTACCAAGTAATTGTGCAGCAGAACAGAGATAAAGTACTTCAAGGGCAGGATTTTTATTTTCATTTAGACGAGGCCCCTATTACTGACAGCTCCTGCATATCACCCAAATCAAGCAAAGGTATCTATCCACCTGTGCTAGCAGCTCCAGCACAATGATAAAAGTAACTGCAGCCAGACTTTGACATCTGTTAAGGACTATATGACAACTGTTTCTAGCTTCCAAAATTTGCAGCTGAAAGTGCTTTAGAATAATTTATGGCTATAGTTACACTTTTAGTAACATAGTACACTTCCTTGTTTTTCTTCAGTTCAAAATGGTCTGCTGTTTAGGGTCAGAATTATTCAGCAAATTAAGGAAAATATTATAAAGCATTATATAGGGTGGGGAAGATTATAAACTTTGTGAGAGTAAGCAAAGAAGAAGTGTAAGGTTCACTATATATATCACCCCTGTATTTACATGTAAATCACACAGCCACAGCAATGTACCTAATCCAGGCGCCACATCAGCTAATAATATTCAGAACAATTCAAGCTTCAGCAGTATTCAATATTCTGAGAGCTACGTGACCTGAAGCAAATGAGAAGGGTGCCAGGAAACACAATCTTCCCTGCAGCGGAGCCTGCGTTTCAATGATGAAAGATTAATCAGGATTTACTTTGATAGGATTAGTACTCAGGCACGAAACTCTAGTTCAGATCTCATTACTACAGCGCACATACTTCACCTTGATGGATCCTGTGCCGCCTTGTTATGAGTACAAAAAAAAAATCACTAGCTCACTCATCTGAAAGTCAGAACAACTTCTAGCTATTCAAAAAACCCCAAAAATGAGACAGACAATTTAGAAGGACAACTTCTCTTCAGAGGTTAGTGTTAATTTTAGAACAAGCATTTGTCAATGCAAGAGGGTTTTTCCAAAAATATACCTCTGTTTTGCAATTATTTACTACATTACCTAACAATTTCTAGACTGTAATTCTTAGAGACGAGGCTCATGTGTGACTATGTGCTGTCCAATGATTAACAAAATGCAAACTAAAATATGACAAAACGTGATTTTAAACTATTCCATCTGACTTGTACTTTGCAAGTTTTCAGTGGAGAGCACTGAAATATAACTTGAGCTCTCACATAAAGATTAGTAGTCCAAATGAGGATCCGTAAGGTGGTCAAGAAAATGACATCTTTACCACTTCAGTGGGAACTAGTTTCCTGGACAAAATACACAGAGGAATTGCTTTGGTCATCTGTGGCCTTTAACAAATAAGCATCGAGTACATTTACACAGTGATGCTGCAAAATTGATTCTCCCTCAGGAACTTAAATGTTGCTGCCCTTCGTCTACTCAAATATCTAGGCTTTCTACAGATCAATGTTCTCACTTCTCATTACCTTCTTTTCATCTTCCTCCCACCTGCCCTCTTCAGACATGGGTCATCTGCAATACACGGCCTTGTCAAACTTCTCACTTTATAATGCAATACACTGGTTTTCTCTTCTGCTCATTTTAACACTGCAATATCTTTTACGTTTGTATCAATCAAACAACATTATTACATTAAAACACCTCCACAAATGAAAATATATACTTGCTTTTCCATTACAATCTTTGTTAACAGCGATAATGAATATCTGCCAGTCCCAAAGACCCACAAATTCACTCAGGAACTGTGCACAATAAAGGACTTTCAGAGGCTTGGCCTTGGTAGTCCAACTTAAAATATTTCCTAATAAGCACAAGACTTTTCCGATAAAGTAATCTTTATATTGCATATAGAAACAATGCATAGAAATTTCTTATTTAAGAAATTTTTTTCTACATGAACATCTCCTGACTTCAGTTTCCCTCTTCCCTCTACTGTCATCATGTTCTTATGACTAACTTGTAATTACAAATTTTCTAAATGCCAAATATAGAATGATATAGACCACAACAAATAACAACGTTATCTCTATGGCCTTGTCTAAATGTACATTTCAGAAACATAAGTCATAAACTTCAATAATGCTATAGTAGGCAGACAAACATTTTTATTTTTATCTTGGCTTTTTGGACTACATGCACCTCTCTAAAAAGGAGGAGGAAAGCTTTACTATTTACACTCATAGCTAGAAGTGAGCCTCTAAAGATGGTCCTGTTTTGCTTTTTCCAGCATAGTCTACCCTCTCTTCTACGTTTTGTCTGTGTTCTCAATTTTCATTTTCCTCCATCTTACAGACTTCTTTCCAAGGAAAGCACAAAACTTGTGTCTAAGTTATACACTTGTCTCATGTTTCTGATAGACTCCAGCAAACGACTGTTAAGCATTTTCCAAGGTCTGACATATCTACAAGATTAGCCACACTTGCACATATTTTTTCAATTACTTGTAAAATGATATGTCTATTGTGTTAATCAACAGCACTTAATTAGTTTGCAGTAATTTTGCTGCTAGTAATTTAGGGACACATTAATTTTTGTATATTAATCTACATTTCAAAAAAAAATATACACACCTTTTAAGATAAATTTGTAATTTATATTAACTGGCTAATAGTATTTTTTTTTTTGTATTTATCATCCCAACAGAACAGGAAGGACTGAAGCATGTAAAATAAGAGTCAAACTTTATCATTTTATCAGCATATTCAGAAAGGTCCATTAATATGGAAGTTTCACTTTTGTTGAAGTGCTACTGAAACAATCTGCAAAGGCATTTCATCCCGGTTGCCCTCATTTCCCATTTTTTAATTCCTCTGAATAATACTTATAAGGACCCTTAGCACTTACATCTGGAATAAAACCAATTTCATTAAGGTGGTTACTCAGCTCTGGATCATGGAATGCAATCATCTGGGAAAACACCGTCAGGTATTCTGAAATGACAAATGCAAGATAGTTGTCAAATCACAAACCATCATATGCTGCTAGCTCACAGTAGAGCTGTAGGAAAGGAAAACAACTGATTTCAAACCTACAATAAAACAACAAGTGAATAACACCACTGTCTTCCTTGTCATCATTACAGTCAATACAGAGGAAGAAACGTTTCATTTCTCTTCCTTAGTATTTCTCAACTTGGACTTTTAACAATGATTTACTTGGTTCATTCTTAGGTTGTGATGCATGTTTGACATGCAAAGTTAAAGACTTTTCAGTATAAGTATGAGCCACAAAATACCAGTGGAAGCAAATTAAAACAAGACTGTTCCAAGGATTTTTAAGACTTCAACTGTTTCAGTGATATGAAAAGTTTATATTATTTAAACAATATTCTGTGTGGTTTCTTTTCTACAAAGTTAAATTTTGCAATCTGAAAGTTGAGGTTTTTAAGGTAACGGGGCTACAAGGTTACCATTTTCATGATCAGTAATACCTTAATTTGTTTGCCTTTTTTTTTAGAAGCAAGAAAGAGAAATACTTACTGTAAGAGAGAAAATTTATTGCATCTTCAGCCTGGCACATTTGATTGATGGGTACAGTTTCATTAAGTTATCTAAATAACATTTGTTTTTAATTGGAAGAGAAGTAGACAGCAGAACACAGACACTGACAGATTTCTCTTTCTGTTCTGCCCCCTCCCACTTTTGCCCACACTGTCATATGCTTTGTTAGAAGGAAGATGAAGAGGCAATAACATTGCTGTTTTCTAACAGATGGTAATTCCTTTTCCTCCATGCTCCCAAATCCAGACAGCTAGTCTAGAGGAGGAAGACAGAGAATGTGAAACCTGCTTCCAGAACATGCTGACATCTCAAGGCTCCACAGACTACTGTCCCCAAATATAAACCTCCATACACCAAGTCCACACAGCTCCACAAATTAGCTATCCAGAGTTGCCATTGCTTCCTTCAAAGTCTACTGCAAGACTAGATGCCTACTGCTGTCTCACTTGGAGAGAGCAAATAATTCTTTATTGCTGTTTGCCTTCATCCCTGAAGTGGCAAAATTGAACTCCAGTTCCACTGCTAAGAAGCACAGAAGTGGCTCTGCTGGGACAATTCCGCACACAGACTCCTTTAAGAATAGAAGCGAGTTTAAACATTCAGTTGTTTATAGACTTCTGTATTACTTAAATCTTGATTAACTACACTCAAGTTAACTCCTCTCAGGTTAAGCCACCAAGTTAAGGACAATCACTCAGTAAAATTCTCTTTGGACTAGAAATTTTAAAAGCTCATTCTGCCCCAGGAGGACTGAAAAACAATGCTCTCACTGTAAGAATACTAGGGAAACAAGCCACAATCCCTGCAATCACTGCAAATTATACTTAAAAGGATGCCTAATTCTCCAAGGTAAGTTGCAATAAGAAATTAAGATCTCTTGACCCTACTCCAGAATTTCACAACTTTTTTTGCTTCAAGCTGCAATGACAAAGCCACAGCACACTAAACTTCTCAGGAGATTTCTGGAATCTTAGGAGTGCCAGCCTCTCTGCTCTGATACTGCACCTCTGCTGTGCCACAGCTGCCTCAGCTCTCAGTACTCAGCTGGGAAGGTAAGTAGGTAAACAAACGCATGAGGAGCTTGTGTCACCACAGCCAGACTGCTTTGGAGCTGATCCTGTGTCTCATGCTTTCTCAGTTTCCAGCCAAAGTTATTCTTATTCACATGCATACAAGTTAGGGAGATAACTGAACCTGTGCCTTAAATTCATACCACACTACATGATAATCATTTTAAAAAAGTGCATCTTGCATCAGTTTTATTTCGTGAAACAGCCAGCAGACTCAAGTCAGGTATAACAAACCAATAATCCTCCACGTTCAGCCACACGCTGGTGAAGACAATCTCCCAATTAGCTTCCCTGAAAATACATTTGTTCCTAAAATAAAGATTTGTGCCCGTTATGGTTCTCTATGGATATACCACAGGTTGATAGATTCCATCTTTATTTGAACAGCCAGTGTCATGAAGTATAGTTACCGTGCAGGATTACATGGGTAATTAAGGGACTAATGAAAAATACAGATATCTTCACAAAAACAGTCAATTGCAGTTGGTTGGAATATGAATTTCTGTTTCACATAATTGGGCACTGCATACCAAAATCTCTTTAAGTGCTCTTGCTTCCTATTTCATGTAAGGAAATACCCCTGATAAGCTTAGAAAAAACAGCTGTCTTTGCTGTATGTGACAAGTTCAGAGATGAGTTTTTTGAACTTTGCAGTTTGAAAGATTCCTTCCATCCACCCCTACACAGAGGACACAAAGAAGGTAAAATTGCAGTGGACAGTTAAATAACACATTCTTAACACTTTCTTCCAACTCAATAAAGCAGGGAAATGACATAGAATTTTTCTTTAAACCTGTATTTAAATATTGGTTTTTGACATACAACCCTAGAAAAGATTAATTAGAATACTGAAAGAATTCTAAAGGGTCTGGTCTCCCTGAGTCCTTGATGATACCAGATGTTGAACAAGAACTCAGGAACGCCTACACTGCTTTGGTTCACATAATCCTACTGACCTAGATTTCTAACTTCAGCTGATACATATTTTTGTAAAGCTCCTTAGGAATAATATCAGGAAACTCTGGAGAGCAAAAGTATTATTTTATGGAAGAGTATACCCCCTTGAGAAAAGCCTTTACCAAGCTATTAATCTTGAAGTCTAAAGCACTTGTCTCCAGAGGAGCATACTTGTTCTTTCATCTTTAGACCTTTACTGCAAGCAATCTTTCTTTACAGACAAAAGGATGCAAACAAGTTCTCCAGAATAATTTTTCTTATTATTTTATTCAGTTCGTAATACTTCTTACCCATAGTCTTTCATACATAAACCCTGCTAACCGCAATCTCTCCTTACATTAGCTCTCTCCTGATCATCTAATATGTAAATGCTTTTATGTCTAATTAGTTTTGTTGATCAGTTCTTAATTTCCTTTTTTGAACACAAAAAAATGACAGACACTGATTGAAGTTGATGAGTTTCACAAGAAATATATGAAATGATTTCTTTAAAAGAAATATAAAGGCAGCAAGCCATGCTGAAACTCAGTATTCAATAAACACTCATAACTGCTTGCAATTAATAACATTCATTACCACCTGTTTTTTTTTTAAACTACTGATGGCTTTTCAAACAGCTTCTGGTTTTTAAAAGCTGCCTGAAAGACAAATTATCTTCCCAACACGGTGTGCCAAGGTGGCTTTCTAGTTCCAGACAATTCCTTTTTCAAGTTTTCATGAAATTGAAAATTAATTTTCAGGTAGAACAGACATTCTTAGCTATTGTTTTAATTTCTCTAAGTTACCTATAAAGTTGTTGAAGACTGAACTATGGAACATTATTCCTCAGGGTTCTCCAACTCCTGTCCTGTATTGAATGACATTATCTTTCATGCAGTAAGAAATTCTCCTCAAATCCCTATTTCCTTGAATACCATAACTTCCATTTTCTGAGGAACCTCTTGTTTGTACTGCAAGGATGGACTGACTCTTACCTAGGATTTTACATAGAACATATTGTGTGTGTGTGTGCGTGCACATTTGGGGTTTCTCTCCTGCCTGAATCTTTACCTACTTATTTTGTTCCTAATTTTCTTGCACAGCTATGTCATTGTAATTGCACTCAAAATTTGAAACCCCTTGAAAAAGTGTATTTATATACCCAGAAATTATTCTACTTCTCTTAGAACTACAAAAAAATAAAGGGACTGACTTACCTTGAATAACATGAGAATTATCCTTCAGAAAGAAGTTATACAAATACTTCGGTATAAAAGCAGACATGCAAGCATATGCCAGAGCTGAGAGAATTAAAAAAATGGTCGCAATGACAGAGGTAGAAACAAAACTACACCTAAAAAAGTTCATTATTAAGCAGATAATAAGCATAAATACTTAAATCAATCTATACACAAAAATGATTGTATGCACAATAGGCATAACAGGAGTCATTGTCCTAAGAAACTAGTTTTCCCATACACAGACCTTATACAAAGAAAGCCAGGTACAAGAGAATAAAAGACTGGACTAGACCTGTTCTGAACAAATCACATTCTAAGAAGATGGAGGCCACATATACAAAGCTGATCTGATAACCTTTAAAGCATTTAAAACTATCATCAGCTTTTCTGAATAAAGCTAGTCTGACAGGTTAACACGTAGGTTAACAATACATTCACCTTAAAGAAGGCTGAACTACAGCTTCACTGAAATAGACATGTACTAGAGCAGCATTTCTTACTTTTACATACAAGGTTACTTGTGCTTTTGATTATATATCATTATTGTACTTGCAATAAACACAGGAATTGAACCCCTGCCTGAAGAGCAGTACACCACATGGAGTTTTCAAAACCCAACCATTTCTTTTGACTTGTGGCAACTAGAGCATTAAAATTCCTTTTTTAGGTACAGAAACTTTCCATCTATAAGCAAGTGTGCACATCTGTCTGCAACCAGATACAGATGACAGACTGTGCTTCCCCTTCACTCCCAACCGAAAAAGGTACTCACCTTCATTGTTAAAATTCAAGTACAGAAATGGTGCACAAAGAGAGTCAAGACCTAAGAGAGAAGAGCCATGAAGAAACAGCACAAAGAGCTCATTTATTTTTATGCACAAGATAAAATCATTAGTTTATCATGAAAATTTGCATACTCGATACTGGTTATAGTTCTACCAGGGCTTCACATGTAATGCTGAGAACAACTATGAAATCAACGCATGAAAACAGAGAGGATATCAAATTGTTAAACTACAACGCTGAAAAGATATTCTGCCAAAGCTTCCAAGAAAGGCCAATTATCATCCCAAGAACTCACTCAGTAACTTTTGCAACTTTACCTTGGAACTGAACAGTAAGCAACAGACTCTTTGTTTTTAAACAAAGTGACTGAAACTTAAGAAAAGTAAATATATAACAAAGAGTGAGGTTATTTCTCACTACAAATTAAACACAGACTATTAGGAATTAAATTTACAATAACCCATAGATTCATTCTTCAAAGGAAACAGAAAGAAAAGCACTCAAAAGAGCTTCTACTGTGGGGCAGAAGAGGGGAGGTATTTTTAAGTCAGTCAGAGTTTTCCATATAATTCTCTGACCTTGCTAACTAGTCAAACTCACCTTGCCAGTACACCAAATCAGGATGGGAAACAACCCAGGCCTTCAATACACGTCTAAACTTTGCATGACCTTCTGGTGATGACAGCAATTCATCATACTGATGGCAACGAGGAATATCAACTTCAATCTGCACCACAGCCAACATATAATATAAAGAGAAATTGGGATAAGTGGGGTAGTACTACAGCAATCTTCCAATACTAGAGGTGGAAGTCAGCCAAAGAATGTAGGTCAGACCACCATCATAAACACAATCTGCTTCCTCTATCACTCTCAAAACCAAAACTGACAGGGGACCTAACAGCCCTGTCGAAGTTTAAAAACAGAGATTTTTTTTTCTTTTGCTGCATTCATATTTTTAAAAGAGTGCTAACCCTTGAAAAAGGCAGAAAGCAGATAACAATTACAGTTTTTTACTTCTGGACTCGTTTCAGGTGGTAATATCACTTTGCTCTAAAAGGTAATCAAATGAGAGTTCTCAATGTTGTAACCAATGTGATGAAAAATAGTCCTTCACCCAGCTGAAAGAAACAGCTGTTGCTCCTGATGGTTTTTTTTTCTGTCTGGTAAGGGAACATTTAAGAACATTCTCTTCTTGGAGAACCAAATTGCTTAAAACCCCATTTCTGTGAAGCACAACTCACCTTACAGGATCTCAGGCTACTCAGTACACTACCTGTACACTTGTACAAGGTCCAACAGGCACAACAAGCATTCAATAAAACCAGGAATTTTAACAATATATCATTAGTATTGTTCACTACACTTGGCTGCTGCTACAGAAACAGTGATTATGAAGTGAAAGAGGATTTCACTTTCCACATGTTCTAACATAAGCTGAGTTAAAGCACTTGTCCGTGTCTGTTTTGCAAGATTCTTGCTACAGCACAAATAAGGTTAGAGGGCAAGGGCAACCCTTTTAGTATTATCAACCACTTTTTCTGTAATAGGTAAATGGCTCTGAAGGGTAGAAATGATCTTCAAGTGACAATATTTGGTAATGCCAGAAGTCTTACTTGTCTGTCTGTAGGAATCGGTGTGTCTTTATCAATGGCATCATATTTTGCTTGTATGGCACCCTAAGTGTGGAAGAAGAATATTTGAATTTAGAAATCACTTACTAACAAAAGGTATATGACAATGTACATGCTGGTAGGCAGAAGCTGACTGTTTTTGTTATGTACTTTAGTTAGCAACTCTTTTTTCCTGAAAAACTTTCCTGAAGTACAAAAAAAGTCTGACACTAAACTTTAAGAAAACCATCTTCATTCCGTTCTAATTCATGACATATGGATTTTTCTGTGACCTCACCAGTACAGTCTTCAGTGATTATCAGTTGTTTATGCAGAAAGCTATGTACTTGATACAGTTTACCATTTTCAAGTTAAGAGATGCACTCAATCTACATTCAGTGCTTACCTCAGCCACTGGCAAGTGACTTTCAGCATCATCTCTGGAGAGGTGCTGAATCCAATTGCTCATTAATTGATACTGACAGCATACACTACTCTAGTAGCTTGGCCTCGCTTAAATCCCAAGACAGGCATGCTAACAAGTCCATTTTAATGTTATGGGATAGGGAAACACTACCCATATTGTACAGATGGCAAGTTGCTGAAGCATGAGAACTGACTCATCTCCCAAGACTCAGGTTACAACCCTGACCAGCAGTTTTGCTTTTTTTTGTTTATATTATATAGCACTCAGAAGGTCATAACCTGAGCTAAATATTCTGAATAACCTGGGATTATCTGCAAGAATCTCCTTGCTACATGCTGTAGATTGCAAGCAAGGTAGATGCAAAAGCTATGTAGTTGAGGAACTCTGTGAGGAGCCCTCACTTCTAGGATATTCCTTATTAGTCCTTTGTCTGAAAGGGTTACATTTGATTTATTTATTCTCTAGTCTTTCTCAGAAATTCATTGATTGGTAGATGAGAAAAATACATTTGATATGTTTCATCCTGTTTTATCCAACTATCACTGACTGGAGCAGAAGGATTCTAACCACATTTGTCAAAAATATTAAAAATAAAACCAAACCCCCTGTTAACTACCAAAAGTATTTAAACAATCTAACAGAATATGGTTGTAAGGGTATTATTTTTCCATCTCATATCAAAATTAAAGGCAGTTAAGTCTACATACATTCTCTATCTATCAAATAACATTAGAAGCAAGAAGTAAGTTGGTCTGAACATTTTCTTTATTCACACAATTTCATGACTCATTTTGTTTAAAATTCCAGTAACTCTACCTGCCAAATCTGTAAGTTCCAACTTCTCTGTCAATCCCATTCCTATCCCACTCCACTCTCAGTTAGTATTTGAACTTCTGCAAATGCCCTCCCATTACCCTTACCTCAACACCCAACAGGGCAGCCCAGGTTATGCCTCTCAGAAGAGGAGGGATGTCAACCCTAGCTTCTTTCCAAATTTGGTTTTTCTTATATGGGTAGGCCTACAAAGAGAAGAGATTAACTGCAAAAAATGTTACCATGTAACTGAAAAAATTCCAATTCCAATCCTGGGACAGTCTTTCCCCATAAGGACACATACTGTCAGCCTGAACAGAGAATACAAGTTTTACAAAAAGTAAATTTAATTCCTAACTGGAAGGCCTGGATGAAGGACTTCTGCTTGATGTTAAAATATCCACTCTTTCTCATAAACGCATTAACGTGCTTTGGTTTATACTGGATATATCTACTAATCCAAATTTTTATTAGAAGTTTTTTATTTTCATGCTATGTACCCATCTTGGTTTTATTAAACATTTCTAGGTTATATTTGATAATGTGCATCAGCTCTCTAATTCTTAAACAAGAACCCATCTCTTCTAATGTAAATTAGGAACTGCTATTTCTTCCCCCAATATAAACCTCATATTTGTGACATGGCACTGCTATGGCATGTTTTCAAGTACCTTACTGCTTGGAAATGCAGAAGTGTTAACAGGCATATTTATATCTATAATAACTTAGTCTGTTATGAAATAAAAGGATGTAAAATTATTTTCATCAGTAAGTAACCAGTATTAGCAGTAGCTCTGTTTTCATGTGCATACTTTAAAATTTACTTTTATATTCATCACTACTGAAAAAGACCTATTTCTTATACTTTTATCTTCAGTCTTCTTATACTTTTGTAGGGTTTTCTTCCCCTTTCCCAGTGTGGTCTCTTGTATCACTGCTTCCTTTTTCAATTACTTAGTCCTTTAAAAATCTTCCAATTAACAGGCCAAATCCAATTATCCAGCATCAGAAAGATTCCATACCTTCAACAGCCTGTCAAACAGGACAATTCTATTTAGCTGGTACTCTGTGTCCCTCTCCCGGATGATCAGAGGAAGACTGGCAGCTGCAGAGAGCTCATTGCTACTGTTTGAATGAGGTAAAGTTGACTGGCTGGAAAGAAAGAGCTAGGATAGTAGTAGTGAAGAGCACGAAATACAAATCACTGAAAAAAATTTAATATCCTATGATGTATTTCTGAGTCAGAAACAAGCATAAATGGATAATTTTGAATATTCAGCATAAACAGTTGAGTTTCTGCTGAGTTGTTCTCTCCAGAACAGAGAAACAGGCTAAGGTCCTCAGTTTGGTATCAGGGCCCTAAGTGCAGTGTTTACCAGCCCTCAACTTTTAGAGCCAAACAAGACATGCTAGTTTTGTTTCTGGGAGACAGTTATGTCAAGCTGTGCAGTGCAACACTCAAATAAAACTAATAACTCAAAATTCAGTTCCTTATAGATGTATAAATTTACAGACGCACTTACTCGTCTTCAAGCAATGGATAAAATGCTTCTCCACCAACATCTTTCAGCCTCTGAAGTGAAGAAGAAAAATAATTCATTATTAGAATGCTGCTCAGAATTCAAGTGGAAATCTTAGTGGAATACAAAAACTATTTATTAGTAATTCATTTGCCAAATTTAGTAGTTTGCCTTGAGACATAAGCAATAGCTCAGTACTTTGTCAGCAAAGAGGCATACAGACAGCCTTTAACACTAAAACCTTTTACTAACAGAGGTCTTTTGAGTTGATGGAATTTCTCCTGCCTGAAGATCTATAAACCTATTTCCACACAAAAAATGGCTTCTAATGATCATGGATTAAGAGATTAATAGTATTACATAGTTCTTTTTCTTTTCCTAATCTTTCTTCATGGACTTCCTACCCAAGTAGCTGCAAAGCAACTGCACAACTTGGTTTTATGTTTCTAATCAGTTCAAGAGTTATGCAAACTTGAGTTCCTTTTAGAAAATACAGACACTCTCAGGAAAGGTGATGAACAAACGTGCCTGGATTTTTCACTGGAGTTTTCAGACATCTTATGGTGCATCAAGATTAATGTTTAATACCATGCTCCCTGCAGTGCTCTGTTTTGCAGTTCCATCCTTAACTTGAAGGCATACTGCACAGCCTGTTCCTCCTGGGACTGACAGAACAGTTCATTCTCAGTTCATTCAGTACTGCTCCTCTTTTGATTATAAGCATCATGCTCTGCTCTATAAAAGGTGTTTGAAGACCTGTGTAAGTTCAAAAATTTATTTCAACTAATAGTGCAAGGTTCAGGCTTGCATCGTCCTCAGAATGAAATTTCAGTATATACTTATTTTCTGCTGTATTTATAGAAGTAGGCAGCAATATCCAAAATTTCAGATAAAAAAGTTTAAAAAAAGCCTTAAAAGCTGACCTTTCATAAGAACAACAGTAGGAACTGCAGTGTGCATCAACTTTATAGTAATTATTGCATACTGTTAACCTCCCTCCTGCCATGCAAACCCCATCAACCAAGCAAAGAAAGTATCCCAATTCTTTGGTCTGTCTTCATGCATTTTTGTGTAAAGTTTTACTGAAGAAATACATTTACACAGTATTTGACACACTGCCCCCAAAATTAAGGTGGCAGAAAACAAGACTTCAGGGGTTGCATTCCTTTCTGTATTAAGCCCTGTAATTATACAGAAAGGTTTTTTTTTTCACTGTGACAGAATTGTATTTGCTATTGCAGCATAAATTCCTAATTCTAGAGCAATAAATATGTGCAAAGACATATGAACAATTAAAACATTTCAGTGATATATGGAGTAAATCTTGTAACTCATCATTACATCAAGCAAAGTCATGAGTTATCGTATGCTGATGTTTTCCACTGAAGATGGAAGAAAACTGCATGACAGCACTTCTGCAAAACGCTTTGAAGAGATCTTTTGAACTAGCTGTTTCATAGCTATATATTCCAAAGATTAGTAATTAACTACTGGAAACTTGGTATCCAACTTTAAGTATAAAGCTTTTAAGGAGCTGAAACTGAAGTGAGTTGATCTTTCTTTTGGATAATGTGAGCCATCTACAGACACCAATTAAAGCACACAAGAAGACACTCACTATCCAGTCACTTTAGCAATTGTGGAGAATATCAGGTACTACAGAACTATTTGCACTACACCAGGACAAAGAAGGTAACAAAAAAAAGAAAGGGAGGGATGATAAATCAAACCTAGTAACTTTTTGCAGACAAAGCAGTTTAATAGCATAAATCATAATCTGACACAGATGCTAAGAAGTGTTCTCTTGGAATTAGTAACATTTCTGTTTGTAGAAACAGCAGCAGGAGCTCCTGTTACATATTCCCTTTAAACAAATGTTTCTGCAGTGAGGTTGTAAGAAAAAGCGCACAATATTACTCTTACATTTTGGAGCTGGCACAGAGACAAAGTCACAGTTGTGTCATCTAGGAGGGAACTTCTATCTCGTCCTTGCCCAAAGCTCTCACCATCTTCTAATAAAAAGCTTCAAAAAGAAGAAAAAAAATTAGGTCATTTTGTAACACAGGACTTGAGCTAGGAAAAAAAATTTCTTACATCAAGCAGTTTCCTCTTTAAAACAAAGTATTAGCTCTTAGAGTATAGTGTATTGACTCTGCATAGCATGAAATCTGCTATCAAGGGAATGTACAATCACCTTAAATTATTCAGACAGCTTTTGTTGTAAAACACATTTCAGGTTTTCTATAACTTTGGTTTGCACGCAAAAGGAAGAGTAATGAGATATGGGATTAATACTCCCTTTTATTCCTTGATGTGTCACCGATCAGAGTTGCTATTTAATGTGAAAACCAAAAATAAAATATTATCATATGAAAGCCATTTTCCATCATGAAAAAAAAAACTAAGCATAAGTCTGACCCAGACCTTTTCTGTTGAAGCCCACCTAAGGATACAAATGAATCCAAGACAGAGTATCCACAAATTTTCTATTTTATGATATTTTTAAAGCAGAGCACATGAAACTGATTTTCAGAAATTAAGCTATCATTACCAGTATCACTTAGAAGATGGAGTTAGACTGTATTTTTTGAAATTAACACCTGATCTTCAAGTCTTTCACCTTAATGATGAATAATGTTTGTGCCTCATAACTCAAAAGTACCTGTGTCTACCTATGGGCAAAGAAATATGCAATTCCTCAAAATCTCGCACTAATTTTGACACTAAAATATCACTTAAAACACCTAGTTCCACACTTTTTTTTCTTTTAATGATATTGTATTTTGGTTGTACACATACTTCATGTTTAAACTGCAAAATAGTAAATTGATATATATCGGCACATAATTATGTTTATTAAGATCAGATAATAAGATTAAAATATGAATTACTACATAAAATTGCAACACGTGTAGCAGTAAGATAAAAGTAGTAATGACTAAAATGCTTTTACAGACTTGTAAGTCATAAAACCAAGCATTTTTAAAAAAATTGATCAGCTAATCTGCTGAATAACTGGATCGACCATTCAGCACTGCTGCTCTATGAGAGGGAATTCAGAATGTGAGAATTTGCTGCACTACATATTAAATTAAATTACAATTTATGTATACAAATATGTAAACAATTTATGTTTACAAAATATGCCATTGAAGCACAGTGAGACATTATTACTAAAACTTAATGTGATTTGAAAGTGTACAAAATTTAGGGACTTCCAATTCAGTATTCTGCACTTTTCCTGCATCTTTTCAAATTTCAGAAAACAAAAGGAAGATGAGGTAGGTGACAGATAAAAGGCATTCAGATAATGCCTTAAGTTAGGTAAGAGGGGAAGTGACAATTTCCTGCTGTTCAAGAATGCTATTTTCAATATTTTGCACACATACAGGTGTTAAAACTAAATATGTTCTCTCAAAATTACTAGCCTTCTCCATCCACCCATCCTCCTTTTCCTTAAAGTGCTTCTCCATCCTTACTTGGGAAGTGTGCAGACAGGTGGCTTTGATCGAATGATTTCCTTGTTGACAAGTTCTTTCTCCAAGTCTCCTCCAGCCAAACACCAGAGATAATAAACCTCTTCAATTGATCTTTCTGCTAAGTAATCATTATCTTCATCTATTGTGAGAAATGACATAAATTACAGCTTTTTAGGTAGTCTGTATTTCTTCTTACAACTCTAAACACATATCGTTGAAAAAAAAATATGCTTGAAAGGTCTTAATCTTAATGTGAAATTTGAGGAAAAGTGACCTTCTCTTTGCAAGTGCCCTTTAGGAAATTAAGGAAAGAAGTCAAAAAAAGAGCAAATATTTCTACAGTTTGCCTTGGAAACACTCAAACAAATACATTTAAGTGTGGACTTTTGCTTTCCGTGTGTTTTTAAACAAAACAAACCACTGTTTTGTATACAACACAGCATTAAGACTTAAAATAAGAAACAAGTGATTCATACTGAATAGTTATAATCTCTCTTCCCTTCACCTACCATACTCACTGTAATAGGTTATAAAATATTTGTCTCCAAAAACGTATAATGAGATTCTCTAAACATCTCCACGTTCATAAGAGGACTTAATGAACTTAATGAGGACTTGAGAGTGGTAACACTTTGAACATACTGTAGTTCAAAACTTGGAAGTTTAACCTTTTATCTTAGAAAGTGACCTCTTTCACAAGGATTTTGTTTTCCAATACTTCAAAAAATCATCTGATGCTATGATCCATCAGAATCCAATTATCAATCCACGACAGAATTTAGTGGAAGAGAATTACCTCGTATATGCACAGATCAAAACTCTAAAGGCAAAAGATGATACTGCTATTGCAACCTGGACTTGAATACTAATGTTAAATATTTATTCCCTGAAGATGTCCTCCTTTGACTTGCATACATCCCTCAAAACATGTCTGCCCATACCTCTGTCCATTAAACAACTTATTTCATTAATGTAGTGTTGTAACATTTAATAGTTTCTTTGAATAAACTTCTGGAGAGAAAACGCAATAACATTTTATTTTCCTTCCCCCTCCTATGACATTTATCCCACCACCTGCTTTTACCTTTACATAATTGACTTATGTCTTCAGGAAGCGTTAAATTAGCACACCTTGGAGAAGATGAGAACAGACCAGAAGGTTTGTGGAAGGGAGGATATAGAGAGGATACCTCCCTGAACAAACTGTCATTCAGCAATTCCTCTGGAGTTGGCCTTGAATTAAGAAAAGAGAATAAAATACTTACAGCAAAGTGCTTCCAAGAATGTTATATTTCAGTGAGAAATATCCTCAGTAAAAAATACTTGCAAGTTATTTTAAATTATATTGGATTTCAGAAATCTTAACAGCAGAACAGCCTACTAATGTTTTTCAATTCATGAAGTAAAACAAACCATGCAGTCTGTTTATAGCCCAAATTTAGATCCCACCTTCACTTAATGTGAATATGAACTATTTTATTAATTTCCCTTCAGTTGCTCAAAGCAGGAATGTGAAAAATACAAATGCAAAGCCTTGATTAAAGAACAAAAGCATACTTCCATTTTCAGAAGGAAGTTGTAGTGGACTGACATAATGAAAAACTTCTTTGAAAGGAGAGATTTGAAGCAGCCCTTATTCTGGTTACAATAGAGCTGTGGCAACCACCATCAACTTCCAGACATAGAATCAGTAAAAGCTGTGAACTTAGAACTACAAATGCCTGAATATTTTTCTCCCAAAATTCTCATATTCAATCTCAAGGTTTTGCACCTCTGATTTGTGTCCCCTCCCTAATTCTTTCCTTTTAAACACTGAAAAGCAGCAAAACCGAGCATTTCTTATATGTAGTCCAAATGTCAATATTTAAAAAAAAAAAAAAATGATTCAGTAACGTTTCTTCTAATTTCATAGGAACCCACGTGCTGTATTACGCCCTTGGACTGAATACTTGCCTCTTAGAAGGTTGGAATGTAAGGCATTTCTTCAGCAGAGCTATGACATTTTCAGAATGGTCCTGAAATGTAAGAAAAATGTGGAAGAGGTCTGTTTATTACTGTCTTAATTCAGCAAGCCACTTGGCTCATGCTTAACTTTTAACATACAGGCTATTCCAACAAGAGTAGTAAAATCTCACACCTACACATATGAGGTTAGTTGTGTAAGACTGAAATGTTGGGGAAGCAATTATTCTCACCTCCCAATCCTACATTTGATTTGGGGAAAAAAAATCTGAGAAATTTGCAAAGTATGCAGCTTTTTACTTTTATTTTTAAATTTAGATACTCTATAGCCAGCTTGAAACAATGCAATACTTGGGAAATTTCTTCTCCTAATAGTCAGAATCCTTTCACATAATGTCTGAAAATATGCAGACACTAAAATTTAGTGCTTATTTTTGTGGGTGAGAACATTTACTGAGACTGACAGCAACTTCAGGAAAGAATATTACCAGTGCTAGCTATTGAAAGGATCTTAGATAATAGTTTAAACTCCAAAATTTTTCATCATATTGCAATACAATAAGTGACCAAATAAGTTAAAAAATTAAACGTGTAAAATATTATGGAAAAAATAGTAAAGTATTATAGATAAGACAGCATGAAAGAGTAAACCAGGTTCACAGACCTTAATAATATCAAGACAACCATGTTCTTCAGCCAATACAGTTACAATATCATCTACACAGCCTTTGAAAAACAAACAGAACAATAAAAAGTTAAAGACTATGAAAAAAGTGATACCAATTAAACAGGATATCAGATAAACCTCCAATCCAATAAAAACCACTATTGATACTGGCTTTTTATTAACATTGCCACACCACTTGAAAGTAAACTATCAAAATCAGAAAGGAAAGTTATTATCATCTACGCAGACAGAAAACTGAAGCCTAAGGAAAGTTGAGCAGCACTTCTAAGCTAACAGTGAAAATCTTCTTGCAGGCTTAGTAGCTCCAGATTGTCAGTCTCTGTCAAATAAATTAAAATAGTCTTTTCACTTGAAAAAGTGAAAAAAATGAAAAAAAAAATCCCTTAAAGGTACCTGCATATAGAATCTTGAAGTAATTTTTCATTTTGTTGCTACTTACAGATAACGGTAAGTTATCGGTAAGCGTTATTTTAGAACTTGTTTTCATCACATTATTGAGTAAATAATTCCTGAGTCAGGACCTAAATGTTTTGCAGTGGATAAAGGTTACTCACAACTTGAATTCAACTTGAAGGAGACAGAAATGCTTCAGGAAGCTTTTTTAACAAAGCTCCAAAACAGGCAGAATTTCAGCACCTAAGCGCTAACTGCTGAAGGAAAAAGATGTTTCTCCTGATAGTAATTAACTTTAACAATATTACTATTTGCTCTGGATAATAATAACTTACTGTTAAAGCCTCAAATTGCAAATTGGTGCCCTTCCGTTCCCCATGGTTATACATAAACCCTACCAGAAATAAAGTTTTAAACCACACAAAACCAGTCCCACTTCCATACTTATTTACATTAAGCAAGAATTCCACATCTACAGTAATGTTTTACAGTTTGCAGGTGAAGCCAGAAACAAGCCCAGATGCAATAGAACACTTCTCAGCTCTCTTTTCTTTTGAGTCCTGCTTCTCCCTGCTGGGCAGTTACTACACAAGCACTGCTAGTGCAGGGACAGTTTTCTTTAGCATCATACAATTCCTAACCTATTTCAGAAACCTCCTGAAACAAAACGACAAATAACGATGAAAATGACCACCATTCTTGAGCATGTTTTTTTTTTAATAGTTTGCCCTTATGTTAACATACTCATAGCTTTTCCAAGGTTATTTTTCCTGGCACCCACCTCTGTACTTTCCCTAGAAAACCAGCCATGCTTCAAATGCCTATTTAATTCTGGACATGAAAGATGACAAAGGTAAATTGCTTTAGGTCTGAGCATCACAAGCTGATTAGTCTGTAAAACTCTAATTGTAGAACTGCTTGGAAATTTGAAAAATTCATTTTGTGCTACTTACCTAACATAAGTATAAATTTCAATCTTTCTGCTATCTCCAAACTCTGAAATAATTTTCTCCCCTAAACAAATAACAAAGTCAAATTAACAGTAGAATACTACTACATGAAAATATTTAGATAACATTGTATCCCATCTATATACAACGACAGTGAAATAAGCTTTTACACGTGAATTTTAGATGTATCAAAAGTATCTGTAAGAACAGAAAATGTTATTTACCCCACCATAGCAGAAATAGTTTCATGCCATCAGAAAGAAAAAATATAACACTGATAATATCTCACAATTGGAACAGCCTGGTAGTTGTGGTCTTGTGGTTCCACAGGCAGCCATCCTTCATTGCTAACACATACACTCATCCAAGCAATACACTCATATCAAGCATCCTACACACCAATATGCATCCTACTACTAGAACAACCACCAGTACTGTCCAGGTAGGAATGCTAACATATTCTGATATTTGTGCTTGGGCGATGGGCAAAGTGTCATTAATCCCATACTCAATAGCAATCAAGTTAATTAAACTATTCCCAAAGAGTTAAAATCAAGAGAATTATCCTCTTACATACCATGCAAAGCTCAAATAATATTATACCAAGAGACCACAGATCTGATTTAGGGCCAGAAGGCAGAGGCTTCTCACACTGAGTATGATCACTGGGTTTGACTATTCCCTGTGCAATTACTTCAGGTGCCAGATATGATGGGTACCTAGAAAGATGCAGCAACATTAAGTAACATCCTGTCTGTCCAAAAAGTGTGCCTTTCCATTATATAATCAGAACAATTTTGCATTTTGAGAAACTAGAATACAAAGCAGACCATTCTATTTTATTCAGTCAAAATCTACACATTATAGCAAAGTTTCACTCCAATTGCAAAATATATAGTGTTTACTACATAAAAGGTCAAATCTCAATCACCAGCTCAGTCTTTTTGTGGGAGGAAATGGCAGCTTTCAAAATAGAATGTCTACATATCTCAGAGAAAATGCACATTGAGTTTTAGTATTAGTGTTTTAAGTTAGTCTATCTTAGACTCGTATTTGGTGGTGGTGGCAGTATTCTTCATCAAGTGTTCCCACTAAATAACATTTGAACTTGCAAAAAAAGTAACAAAAGATGTTGAGGGCATATTTCACCTGCTAGATACCTTCTACATAATTTTAAAATAATACTATCACTTTTTTTTTCTGTCAACAATTCATTACAATACTTAAAGTGGCAAAAACCCCACTGCAATAAAGCATGTCATTTTGGTCACATGGTAGGATCTTTGAAAATAAATCACAAAATGATAAATGAGACAAAAAAAACCTACAGTGGCGTGCAATAATGAAGCATTGATTGTGCATTTACCTAAATTTGAAATCAGGAATCCAGGTCAGAGGGAACTACTAGCATTTGAAGGCAAATCCAGGCAGCAGGGACTGACAACAAATAGCTAGAACAAGATGCTTGCATAGTACCCATTATCTGTCTTTCATCCATTTCACCTCTTAAATGACATTATCAGAAGCTTCTGTGTAAGGGGTGTATGCAACAGATACACATTAAAATAACAAACTATAACCTGCGCGTACAGCACATTTTTAAAGATGATTGCTCAAAACATATTTCCTGAAAAAATATAACTGATGTATTTTTATTGTGTAACTACACCCTTACCCTATAGGAAAATCAACATCAACACCTTGAGCTGTCATATGGTAGAGTCCAAATTTAGCCAACTTCACATGTCCCTGAAAAGGAAAAAATAAATTATTAAGAGCAGCAGAATCTGACATTGCAAGAATCTGCATTTTTGTTAAAAGAAAAAAAGATCAAAAAATTATTTCAATTTGCATTAGCTGTCAGAGGACAGATTTCTAGAAAAAGTCACTGTCATATTTCTGCATCATCTGTTATGCAAAAGTTCACTGCAAGTTACAAAGGTCCTTATTTCTAAGGCTTTTTACTTCCCAAGAGCATTAAGTAATCATTTTGTTCTGAACACACACAAGAACATCAGACCTTTCTAAGTTACAGTATAGCTTCAGTAAATCAAAAGGGCTTAAATATTCTACTGAACATTTTTCCTGTTTGTAAACTGTTTACAATCCTATTTGACTCCTAGAACTTCCTAAACATGACCACTATCCCCTCACCTCTTCCATTTAACCAATCTTGCTTGTGCTTGTCCAGTCCCTCCATCAACTCATTACTATCTTGCTCTCCCTACCTCTATCAAGTCCTATTTAAAAAAAAAGTCTTTTTCAGGTGCTTGCTTTTATTTGTGGAGGCAGGAAGTAAACAGCAAAACAACAAAAAATTGGCATAGAAGTTAAACTGAGGTCTTATTTATTGCTGGATTTTGAATTACACTCAGCCAGCCTCCAGATGGTGCAACAGAGAAGGCTACTCAAAGGGCAGGGGAGAGCTTAGAAGTTTATGGTCTCACGGCCCTCTTTTGTTCTTTTATTGATTTTAGGAATATCTTAAAATCCTAGAGTACTTTTGCATGTTAGAGCATTATTATGATTTTCATTTGTTTACAAGCATATAAAAAAATACGTTTCTTATTTCCTTTGTCCTCTCTTCTCTTTCTGCCTTCAAGGGGAGGATCTAGTTATTCTATCTAAACTGAGCAAGAAGGGGAAGCAGAGAGGGGTTATGCAGAAAGGTCAAGCTCTTTAGCTGTCTGTTCAAATGAAGCAGCTGCTCTGAGTACAAGAGTAGCTATTAATTTCTCTGAACTCTTAGGAGCAGAACCAGTATTCCACACTGCCAAATCAATAGTCTAACAGAATTGAGAGACACTTAAATTTGAATAATTTAACATGAACAAAGAAATATGCTAACATCTTAAAAGTCAAGCATCACACTGCCATGAAACACTATTAACATCGAAATAGCCATAGGAAGTATTTTCCTACTGAAACAGCCAGGAAGGTCTTGTAACTAATTACAGTGATGACAAGTAGACTTAAGTTACCACTTTCAGAAAAAAAGGGAGAAAAAAAAAATGTGGTTTGGGATAAAGTAAAATGTGAAAATAGAAAAATAAGTTCTGAAATACATTTGAAATTTCAGAAATAGAGGAAAACTGTAGTTTAAAAACAAATAAACAAAACCAACACCTTTTCAGATACAGAGGTTTTATTCCCCCCATCAGTAGACATGTGACTGTTCAGTCTCCATATACAACACAGAATGCTACTTGTTATTAGCAAACAAAGCCATCGATTCATTCGTGTAGCTGTACCTTTCGATCCAAAAGAATGTTGCAAGGTGAGAGTGCTCGGTGGACCATTCCATGTTTATTCATGTATTGCAAACCTTGCAAAACCTCATATGCTATGCATAAGACCCTTGAAGAACTGAAAAAAGGCACAAAACCAACAACATGTTAAAGTGAACGTTTCATCTGTGAAAATACAGTTTTCCACAACTATTCCAAACACAAGTGAGACATTTACAATTCCAGAACAGTTTAAGGGATCACTATTGAATATAGTAGGATATGTTCAGTGCTATACACAACTCCCCAAAATCTAGGGTTTTGATTCATCCTGAACTGGTCCTTAAGAACAGCAGAAAATGATGCCAAAGTAGAAAATATTCTCTGTGATAGAAACTATGATTCAATACCTCACCTAATGAGGTTTTGAAACTCAGATGTTAACTAGAACTTATTTAGAAAATAGAGACCTGCCTAGATCACACCTACAGCCTTCAGTCATCTCCAAATGTGAAATAAGAAACAAAAGAAACGTAAGAAAACTTCATTTTCAGCACATATTGTTTTACAACATTGGAAGTATCAACCTCATCATCTTTGGAAAGAAACAATGAGGTTTACCACCCAGAACATTTTGACAAAACTGTGTATTTTAACAAAAGTTATTATCTACTGTAAGAACTGACAGACTTAAAGAGGAGTTTCTGTGAACAAGTGATCAGAAATTTATACAAAGACCATGAGTAACAGGCTTCCCAAGTGTACCCAAAATAAGAACAAAAGCCACAGATCTCATGTCATCCAGAGAGATTCCCTCTAATTTTTCACTTTCCTCATTCTGCCCACTCCCCCTCAGACATTTCATGTCTGTTTGGCAACTTTTTCTCTGAAGGCACTGGTTTATAAAATGTCCAAAAAGCAAAGAATATCTACTAATTAAGTCCTAGTTTTACATTCTACTTTTTTTATTTCATTGTTAAGGAGTAACATATAATAGCATTCTAGAGGATGTCATCACCTTCTCTTGCTTATTAAAAATTTGTGCAACAGCAAGATGATGAGGAGTATTATAGACTACTTAGAGTGACAAACCAACTAGCTGACTAAACACCCAAATTAATTAATTTATACACCTTCATTAGCTGCTATTCATACCCGATGGAATGACAAAACTTTGTTCCAAGAGAAAATACCTAGATTTTGACAAAAGTCACACTTCCAGGAAATTCTGAGACTAGTGCAACACAGAAATATTGAAAAGAGACACAACTAAGTTACCCTACATGGAGCTATTCTCTAGATGATAATCTTTTTCCTAGAAGAGCTCTGTACTAATTTACACTAGTTGTGAATATACACTTTTAAGCTATGATTCAAGCACAAAGGGAATCTATTCTAGCATCTGTCCACACTACTGTATCTTAGATCATAGCATTTGAAAATGATTCTTGAGGTCTTAGTGATTTGACCAAAACCTCATGGCTAATAACCACAAAAACAAAACAACACCCCACAACAATCTTGCTCCTCCTTCACTAGCACTTCTTTTTCCCCATTCCTCCCACCCCCAAGTTAAATACTATACCACAGCATCAGACACCATTAGCTGTGTAGTTTTTTCTCCCAGTCGTTCTTGGGCAGAGATATAACTGTGGTAAAAAAAAAGTACCTTACAAGTTTTCAGTTTCCTTGTATATTTTTTTGCTTGTAATGCAAATATTAATGATAATTGTTCCAAATACAGTCCCCTCTCTCATTTTCTGCACAGCTTTGCAAAACAAGACATGAAAAATAAATGAAAAGAGTATTCATGTTTCCAGTAAGGAAACAATTGCATATAAAAATCATTACATCATGAGATATTTTAGCCTAGAAAGTGTTTCTTTGTATTAAAAAATAAAAATAAATATAACGCATTAAAGAAAAATAAAAGTAAATACAAAGTGCAATTTGGGGCCGTTTGCCTGAGAAGTGCAGTGTGTTCTGCTGGCGCCAGGGGGCCTCAGCCACCCATTTATTCTTCATCCTCTGCAGTTCATACAAAACCAGAACACGGACAAATACGTGAAAATACTGCTTTGGGATTCTTTGCTCTTTAAGATAAACCCTTCAACGCCATTACAACGATCACGAACACATAAATTATTATTACTTTTCACTGCATATAATTCTCAGTGCTCTTAAACTCTTGATGCCACCCTGCTGGGCAGAAGTGGTCAGCCAAGTACCTAACCCTCGTCCTTCAGCACGCACACCTTCTCCCCAGGAGACAAGGAACTCTGTATAACAAGCTATTCATAGTGCTGCACATATGTAGTTCTTATTTACTGGGGAAAACACACTGTGTGGTTATTACACATGAGATTTTCACTTAATTGCAAAGGGCCTAACAACTTGTTGCTGTTAGCAATAACAAGAGATCTCTCTCCTTTAAACTCCCCAAGGCCAAGTTCAGCAAATGTTCCCAGCCTTGCTGCAGGTGAGTACCAAGGTTCTCTCCTTCCTTCAGTGGGTCTCAGGTACAGCCACTGTCAACACCACAAGCCTTGCAACGGTGTTCTGCAAGTGGAGAAGGTGCACTCATGAAGCTGCTTTCAGGCTTCAGCTTGAGTTGACATTTAAAAAACCCCACAATGTAAACAGAAAAAGAAAACTCAGTCCTAAAAGAGGAGGACACGTAAAATCCAGTGTTGGTGGTGAGCTTTGAGCAGATTCAGAAACTTTTTCCCTGATTATCTGGAAGCCTGTTTTTCAATTGACTAGCTAGTGCTGAACTATGACAGATCTAGGGCAGTGGTTTAGCTCTTTGGGCCTCTGGAACTGCAGAGGTTTCACTACCCTCCTTTAAGAGGAGGTAAAGGGAAAACCTACAGCAAAAGCACTAAAAACAACACAGGAGAAGAGGCAGCCACATGCAAGCGTGGCAGATTTGACACCAACCATGCGACACCACTGACCTAATGGGAGCCATGACAACAGTTGTGTGGCATGAAATACCCTCTTCATCTTAGCAGCTGATGAATACAGTTGTGACTTTACATTATGGTGAAGGAAATCATTCCACTGCTCAAAGCAATATAGCAGGAGGCAGTAAGTAAAAGCATGTAACTGTGAGATGCACTGCAGTTTCCTAGCTCTCCTAACAAACTTGGTATAAGGTTATTTTCCTCTCCACCAAGAGGAGCAAGAGAAGAAACAGCAGGTTCTCTGCAAAAGGAACACTCCACAGACAAGACAAGGCATGATCTTGCTACAACTACAGCAAATGTTCAAGGAACCAGCTTCATTTTAATCCTCAGTCTGGATACCAAAATCTACGCAGCTGTAGCCTACTTGGCTAGGTTTTTAAAAAGGGGTTATCTTCAAATGAAAAGACTGTACACTGATATAAAATTAAACTGCTTGGATTTAATCATTGCCTGCTTTGGAGAAGAAGAAACATCACCACGAAGAGGGGCCATTTTGTGATCCTTCGTACTAGAAATCAAGACTTAAAACAATATAAGGATTAAAACCAATATCAGGTTTGGGGCTATAACTTGAATGTATAAAACCATAGAAAAGGAAGTACAAAGGATAACTGAATTCCTCCCTCAGATATTCATCCTGTAAGTATGAGGGGGGGAGAAAAAAACCTCTACAAGCTGATATGAGCAAGTTCAGCCAACAGTACAAAACCCAGCATGCTTAAGAGTGGCATATGCATGGCATTCATGGGTGGAGAGAGAAGGGAAGTTGACTTAAAAACCCACAAAAATGAGGATTGTTTTATTACCTCCAGAATTTGTCATAACAAAAGTGATACCAGACAAATGTAATACTAATTTCCACAATGTAATAGTACACAGGTGGCCGTACCGTGCCTTCACAAAAACCATCAACTTTTCCACTTAGCAGTCAGCCTGATCTCCAGTCTGTTGAATTCTTACTGTTAAGGACACGAAGTCATTTTCTGGAAGTTTACTTCAAGAACAATAAATGTAACCTGTCAGGAAACAGATGTTTTAGCAGAGTTTCAACCTCTTGTGGTTCTGCAAACCCACATATGAAATAATCTGATTGCTTATGACACGGTTGTCACTTCTTGGATTCAGACAGGGCAGGATGAGGGGGGAAGCAAAGATTCTTCTCAGTGCACCCAGGACATTCTTTCATCTGACTGAGAACAGCTTCTGGGCTAGGGTGAAAGGGAGGAGTACAAGAAGGGAAAAGTACCAGAAGAAGTTGGCATACCAAGAGTCTTACCTTTCTCAAAAGGATCACATACTAATAAACAGAGAAATTAGGAAAGAGGGATTTATCAGGAATCAAGTGAAGACAATAAGCCCAGAAATTAATCAGGGGATTGGAGAGCTAAGAGTGATCATATTCACCCAGTAGTGACTGAGCAGCACCTTGGAAAAAACAGAGAGAATTGCCCATACCATAGATCAACATAAACACCACATCAAACAAAAAAGGTTGGAAACATTCACAAATAAAAAAACTTCCAAATTCTAGAAATGGTCATACTAGCTCAGATAAAAAATTATATGAGACCACTATCCTTTTTAAAAAAAAAAAAAAGTAGGTGGATGCCTAGGAGACAGGGAATACAGAAGAAAGTATATATGAAACATTCCTTGATATTTTCTGGCTTCCAAACTCTTTAATTCAAGCTCACTTTTGTATGAAAAAAGTTTGCCTCCTAGATATTATGTCTAATAATATCACTTACTAGTTGCAGTGGAAATCCACAGCTATCAAGTATTCAGTTGGTAAAATCTCCTCGCTGTTTTATCATTGCTTAACTCCAGAGCAGGAAAAGCAATTTCAGAAAACTGCATTTGACAGCCAGCAGCAGAGTAGTCCCTACATACACCACGGAATGCTGAAGGGAAAACTACTTGATGCACAGCATCTTGAATGCTTAAGAACAAGAGGACTGTAGATCATACAGTTGAAAATTGGAGATGGCTGGGGTCAGGAGGCTTGGCCTATTAAACTGTTTGATTAAAAGAATTCCAATGTGAGAAAAGAAACAATGAAGAGATAAATTTGCAGCATTCATATCAGTATTGTGGAAGTTACAAGTTCACACAAGTTTCTTTTCCTCCAGTTTAAAAGAAAATCAATGCCAATTGGCACACAAATTCACTCTATTCATTGTCTTAAGAGAAGTGCATTCACAGCATTAACTGGAAATACATCTTCTCCATCCTTTCTCAGTGCTGCAATAAAATAGTTTAATATGAGAGTAATTGGGTATCTCAAAAGATCTTTCTGCTTGCTCCAGTCCTACCTTCTCCTAGACTACGCCATCTATCCTTTTGATGACTGTGACCAAGGCAGATGTAGCTTGAATTCAGAATCACATTCTGAGTTGGAGGGAATCCACAAGGATCATCAAGTCCAACTCTTAAGTGAATGGCCCATACAGAGATCAAACCCATGATCTTGGTGTTACAAGCACCAGTTAAATCAGAACACATTGATGTACCTGGACAACAGAACAGGAGCAAAAATCGCTGGGGCTCGGAAGCAAAGTCGAGGCAGAAGCAAAATCATGGGGAAAGGAGAAATATTTCTGGTTGTTACAAATACATCTGTGGTATTTTTAAGTGGTTAGGGGCAGTTGTAAATTTCAATTTCCTTTTATGCTATCATGTTGTATCAGTCAACATGGAGTGCCTAATCCATCTCGTAGAAGGAAAAAAGCTGTGCCTGGAAAGTACTGACAGCACAATCAGCACTTAATGGACTAGTTTCAATAACAGTGTTTCATCTAGTGAAGTGAACAGAGGCCCCACTGGAATTCAAAAACAACACAGGACTGGTATCAGAAAGCAAGACTCATTATCTACTTAACTGTACAGTGTCCTGTAATTTTTGTATGTACTAGAGATGCGTATGTGGATTAGTACTAAGTCATGCTTCTTCAATGGAGTGGCCACTCAAGGAAAGACAAAATTGATAATAAAAACTGGAACCACAACTATTTTGACCTCTCTCAAGAAGACAGAGCAAGACTAAATGGGATAAGATCATGCTGATGAATCCATATTTCTGAGTTCCTCTTTCCTCAGACTCACAATCCATGGGTACATACAGAGAAATGCATGCTTAAATAAGTCCTTTATCAACTCTGTGCATCTTGTTCTAACATTGTAATATTGCTATAAACAATTAAACTCTAGAGGAATTGAATCTCAGCAACGAGGAGTCTCATGAAGCTTATGGCATTGATACACAGGAGCAAAAAAATGGGTTCCTCTTCCAAAGAGAAGTGTCAGACAGGGTCTGCCCTAAGGAAGCACACCAGAGCAACACAAACCAGCAACATCATCAATCACTACCCCAGAACTCACGAAACAAACACCCATTTGGAATTCAGGAAGGAGATTCATCACAAAAAATTGTCTGTTCAAAGTAGAAGGGAACCAGGTTGTTAACAGATGTAATGTTTCTGAACTAATAAAAGTGACAATATTTCAATACAAGCAAAACTATAAAACAAAGAAAATGACATTTGCAGTTAGTTCCATTACTGCCAACAATGTGGATAGACTGGCTAGGAGTGGTGTGGCCAAGTGGTTACAGCAATGGATAAAGTTTGGGTATAATCCCAGCTGAGACAATCACTACCCTGACCTCAAGAAAGCCATCTGACCTCCTTATGCCTCAATCAACCAGCTGGAAAACTGGATAAAAAGCAGAACTGGGTTGAAAACCAGATGTGCAGATAAATTGGGTCTTCCTGGGTAAATAAATTACAAAATACCCTATATAGAACATAAAGAGTTTGATGCAGGTGGGAATGGTTTATTTAGCACTTTATTATGTGTTTGATTAAAAAATGGCACTAGGGACTGAGATTGTAAACACTGCCAATTTACTTGGAAATGCATTCACATTATCAAAATGAAATGAACTGGAAGGGAATGCAACAAGCAGAGAACAAATAAAAAAAAAAAAGAATTTTATAGACAGAGTCCTCAGGAAGTCTCTAACTCATGCACGGAATTATTTCACACAGGATATCTTCAACAAGTTTGTATTGCTCATCTGAGGAAACTCAAAGTCCTTTAATTCCTTTTTTAAAATTCTAAGCTGCAAGTATGACTTTAAAAGCAACACGGATGATGTTATGTTTTTATGAAGGTCTCAACTTGTAATGTACGATAAAAAAGTCCATAAAACAATGCATAAAGGCACAGATAAAGAACAACATATATGGAGCAGATTGAACACAAAGACAGGTGACTTTTCAGATCATTATCACTCTGAATGATTTAAGTGTACCTGCTCCTCATAAAACAAAAGAATTCATACATTGCACCTTGAATTCCTTTAGGACATCCAGCATTCGACCAAAAAGATGGGGGAGCAAATGAACAAAGTCCTTTTGAAAAGCAAGCACACCTTATAAAGCACAATTTTAATGAAATCTTTAGTGCCATCTGGTTTAATGCACAGAACAGGAAAGATACATCCATATTCCCAGTTTTCAATCTTGCCCCTGATTAACTTCTAAAAAAAAGACTTTTTTTGCATTTTAGGCTCAGCTGGCTCATATGTAAAAGATATAATAGGAATACTTTATTGGACCAAAAAGTGCAATGAAATCAACAAAATTTCAATCACTAAAGATTAGGCAAAGTAGCCCTCATTTAATATCAGATCAGAGACTCTGCATTCTTCTCACTGACTATACATTCTGACATAAGTAACGCAATAGAAATAGAGGCACAGGTGACAACAGGAGAACAAGACCTAATGAAAGAAAAAACAAGACAATGACCTCAAAATATACAATAAAGAACTTAACTTCCATAGCATTATATACATGTTTTTCCACACTTCACATTGCCAGCATTTCAGTGAAGCAAACAACACATCTCACATTCTTCTCTCCTTCTCCAAAAGGAGTCAACTCATAAAATGTAGGAGTAGAATTAAGATCAGTTGAAGTCAGATCTCCAAAAAAATCTTTATTTTGTTCTCTTTTGGACTCCATCTGAACAAATACATACAAAGTCTATCTCAGTCTGACAGACCCAGGAAAACAATCAGATAACATATAAAAAGGAGATAAGGGAATTAAATGCAGCTAGGATACTCTACCATAAAAGGCACTAAATCAGATCTTCAGCTGCTTGGGGGTGTTTTGTTAAGTCAGTTCCAAACCAGGCATCAAATACCATGTTCTAGGGAAGGACCATCATTCCTTTGTATGTGAATGCACCAGCATCTAAACTTCTAGGCATAGGGTATCTCTAAAGCATAGAGCCCTTGACATGAAACGTTTACTATGCAGTAAATGGTACAAGTAGTAGTAAATGGTACCAGTCTTAAACCACTCAATCATTGAAGGAAAAGTGACTTCTAAAGATGTGATGAATGGTCACACAGAAGGCAGTGCCAATTTCCTTATGTTCCTCCATGTTAAAGACGTATCTGAAAAACAATTGCCATTTGTATCCCAAAATGCCAGCTGGCAACTATAGATCAGCATCTGGCTCAGACTCTATGCTTTTAAAGACACCTAAGTTTATAACAATTCCGCAAGTGACTTTTGTAGCAAGCAAACCTTGCTACAAACATATGACCAAAAAAGTAATAGATTTAGCAAAGATCACATCTCAGTTTGGAGAGTTGAGGGTAAAACAAAATCAGAGGTTCGGATTTTTCATCATAACCTTTGTTATGAAAATAAACCCAACAACTTCATACAGTGGGAACCATTAGAAAAGGCAGATGCTTGATTCAGAATGACTAATAAATAAATAATAGAGAAAGGCCAGCAGGTCCACACATTCATGAGGCTTACTTCAAAAAGAATAGTTCTACTACTATGAGGAAGACATGCGAAGGATTACAAAAGCTCACGGTTACAGCTACATTAGTAAAATTTTTCTTTCCAAAATGAAGAAAATATTGTGAAGTAATCACATCTAAGTGAAAAACTGTACTAAGCTATCATTTTACAAACCAGAAAATGATAGTTACAATACATTGGCAAGAGTTGGCAACACTGACTTTGCAGAAAAATAAAGTTCAGAGGAAGAATACCATACATTTCAAAGTCCATGTGATCCCTGTAATTTACTAGGGATAGCACATCCTTTCAGCGTATAGGGCAGTATAAAAGGTGGTTATAGAGACTTGTGAAAGTGTGTATCAAGTACCAAAGCAAGGTGCTCCACAAAACATTTTCATTATTTCTCAGTGTGTTAGGGAAGGGTTCGAGACATACTGAAACTTGAAACCATGACACCGCTAAAAGCTTAACAAAAACCAATATTTATTACCAAGAGGTGGCCAACAAAACAAACAAACCCAAAAGGGAGGAAGGAGGAAAGAAATAAGCCCCCAGCACGACCTCTCCAGTTACCCAGCTGTTGCCCATAAAGTTATCTTACTGACCTAGCATGCCTATAATTACCCACAGCAGAAGCTGCATCCTTGGAGAGTCAGCGAGTTCACAAACTGGCAGGCGTCCCTGCCAAAGGCAACGTTGTCCTTGGTGTGAAGTTAGCAGCTTCCAAGAAAGCATTATCTACTTTTATACAATTAACTGAGTGACCACCACCTCCCAGGTGTGGCCAGCACTGCCCAGCCAGAGGCCCTCAGTCCCACCCCCTATTATGTAAGTGCATCTCTTCTGCGCATGCATAAGAACTTCAGAAATCCCCTAACGCACATGCAGTCTGCTTTGGGGGTCTTTTCTAATTGAGTCAGGGGTTGAGCCTTCCTCCCCTCCTCATCACTTTCTCCTTCAAATGCCCTTGGCGGACAATTAGCCAATCACAGAACACAAATTAAAACAGTTTATACAGAAGTTCTCCCTCCAAGGATGAATTCACTGTTTTATCAGTGAACTTGGCAGGGAGAATATAAACTACTGCAGGTGTCTGGGGCCAAACACAGACCAAAAGTATCAGCATAAATTCACCCTACTACACTCAGCCAGCTACTCTTCACCCAGCTCATTGTAGCACCACACAGATGAGAAATTTTGCTGATGCACAACTTGACAGATTTGAGATTTTTGTAATGTAGGAAAGCTGAAGTTGAGGAAATCTATTTCCCTTTCCTTCAAGAAAACCTCTGAGGAACATAAATAGCAAAGATGGAGACCAAGAATTATTCTTCTTGTTTTGGTATTATTTTTACACCAGCAAAGTAAAGATTCGGTCAACACACATTTAGCTACTTCCATACAGCCAGAAGGCTGTGGAGATCTGGAGTACCTTCCTATCTGAGAGCACAGTTATTTTAGTGGAAAAAATCTTTGCAACATGTCCTAGTTAGAACAGCTGGGACCAGTTCATCACTGTATGGGTGTAACCCAAAACTGTGTATTCTATAGCCTTCCATGCCATTTCCCAGAAACTGTTATCAATAGACCATTTACACCATCTGCCCAGAGCAGCCTGACTCCTCGGGCTATAAACTGGGTGTTAAGAGGCCTGTGAGATAGGAGAATGCTCCTGTCCTCACACCCATTGTGGAACTCCCTGCCCTGAGGGAGGTACTGGGCATTCCTCCCTGAACCAGAGGATATATATAATCTTGGAGTCTTGGGACTTTTTTAACCACTCGTGGGATCCAGAGAAGAACTGTGACCACCACTCTCAACCAGACTGAGACCACCACTTTTCAACCAGACTGCAACCACCACTCTCGACCAGACTGCAACAGCACTCTCACCAACAGGGTTTTTTTCCTCTCTCCTTTTACTTTGGACTCAGGGGGCCCAACGAACACCACTCTGTTCATGCCCCAGGGTGCTGGGTTATACATTTGGGTTAAAAACAATTGTTTGTCTGTATAATCATATTTATTGTATTGTTTTATTAAATTGTTATTCTGATTTATAATCTCTCTTTTGAGTTGGGTTCATTTCCCCTGCTGGTTTACCTTTAAACAAGCACACAACATCGCTTCAACAAACTATTAAAAGAGGAAGCTCTGCTTTGCACACTCTGAAGACACTGTCCAATGGCTGAAGTTGGCATGTTAAGACTATCAAAAATTCAGGTATCAGTTAATGCACTCTCTACATAAAAATTCTATTCTGAGCTGGGGATATCTACCCAGCACTTACCTAACAGAACATAATTTGGCCCATTATTCTCCTCTTCCACTACAGATTTTTGAGTCTTTTAGTAACATAAAATTACAACTTCAATTAGACCAAGTTTACAGAACACCATTCTTCCACATTTTTCCATCAAAAATATATAAATGATTGAAGGAAAAAATTACACTTTAAAAAAGCTTATGTTATAATACGTATTATCAATTGCTTAGTGTAATGTAAGCTTTTTTTTAAAGTACAATTTTTAAGTCTAAGTGTTGACCTAATGTCAGTTATAAAACACTATGTTGACCTCGAGCACATCGAAAGTGCTCTTTCAAAGGGAAGAACATAATAAAATAATCTTTTATAGTCATCACTATCATTCACTAGAGAGAATTTAAAAATATGATTTCCAATCTCCTTGTTTATAATCAGATGACACCTTTAACAAATCCACACTGAGAAACAAAAACTGCGTTTGATGTCCAGGCATTAATTTCTAATGGAACCTACGGAGTTATCAAAAGTTACAGTAATTAACCAAAACTGTCCATCCTGTGTCATTAATGCACCCAATAAACATCCAAAAGTTATTCAAAGCTTTAAATACTACTCTTAAAACAGACATTGCCATATGCTTGTTCAGCAGCAATTCTGTCAAGTCAGCAAGTCAGTAGTCTTTGCATTAGCCACTCCAAATTACTGTTTTTTGAAGGTTTGCTAACAGGATACTGTTTATTAATTTCATCACTGCTTTTCTGCCCCTTCCTATTAAGAAAGAGTTGCACAGAGTTTTCTAGCATGGTCTTTGCCAGGAAAAAAAGGAAGTGGGCTGGAATATTAACAAAACTGCCTAACTATGCTACAGTTAACTTAGTGCAGCTTTCTTCTACATACCAAGGCCAGAAGGAAAACATTTTTGTAATACACAGCCATACACACATGAAAAAACAGTGGGCTACCCTACAGTCTATGTTTGAAGCACTTCTTCATAAAACAAATGTTCATATGCTCAAGGTACATTATTTTCAGATACTAAAGTAGCCTCTTTTCAACCCGAACTGCTATACAATTCAGGCTTAGCTCAATAGGATGACACAAGGATTTCCTCTTGTCACTGCTGTCTTTATCCAGACAGAACTCATAAACTGGAAGGTGTAACCTTGTATCTACTTGATAAAGACAACCGTGATTTTACCAAAGCTGAGGATTATCTGCTACAAAGATCAGTGTCATAGCAATACTTCTTCAGAAACAATCACCAGAACAGCAGCATTTTGAAGTTTTAATTCTGATGGGGAGTGGGCCATAATCTACACTTGCTCTTAGGAAAAACTCTGCAACCATGCCATAACAAGACTAGATGTCTTGACATACTTCAACTTCTACTGCAAGCAGAGGAATTTGATATATCATTACTGAGAAGGAGCTTTCTAAAAAGTTTTTGCTTAAAGCTACATTTTTCACAACAGGGAAAAGCTATATATATTTTATTTGTAAACAGTGCTTTTGGTTGAGTCTTTCAACAGAGGCTTTCATTCCTATAGTATATAGTTCTTGGTTTTATAACAAATGTATGCATTGAAAATGAATTGGGGAATATCCACAAAAGTAATTCTTATTAAAAAATTAATCCATATTTTTTCCTTAAGCCAATTTGTTTGCATATTAGCTTCTCTCCTTTCAAGAACATGCTATGCACAAAATACAGAAGACTGTAACATGGTTTCACAGTGCTAAATGTTTTTTTCCCTATAAAGAAAAGCAAAGACAGTGTATTATTATTTTTATAAATGCCACAACAGCAAAACAGTTGGAATTGACTTGTACCAACTGTTTATGATCTTACAAGATCTGCTTACAAGAGCAGAAGAAAAATGAGGTTTCAGAATCACTAGAAAATAAAACCTCATTAATAACCTGATCAATGAAAAGTTTTAAAAGAAAAGCTGAGAATGAAGTGTAGTTATTAATGCAGTTAACATTGTTGCAGCTGTGTGGCAGTATGAACTGAACTCACAATTCTAGAAATCATGACTGGCTAACAATAAATAATGCTGTCCTTGCAGTCAGACAGGACTGACTTTTTGTTATTAATTCTTGCAGGCACCTCTATAGGAAGATAAGGCATTAGTAACAAGACACATTCCTAATTAAACCCCTTCCCCCCATTTCATAAATTTGCAACAATTTTTTAAGCTATGAACAAACCTTGCAACACCGCACAGATCTTGTCCTAAAGCCAGGAATTTTCTGTAGATCAGTAGACTTTGCAACAGTATTATTTTAACAAACAACTTGGCTATTATGTAATTTTTAAAAAAATCTAAATATCTAAGGTTAAAAGCCTACCTAGGTACATTTTAGTGTTTAGCTCAAAAAAATCTGTATCCCTGTATCAATGGTACAGACACTACTTAAAAGTGAAACAGAATGGAAAGTTCTGAGAAGAACAGTCTGCAAATGCAAGTGATCAAAGAGACTTTGCAACTAGGCCAATAAGCAATGGTGCTTTAGGAATTTCATAGCTAACAACTAACATTCTAAAAGCCATTAGGAAGTGCATCACTTTGATCTATAAACTAGTACATGTCATCACAACAGGGAGGAAACACCTATCTGGAGAGGTAACCATAAACTTACGTGTAGCCAAAGCAGATGCCTGACTACAAAGCAGAAATTTATCCATCAGTATACAATTAATATTAAATGTGATATGAGAAATGTCACCACCAAAGGGGGAAATAGAGATGACTATAGTTGCATGTAGGAGAAATCCACACAACAAAAGTTGCCTGAGGAAAGGGCATGAGAAACACAACACACTGTAAATATGCAGGGCATACTCCCAAATACATAGGAAGTATGACTGGCAAAACATAAAACAAGCAATGCTGGGAGCACAAGAGACCACACTGTGCAAGGGCTGGTGAGTGGTTACACAGAAGCATCAAGCATAGATAACAGTAGAAGAAAGACCAGTCCACACTTCACTCAAAGAGCTCTCAAGCCTTTCCACCTTGAAGCTTCAAGGGGCTTCTAAGAACCACCATGGCCCATAGATGCCACTGTTGACTGTACAGCATCAGCTCCATAGTATTGTATACTCACAGCTAATTTGCAGTAAGTGTTATAAATTTTCTGTTTTGTGAACACAGTGATAATTAATTACAGGCATGAGCTAACCTTTAGCAAAATGTGTGCTGCTAATGAATAAAGTCAACATTTTAAACCTTAAAACTATCCTGAACTTCCAGCCTTCTAAACACTTCTATCACAGCAATCTCCAATTCCCTGGTATCTATCTAGTTATAAACCCAAGGAGAGAACATCCACATGTCAAACCACGACAGAGAGGTTTCTAAGCATATCAATGCATCTAAATAAACTAGTTGTCCCTAATTAGTGACAAATGTTCTCCTGAAGACATTGTTCAGTTGTTGCAAAGGCAAGAACTTGCACTTTAAAAATAAAATCCCATTGTAGAACAATGCACTGTATAGCAAGTCTAGTGAGTGTTAGCTCTTCCTTTTTTTTGCTTCCTAAAATCAGGATAGAGTGTCAAATACTGTATTGAGTTGGAATAAGCATATACTAACCATATCTTGTTCTCACAGTCTACAGGCAATTTTTACTCTAAACACAACTATCATAAATTGATATTAGGATAAATAATGTGCCTTAACTCCAGTAAGATTTGCACAACACAAATTTGACATTTGGGTTTTCAGGCATTAGCTCATTAGTACTAATTTGCTCATTCATGTAGAATGGAATTTTAACATGTTCCTTACACGATTCCTTGCACAAGTATCTCTTCAGGATGAAGCCACTCTCCTATTGAGGATGATGTTTGCTCTGTTTGAGAGAAACTCAACATCCTCTTTGACTAAAAACTGTAGACTCCAAACTTTCCACTACTTTTGCATTCAATTAACTCAGCATAACTCATCTTCAGCTCAAGACCTTTAATACTGCTTTTAGCATGGAATCTGTATGAAGTATCTACAAGCAACTACAGAGGAAGCAATAACACACCTCTTCCACATCTCCAGACTTTATATTGTATACAGCTATTGTATCTACATTTTAATAGCAAGAAGCAGAGACTATCCATCTCAAAAAGTAGGATTCTTCTCTTTTTGCTTTTTCCTGGAATAGAGAAAGAAAAGAAACAAGGATGCACTCACTGTTACTCTTCACATGTAAGGAAGACATGGACATAGGTACTGAAATGTCTTTGTGCTGCTATCAAACATTGCAGCCAACTATACAAGCAAAGAATCTGATTCCATACCCAGAAAGTCACTCAAACATCAAGAGTAACAATGTCCACCTCGAATACCTCAAGAAAACTGCCAATTGTTTTCTTGTTGTGAGAGGAAAGGCAGTCCCAGGAGACAATTTATGCTAAAAGGAATGCTACAGAAAGATTTGCAGTCAGACTAAAAATTACTTACAAAAATAAAACTATACTTCTACATGAAGAAAAGTATTAATTGGACAATATATAAACAAGTCTGGACTAATGTATAATGTTTCATCATAGATTTGGAACTAAAGCATTATCAAGAAACTAAAGGAAAAGTCTACAGACACTAAATGCCCTAACTATAGAATCTCACACATGCTTAGGAAAAAAAATAATTTTAAGTTTGTTTGTTAATGCTACTTCATCTTACTATTACATAATTTATCCTTGCCAAATGTGGCCTCATTGTGACATATGGACTTCTCATGTGAATTTCCAACACAGACTTGATTCAAAGCAGAATATACTCAGTCTATGAAACTCTGCTCATATGCAGCTCTTCAAGGCAAATCATGTAAAACCTTCAGCCTTTTGATGACTTGCACCTGTTTTACAATATTTTTGAAGAATGCCTGGCTACTCAGAAATCGCTTTTCCTCCCCATCTAATTTCTTCAGTTTCACTTCAAGTTTGCCAAAAGGACACTAACAGCAATGATGGCATAAAGAAATCTAGTTCAATCAATGAAGACAACTGTTTAATACAGCCAATAAAACGTACTCATCCAAATCAGACAGATCATGTTTTCTCCAAACTAGTAAACAGCTGCAGACACAGTCTGCTTCCCATCAAATGTTCCATGTATAACAAACTATACCTTGTATCTCTGATGGTTCACTAGTAATTTTTCAATACCATGACTTTCAAAACATATGACAACTATATTTTATTGAAGAAAGGAATAGACTTAGACTGTCCAAGCCACAAATTAAAGACCAATCCAGAAACTCTACTGTAGGTGCCAAAAGTCTGCTGAATGTCAGTATTTGCTGGCATTTTTATTATTATGAATACAAGTGCAGAACAACTTCTTCAAAGAAGAAATACACTTCAAGCATGACAGAAAAGGAAATGCTCACAACTCCTATTATAACAGCACAGGAGCAGAGAAAATAACTCCTTTAACACTGTCTGGAAAAAGTATCTCAAAGGAGTAGTTAGAAACATGTTTAAAAGATGGAGAACCTTAAAGATAAATGTACATCCTACATTCTGCTCTTTGGCATCAACAATGCTCCAATAACTAGCAACTTTGAAGAGCTAGTAAAATTTTGACTATCACTACCCTTAGTGAGACTGTTAAAGTACAAAATGTCTACCCACCATAATTTTTTTGTGACTTATTTTCAATTCATTCACAAGATAAAAATCCTTGCTTGTGCAAGAAGACACGGAGGAAGCCAGTCAGACTGAGGCACATTTTCAAATCTCTGAACAGCAGTAAGCTATTATGATCTTAAATCAGGTATTTACTATTTTTGTGTGACTATATACATAAATTCATGGTTCTTTAAATATTTAACTCACTCCTGAACATACTTCAGAGAGCTGATTCTGCACTAACATGACTGTTATAAACTAAAATTAAGTGCATACTTTCTCTGATTGAGCGCAACAACAAACAGGACACTAAACTGAGATTGAACAAACAGGAAACAACGACCCAGACTACAACCTCTCACACAGAGAACAATGGACAGTAGTCTGGTGAAAAATGGGTTATCAATGCCTAAAATTTTTATCCTACCCTAAAACTCTTATCCATGTTTGCAGCCTGAGTTTCCCGTGGCACACAAGTCCAAAAGAGCTCTCCTGCTGTTATTGTGATGCCCTATGGAAGCACAGTACAGAAAATTGGGATTAATGTCACTTTTAGAAGCATTAATTGTAGGTACAATGTCCACGTGGCTATCCCCTGAAACACAGAAAGAAGAGCTACATTAAATTCCTTTCCTGTATCTAGTTATGTATGGTAAGAATTGCAAGAGCTGACACTCATTTCATCCTTTTGAGAGTTCTTGAAATTTACCTGATAAGAGTTTTAACAGCAGCAGAGGCTTAATCCAGGATCCCAAATGTGCAAAACTCAAATCAGAAAATAATATGGCCGTAAATTACCAAACACTTACGTGCATTAATCTTTGAAAGTGAAGTTAAGCATATTAACTTTGAGGACAATGACAAACCATCTCTGCAATGCCTGGGGACTGCTTACACATTATTGTTAAGTAATGAATGAATGAATTCCTGAATATAACACAGGTCCAGCTCCTAGAAAATTTTTGGTGATAACCTCAGTAAAATGACTTTCTGCATTGTGACAGAGCAGGTAAAGTATAGGTCTAATTTCCAGTATTTGGCTCCTATGTGCAACTGATTCATCAGAATTAGAAAACCTGGGGAAAGTCTGAGGTTAACTGAAGAAAGAACTTCCCTAGTTTTTTTTTTTAAGTATAATTCATATATTGAGGAATGTCTGCCTACTTGATGCATGACTTCAGCAAAGACTAACTGCAAATAACTACCAAACAACTGTATGGCCTGTTTTCCAATATGTATAGAAAGACAGACAGTCCATCATGTAATGTCTTGAACTTCAGCACTAACATAATAGAAGATTTCCTGCTGATTTTACATCAGCTTGTGGTACAGGTGCAAAGGACTTAGGTTACTGGCAAGTGTAAGGAAAATTAATCAAGAAACCAGAAAAGCAGCTTCTCACATTCCATAAACAGTTTATAAAATTAATTACAATAGCATATGCACCAACTCTGGATGTGTAATCAACTATGCTACCAGTGACCAATACAATCAGAACACATAAAAAAAGCTAAAGACTTCCCTCCAAAGGTAATTGATATAGGCAGATCACATAACTAATAACTGGGAAATGGTCCATCCAAGTTATTTCTGGAAATTTCTAGGTCTCATCAAGAATCAAAAAATTCTGTTTTCATTTAAAAAAAATAGAAGGAAAACATCAGTCTTGCAAGAAACTTCATTTGAAGTGAACATAATTTATCTTTTTAGCTACTACTGCAAAAGCTGCAATTTTCAGCAGATGAGTCACTAATGTCTCTTAAAGCTATGGATATACATACAGGCTATATTTTAGCCCTATACCTCAGGTGTTATAACTTCCAGAACAAATTCCAATTGGCTCATTAGAAGAAAGATCAGATAATAGAATAACTTACTTCAGTAAAAACTTCCTCATGACAAGAGGGAAGAAATAAAGCCAGGCTTTGTGCAACTACTCTCAACAGAGCCACAGCCCAAAGAGCTGAGGTAACTGTCACAAACTGAGTAACTTCTTTCAGCATGCAAAACTCAAAGTCACATACCTTACCAAACTAACCAAAAAAATCTCAAAAACCTTTCTGGATGCCACAAAACACATGCAAGTATAGAGGGGCATAATGGAGGTACATACAGACCACTGTTATTTGAGAAAGTTTTGCCAGAGAACCTACTTAAGCATACTGTATCAAGGAATTTGAACCAAACTGAAAGAGCTACATGCATGCTTTTTCAAAAACAGTCATGAGACAGCAGGCAGTCTGGGCTGCTCCTCATCTAACACCAACACACATGTTCAAACAATAGTGTGAGAACTGAACGAAAAAGGAAAGAAAAAAGTTTCTGATGCTTTAATTATTTCTGGAACTTTGCACAATAGGAACCTGATGCAAAACTGTGTGAAGAACTATAAGATATATATATATATACACACACACATCACACATGAAAAACCCTTTACACCTAACCACCTCTCTATCTCAAGAAAAAATGGAAACCATAGTTCCTTAACATTCCTCAAGCTATAGTCCTCTGCAACACACACTGCTATACAAGCTTAAGCTTACAAAATGCTAACACAAACACAGGGCATTTTTCATTTAGACAGATCTCTGCCAGACATTGTTAGCATCCTATTTAGGGGCTGCAAGACTCAAACAGCTACAGAACCAGTATTACTCCCTTTATACAAACCTAATTTGGGATGAGTCACAGGAAGTCACAGAAGCATAGTACCTCATCAAACACAGCCCACTTGAAATGCCTCATGTTAACCGGGAAAAAATTGTCAATTATTCTACTGATTAATTATCATCTCTACATTTGCATAAATATGAAGAGAGATGAAATCTAACTTAAGCTATAAACTTCAAAAGGTAAAATGAGGAGACTCTGGATTTTTCTAAATGTGTTTTATATTTATATATTTTCTGTGTTCTGAAATAATCAGTTAGCACACAATGTCCAGCTTTCCCGAAAAAAAATAATGTTATTCTCCTTCCACTCTTCACATCTTCTGTGCTACATATATACCACTTCTTTACTTCAAAGGTAATAGTGACAGATTTTAAAATGACAGTTAACACTTTGTGCAACAAGCCTGACAGGGATTTTGGGATTTTTGTTTGTTTCGTTAAAGATACAGCTCAACTACTCCATCTATCCTAGTATTTAAGCAAACAGGCCTGACATCCAGCCTTTGCACTTGGTTTTGACCAAAGTGTTGCTGAAGTGACTACATAAACTCAAATTCAAATCACTTATTAGCACCCTGGCATATATATCTGACATCTTGTTCACTTTCTAACTGATAAATTAATAGATTTCTGCATATAAAAAACACACACCAAATTCTATCCATTCTAGTGAAAGTTGTATTTCATGATCCGGCAGACTTAATTGTCAAACTAATTCTTAGAAAGTTCCTTATCCTGTCATAGGCCTGGTTTTATTTTTAAAAAGAAAACCCAAAGCTACTATCACATGACAGACAAGATTTTACGAGTTACAAAGTATTTAATTTATAAGCAAGTTCCCTGTAACTCTTCTGGCTTTTAGAATTGCATGGAAATGAGTACTCCCTCTTCAGGCACATATTTTATCTGATAAACAATGTCTTTAGGTTAAATTTTAACTGAGTAAAATTTATATAATCCAGTAAAAGTTAAAAAATTTGTCCAGGACTTTCCCACAGATGATATGTGAAATGATGATGAGTGGATTTGAATTAGCTTGACATCTTACCTGACAGGCTTTCTTTCACGTAGCAAATCTTCCAGACTCTTTTCACAGTGTTCAGCTGCCACAACCAGTCTCTCTGATAGGAGGGAAAAAAAAAAAAAAAGGTATAGCAGAACTGGAATCCAGATGAGATCCTGGGAGTATAGACTTCACACTATATCTATTTGGCAGATGTTAAAGAATTTTGACATACACTGTATGGAAAATTATACATAATTAAATGTTAAAGAAGTACAATTTATGGATAACACCACTATTTTTTGTTTATGAGATATAGCAGATTATCTTTCTAATTTCCTCATGTGAAGCACTGTCAATCCATCCATCCAGTAATCTCCTAACAAATGTTGAAGTCCTCAGCCAGTGTCAATCAGATTTGACTGAAGAATAGAGGTCTCAAAATAAGCATCTATAAATTAGCAGAAATATGTAGCTGGGTTGACAAAAGAGACTCAAAGTAACACCAGCTTTGAGAAAAGGGACTCAGGCTGAGCACAGGAGTTTGTCCTGATGAGCCAACAAGCTCCAGCACCTCTTGCCCAACAAATATCTATAGTCCTTGCAGGGGTCCCACATGTTCTGAAGACTGATGGGCTGGCTCTGAATAGAGAGGAAAACCCAAAGCTATCGTTGCACTGAAGACAACAATCATACAGCAGGAAAAGACAAAGGTATAAGATGTTACATGGGGGTGTGAGAAGACTCCTAAAGTAGCTAGGCTCTGCTGCTTCTGCTACTCATAGATGAGCCAGTACTCAAGGTACAGATTCAAAATCAAACCAACTAAACTATCTCACACACATTTTTGTAAGATGACTGTTAGAGTTAGATAAAAATAGAAAACTGAGGAACACCTGTCATCACATTAAAGCGGGAATGCTTGTAATTCAACTGTTTCTTCCTTTTTAAAATCAAAGGACCATTTATGCTTTCTTTGGAGGAAAAAATTCTGAGACTGCCTCCTGCAATGCTAGGAAAGACTTAAAAGTCGTTCAATTTTACAAAAAAAAAACCAACCCACATTTGAATGTGGGGTTTTTTTTAATATATTTCCCCTTTGAGGGTCTTCTGGGGGGGATGCATACATCTAATTTTTTTTTTGCACTGTTTTCCTAGTCTGCTCTCATGTTCCTCTGTAAGAATAGAAATTGGCATTTGCAAAAAAAAACCCCCACAAACATTAAATCATTATGCCAAATTATGAGAGAAATCATTATGCCAAATTGAAAGTTCTGTTAGTATAAGAAAGAGAAAATTTGCCACCAAATTTGCCATATTATTTGAAATCTATTAGCTGCTATTCTAACCATTAGGAACAGTCTCCTGATTTCATGATTAGACATTTTATTTGCTATCCATCAAATTACTTCAATTATCAGAGAGTATTTTTTCCTTCATATTTATACACACAAAATCTTCATTTTACTCTTTGTTGTCAAAAAGGTCACGGTTTTCTAGTTATTTTTGATTCATTAAATGTTACGTTAGTTAATGCTTCCTAACCTTTCATCCTAAACAGTATTGTAAGAAAATCCCAGTTTCTCTTTCAAGCGGTACTAGCAAAAGCAAATGAAAGTGATTAAACTTTATAGATCTCCTGACTGCATAAATGAAAAATTCACATGTTTGAGAGCAAAGAAAAGTGCATAAAGAACTCCCTGCCCCACAGAATACTTCAGTGTTTGGAGCTGGCAATATCCTAATCTTCTAAAAATCTTAAACATTCTATCATACTGCATTCTAAAGGGGACAAAAATTACTTGTTCTACCTTATGAGACCCTGTAGCTAATCAAATACAGACAATGTGCTTTTATATGGGAACATTGCTGATTTAAAAGTTAAAGGTGGCAATCACTTAAATTTTCACAGGTGTTGCAGCCTTTTTGTGGAAATTAAGGGCTGTAGTCCTGCTGATCTTGCAACAGAATAAGATCATCTAGAGCAGAAAAAAACAACTGAAGCTTTATTTGAGCTAACAATAAGTGTGATAACAGTTACTGACAAAAAATAGCTGTACTAAAATAAAATAACCATTAGTGGGAGAAATCTTAAAGAGATAGAAAAAAAAAGAATACTGGAAGCTTGCAGCCAAAACACAAGATGACCGAGACAACAAGAATAGACGAAAATCAAGTACAAAAAACCCAACCATCCCATGAAAATGGTCGTAAGATTACAGCATGGGTGTAGGAGTGCAGCATCAAAAATACACATATTTCCATGTCCCACACAAAGACATGGAACAGCAACTGAGTATAAGAATTTTAGAGAGGCATAAAAAGAAGAAAGTACTTAGCTTTTATCAGTTAGTGTAACACACAACAGAACAGGACAAACAACAATCCTCTGCCTTAACTCTACAGAGAAGAAACAGAAGCACCAATGCTGCCAGTCACAGCAAAGGTATATAGTAATTTTAAGACTGAAACCCAGCCACTGTGGTGCTATGAAGGCAGTATTCTGCTCAGTCACCTTACAATATATTGTCACAAAAATATAACTCTGTAACCATACATAAAATTTGCTTATTAAACAGATACTCACCATGTTTACCTCTGGTAATGTCAACGTACTGGCAAAGCCTAGGATGAGTGATTGTTTTAAGGATTTGAAATCTCCCCAAAATTTTTATGGAGTTAGGTGTTAGAGGAAGACCATTACTTCCACAAACATCATGTGGTAGAGCTGAGGCAAAGAAGGTGGAGGCACCCATCACAGAGTCTTTTAAAGGAAACATCTTTTTCACACAATCTTAAACTCTTCAGAGCAATTTGTGTTCCCTAAACAGAGAATACAAAGTAAAAATTTATCTGCAAAGTATACAGGTTCCTAGTTGTTTACTAATTAATGCAATTAATTTTTTTCCCTCTGTTATGGGAGAAAGGGACATTTTTGAATAATAAACACAATAATAATAATACTACAGTGCTGCTGCGTCATAAACACCACATTTAAAGATGAAAATATAACCATAGTTTTAAACACAGATTTAAGAATCAAATACAACTATTTTTAGGAGCAGATACATGCTTTAATACAAGCAATCTTCAGATAACTACTTCAATATAGTAGGTTATTTATTCAAAAAACAGTAAAGGCACTAAACAGACAACACTCTTCTAGAATACCACCTTGTATCAGCAGGCCACAAGTCCAGATTACCATAGCTTTAGTGATGATCCAGCATCTATATACTACAACAATCCTAATATTTAAAGCTATGATGTAACAGTCCTCTTTCCTACCACCATTCCTTTCCCTATCCATGGGTAAAGCTGCTAGCTCACACACTGGATCAATAACAAATTAAGAAAGTAATCTATGTTAAATATTTCTGTGAGACAGTCAAGCAAAATAAATTATCCTGAAATTAGGTCCAGGAGCACTTTCATGACCACTTTTCTCTCCAGCAGGAACAAGCTCTCTCCTCTGAACTAGGCATTTCTACTCAGCGTGAGCTGAACATTTTCTCTGCATTTTTCCACAACCAACCATTACACCATTCAAGAACATGAAAATCTAAACCATGCACAACTAACAGACACTTCCACAGTCAGAGAGGCCTCAGGTAAAACTGCCTGAACTCTTCTTACTAACAAACTACAAATTTAATCTCAGGCAACAAGTTCCAAAAACCGCATCAAGCCTCTGCTCAGCTCATTTCTGGATTGCCCAGCAGGTGACTCGAGACAGTACAATCTATCATTAGGGACTATTATCCAAACACATTAACTCCCACAGCACATTTGTACTTGTGTACAAGGATACATATACAAACAGAGATAAAAACTTATACCAAGCTTATACCTTCTTAAGTGAGCCCTGGTGTGGAAGCTGTGATGGTGAAGCAGATGGCACTTTCACGTATTGTCGTAAAAGAGGCCATAGAATAAAAAAACATCCACTTCATTAACAAACCTGTGCAGGAGAGCACCATCCAGATCACTTCAACATCACAGAACAGGGTCTGGAGGCATCTATGTATACCATCAACAAAACCAGTCCACTGACATGGAAAGCAACTCTCTTGTGAGCCACAGAACAGTCATTATAAGCTCTGAAGAGCAGAGGTAAATATGCAAGTTCTCCAGGAAATGAGGAAGAAGAACACGCAGGATTTGAATCCCATAAAAGAAATAATACATCAAGCTTAAAGTATAAATGCGACATAATTCTTTCAAATCAGATGTGATAATTTTTTAACATTTTAGGTGCTTCACAAAACAAAACGCAAGAAAAAGAATATTATGCAGAACACTAATGAAGCTATTCACTACTTTTTTGTTCTTCTTTAAGCCAAAATTAACCTGCTGCTTTCAGGAAAAGGGATTCTCTCCTGAGGAAGTCACGCAGGAGAAACAGAACACCTAATAATTTAGTGTCTCAAAATTATTCTTTCTCTATGGGAACACTCTTGTCTCAAGCATAACATTCCCAGTTAAAAACTACTAAATTTATTTCATGAACCCCAACTGAGAGTGACTCCATATAGGCAGCACAAAGATATTTATAAACCAAACATATTTACTAAGTCTAGACAAATGGAAATTATGGAATGTACTTGTGTTTGAACTAATACAGTCCAATCTAAGATACAAAGCACATTGAAATGACTGCATATATTTGTGATTTTTTTCCTCCTCTGAAGAAATAGGGACATGAGATATGTACTTTTACATTCTAATAAACATCACCATATTAAATGTGAATGCATAGAATTAAGGAATCAAACTTGAAAAAGGAAGAAAATAAATCTGGAACAGCATTGAGCATTGTAGTTTTTATAATAGTATTTGTATTAAAAGTCTTATTTGTAAATACAGAACACTTTCATATCTCATGAATATTTCATTTTTTTGGGGGAGTAAATTATTTATTTTGGGATGCGAACAGTGGAAATTACAGTTAGAATTTTCCATTGGAAAGACATCAGTTGGACAGGGTGCCAGCAAAAAGATTTATTGGCACGCAGCAATTTCCAACTGGAAACCTTTAGCTGTGTACTTATAACAAGACCCACATTCCTGTAAAAACATCACGTCTGCCAAATGAACTACTCAGCTTCAGGAAGAAAATATATATTAAACATCTAGAAAATGTAGTTTGACTTAGAGATTGAATTATAATCTTGCTTGGCACAATGGTCCTCTTAATATTTGCTCTAAAATAAAAGAAAACCAAGTTATTAGGATCAGAGTTGAGGGAAAGGAGAGTAAAATTACATCTAAGCAGAAAGGTGCATTATGCCTCTAAAAATGTACATATGTAGAATACAATATATTTACTGAGAGAAGATGTTTTCATTTTTACTGTAGAAAAACAGTGTTAGAGAATAATTCCCTAATACATTGTACCTGCATTCAGCTGACATTTAGAAAGGAATTTTCATTAAAACAACTGTTAAATTTCATTAATTCAATAAACCATTTTAAGAGATTAAACTTTCCTTGCACTCTACATCACTTAGCTTACAAGGATGATTTACACCAACTGCAATGTGTTCAACTTATCCCTGGCTTCCTTTGGTTAGAAAGCAGACAGGAGAAAGGAAGACATGATACAAGCAATCTTTCCTGACACCTACCTCAAGGAATCAATAAGGAATTTTGAAAGGTATGCATTAAAACAGGTTCTCTTATTATAGAATTAATTCTACGGGAAACCATGAAAGCATTTTAAATGGGGTTCTGTTTGTTTTGTGGGTTTTTTTGTCTGTTTTTCTTTAACTCCACATTGAAGTCTGGCAGAACTATAAACCCATGAGTGTGCTACACATCGTCCTTAGGGTCACCAAATGCAGTTTTACACCTTGAACTCACTTGTACTATGTAAAAGAGACACATATTGCATTAATTTTATGACTTGAAGGAATGAATTATATCCTGCAGAACCTCCCCACTACTTTGAAATAAAAACAGGAAGAGAAAAAGAAGGGTTTGTTATTTTAAACTGACACTGCAAACAGTTAAGGCAAATTCAGTTTTGGGATTGAATTCTGGAAATTCAATTCTGACAATCCAGAACAGCAAAGATGGAAGAGGAAATGAAGACTTGCCTTATTAGTGTCATCTAAAACTACCGAGTCACTGTTTCCAAAGCACCATTTATTCCATATATGAGAGACAGTCTATCACATCTGTGAAATACGTCTGGCATAAAGATTAGAAGTCCAGAAGTGGATTTGTTGCATCCCACCTCTGAATGGCCTTCCTGAGCTCCCTTGCCTCTGTCCAAATCTCCCTTAGAAACCTTTAAAGTACACAAACACACTAACCAAAATTCTCAGCAAAATCAGCCACGAAAAAAAAGACCTTTACAAATTCCTATTTAATATTCAGATTAAGCACCATTTTGAAAATCTTGCACTAGATAGCTTGTCCATGACTAAGATTCAGAAATAAAATACAGCATGGAGCTCCTCATCTCCTGAGCAACTTATTTGCTCCTCTGAATACCTACTGCTCTCAGAGAACAAATATTTTTTTCTTCAGAATTCAGTCTTTTCTATCCATCATTTAAAGTTTCTTCACTGTAGCAGTGCTAAGGTGATTGAGTCAACGGACACTTAGAACTTTGCTCTTAAGAAAATGTATAAATCTCTCAGAAGCAAATATTGCCCATACAAGCAGACCAATCTGAATAAAACCACCCAGTGAAACACAGCTGTGGCTCTCCTCAACTGTCCATGTGCAGAAAAAATGACAAGTAGCCATGTGCTAATACCTGTTAGTAATTTGAAATGGCTAGTTATTTAAACACCTCTTCAGTATCCAGGTGCAAACACTCCCCACCTAATGAAGGCAGCTTTTCGGCATTAAAACATAATTATAATCAGAACTGCTACTAAATTACTTTTAAAGTAATTGAGAACAATTCCAGGAGAGCAGGTAGCCTGACCATCCTGTACTTACACTGCTTTTCATTAAATCACAGTATTTTAAACAAAGTAGGCCATTTCATAAGAAGAAATTCTTTCACAGAATTTCTTTGTTCTTAAGTCTTACAATATTCCTGCTGCAATCATAGGAATTATTAATTTGATAAAGTAAGTGAAATAGAAGATCCAATTTTACCTAGTGCTGCTACTTCCCAAAACTCCCCCCCAAACTGTGATTTATCTCCCACTGTCAACCATTGTCAATCAGCTATACACAAAGTTTATTAAAATGCATAATGAGTATTGAAGAAAAGCTGAATTCAGATTCCTATGGAAGGGACCACAGAAAAAAAAGTAAGAGTTTGCTAGGATAATCACAATAATGAGATGGGGCACATTCATTTCACAATAACAATAATAATAAAACCTATTAAGTTATCAACTTAGTTTTTTGCAGGGGATGGGGGAAACTGTGGATTAAATTTAGTTCACCTCACTTTTTTTTTTTTTAATTTGCAGTATAAACTGAACATCTGCCACAAATGCCATAAGATTGCTAAAAAAATCTAAATGTAAGCAGAATTGTGTTTAATCAAATATTTTCCCCCGTGGCATAACATTAAAACATCTTTTACATTCTTTTACAAGATTTTCTAATTTCTCTAACATTCACTGAAGTAAGAAGCATTCTGACTACAAATAAAGAATAACTATGAAGTCATGGGCAGATAATTACAGGCAGTAAGGCACAGTTAAGAGAAAATAATCAACATTGTCATTATTCTGTCCAAACTAGTAAATTCAGTAAAGAAAAGAAACACTTTGCTTTGGATTTCAGCTACACCAGTTCAGCAATAGATGAATATAAAAGTATACCAAAATTTTAATTATAATACTGTTATTCAAGATAAACAGAATATGGAAACCAGATTTTGACAAGGCTCTGGTGCCATTTTTTTACCTTCAATGAACACTGAATTTTGGGGGGAAGGGGGGGAACCCAGACAGGTAACATGGTGCTTTTGGCATAGGTACCTAACATATATTTAAAGAGTTATTTCATGAAAATGCTAAACAGTAATTCCTCTGTGGGGGCATTTTAAAGCATCACTTTACTCAAGTGAAATAGAGCATTTCTTAACCTTTGCTGATGGCTTGTATCTCAGCAATATTTGGAATTCTGTCATATATACACAAATATCCTATGTTCTATACCTGCATTATATTTGCACAGGAGTTACTGGTGCTGTTTGGAGCATCTATAAGGTCACTACACAGATGAAAAGGTTGCTGCCCTGAAAACCAGGCATAAGAACTGGTGAAATTTACACGGACACCTCGAGTTTCACACCTGCAGCTGAACATCCAGCCAGTGGGAGAAAATAACAACACTTGGACGGCACGAAGAAAAAAAAACGACAGTTTTTGGTATTTATTTTGATAGATCAGAATAGACTTTCATCCCCGTTTCTCTCCTTTATAAACCTGTTATTTCTTTTACCCGTTATTCCTTTTACCTGCTTATCAGTGCCTTTTGCCTACAGGCTGCCTGCCCGCTCTGCTACACCAGTGTTCCCTACAAAGATACAAAGACGGGGTTTGTCACCATTTGATGTCTCCGACAGAAGCGGCTGTTCAGGGACTGAACCTTGTAGGAGAGAAATCAGCTTCACCCGGCTGATCAGCCCTGTGCCGCTATGAGCTCGCCAGCCAGGGGTCCTCAGGGGAAGGGGTGTTGGATGGGGATCGGGATGGGGAAGGCTGCCGGCGGTACCTGCACCAGGGCCACCTCCCCGCCCCGGCGTCACTCCGCTGCGCCAGCCGCCCGCTGTAGGACCGCAGGGGCGGCCTGCACGATGCCTGAGCTCTACTTCGTTCGGGTCTCTAAAAAAAAAACAACAAACCAAACAACTACAAAGAAAGAGTTTAACACCCTTTCTGACCCCCCTCCCCGCCGTGTACGCGCGTGCTCCGCCAGTGCTCTGGGAACAAGGCGTTGGGTGCTCTTTAGCCCGGTGCTTGCTGAGCGCAGCTTTCGCGGGCGCCCGCTTATAAACCTCAGGCGCTCGCTGGAGCAGCCCCGGGCAGCGGGTCCTTCTTCTCCGCTCGGGCGGCAGTGGCGGCTCCTGGTTCATGTGAGTGTCCCGCGGGGGCCGCAGCGGCTCTGCCTCTACCCCTGGTCTGCCCCTGCCCTTGTCTCTGCTCCAGGCTCTGCCCCTGGTCTGCCCCTGCCCTTGTCTCTGCCCCAGGCTCTGCCCCTGGTCTGCCCCGGACTCTGCCCTTGCCCCGGGCTCTGCCCCTTCCCCTCGCCCTCTCCCAGCGCCCCCGCGGGTTCCTCACCCCGGCAGTCCCTCGCCAGCCACCAGGCCACTGGGCCCTGGCGACCTCACGCCCTGGGGCTCCCCCGGGGGCCGGGCCGAGCTCCCTGGAGCGGGCGCGGGGGGGGGAGCCTGGCAGGGCCCCGCTAATTTGCTGCTACTAATCGTCTCCGAGCCGCCAGAGCTAACGCAGGTGGGATATAGCTGGGATTCTTTGCGGAGGGGCAGGATGGGAGCCGCGAGCTGCGGAAAGCGGCGCTAAACTCGTGGTTCAGTTCGCGCGTGGGATTTGCTCGCAGGGCTCGACGTGCTCTGTGACTGTAGGGCGGCTTTGCAAACGCAGACACCGCGCTTTGAGCGGAGGACGCGCCTGCACCCGAAGGGGTCTATCCAAAATTAGTTGTGTTCCTGCATGCAGCCCTTCCCCTGGAATGAGGGCTTGGAAGAGGCGTGATGGTGGACTGTTGGAGGAAACGCTGTAATAGCCTGGGAAGTGCAGGCACGGAGAATCTACTGAGCTTTGCACAGGAACGGCTGTTACTAGTGGGAAAGTAAATGCTGCCTTAGTTTGGATTGTAGAACATTCATTATGCCTTTCAATAAACTTCAGTGAGCGAAAAGTTCAGTATTTGGTCCATCCTCAGTAGAGATACTGTAAAGTATTAACATACAGCACATACTGCATTTGGGAATGGATGCAGTGGATAACAGGGGCGAGCTTATGCGTTATTGCTTGTTAGGTCACATTACGAGTGCACGGCCAACCAGCACATGGCAACACTGCTGAAGTGCTCTATAACCTTAGGCTGACCTGTAAGGTTCTCTGAGCTGGGTTTAGCAGCTGGCAAAATGAACAAAATACTGCTGCAAACTAAGTAATATTTACATTTCTTGCTCTGTCTGTTTCTTTAACTCAGAAATTTATTTTTTTTAATGATATCATTGCTTTTCACAAAGTTTGTGATTCAGGATACTTCCATGAACTCTGTAGTGAGGTGAGGCAGCAGGGATTCAATACAGCATCCTGGCTTTGTATGTCCTTATGATTCACTCGCTGTATTATTCTCCAGTTACGTTTAAATTTTATTATTCTGTTTGGCAAACCTGTTGGAAGATAAGTCCGAAATCTATAAAATCAAGCAAAACCAAAGTCCCAAACCTGAATTTTTAATACTGGATATTCTTAAAAATTTTAAGGCCTTAGAAATGGGTTGGTAAAGTGATGGAGTTTTTGTTTGTTGGGGTTTGTTTGTTGGTTTTTTTGTTGTTGTTGCTGTTTGTTTTGTGTTTTGTTTTCTCAGCTAGCCTCAAGGGTCATTGCTTATCAGTGTCATAATATTTTTTCTCCACTCTGTTACAAGTTAACAATATATTCTTGTTACAGCAATTTTGACTTAAAAGTATTTTAAGCAATATATCTGTGAGTTGCTTTCATGTTTTAGCTCTACTGGATCCTGAATGTGCAAGATGTTGAGGGCAGAGTGATTTAAGTCAAAATGATTGTTAAAACCATTTTCAGCAAGCTTCTGCTCAGGAATGTCTTTTTCCAGTTGTTAGTATGAAGCTCGTGCATATTTTCTCTATATTGGTATAGCTGTATTCATTTCTTTTACACCTTTAAATGTAAATAGAGAAGGAAATAATTCTTATTCCCCAGACTGAAAGCAGTGGACCGTGTGAAGAAAATGGTATCAAATGAAAAAGGGTATTTGCTTAAAACAGTCCATCAGATTGGAAATAATTGGGCTCTTGAGTTGCCTAGGGCATTGAGGACTTGATGCCTCTGAATGAAGCATATTTGAGTGGGAAGACAGTCTGAAAAATAAATTTAATGCAGAAAGGTGTGGTTATGCTGCTTTGACATCATTATAACTCTCAATAAGCATGAATTTAACAGTGGTAAGTTAACCTAGGGCCTCTTTCTTGAAGGAGGGCTAAACAGTCCATGGATATTTCTTCATTCTTTTGATTTAGGAGATATTGTCTGTAATGGCTTTTCTTCTAAAATATTTGACTGAAGTCTGTTTAATACATTACTGTCTTTTCAGTTAGGTATGTTATCCAAGAAGACTAGGAATGAAGTTAATTGTGTGCCACGAGGGCGGGGAGGGGAAGCAAATAGCCCCCTAGGACTTGTTATGCTTTGCAAAGTCTTTTAAATCAAATAATACCATTTTCTTAAAATTAATTTTGACAACCAAAAATTTATAAGATTCTAGTCTACTTGAGTCTTTGACTTTCTATTGACCTGGAAGTTTCACGGTATTGTTTGCCTGAAAAGAGAACTATAAAACACTGTGTGAGTAATGCTCTGTCATGCAAGGTGTATTGGTGGCATTCCTCCCTTTTCTTCTTCTTAGTTCTTTCTAAAGTTGTGTGCTTAATATCCTTGGTAGAATTACATTCTTGAAGGACAGGGTCCCAATTTAGAGAATGTTGAAATATATATACTTAACTGTAGTGTTTATCACTGAAATTTCATGCTATATGCTTTACACACTGAATTCTTTATTTAAGTGACATGTCATCACAACAATTTGATTAGTATTTCCAAATCTTAATCTTTTATTTGTTAATCTTTTATTTTTGTTCCTTGAACTCCACAGAGACATGGTTGTTTGTAACTGGGGGTTGGTGTGTATGTGTGTGTGTGTTTCTTAAATTAGGACTAAAGTAGAAAGTTAAAAACTTTCATTTTATATTAGTCCATAATATATTGAGATACAGTACACTCATTTCAGTTAGCACGAAACTTTAAAAGCAGCTTCTGGAAATATTGTATGAATGCCTCAAAATAGTGCTATACTCTTATTACACAGCATGTTTTATACTGTAGAACCATGCTAGTTTGAATTATGAGATAGTAAGAGATAACATAAAGTAATAATCAGCTGTAGTAATTTGTGTTTTCTTTCTGAATTAATAAACCACTTCTAAAATTGCTGCTTTACATAAATTCACTAATTGTCAATAGAATCAAATTAGAAAACTGTCACTTTCTCAGCTTCCCTGCGCCTTCCTCCTTGAAGTAGAATAAATAATCTTATGGATGTCATGTTACTCTGTTCATTTCTTAAAAAGCCTTAAGAAGCAGCAGAGAGAGCTTGACATCAGACTGAGGGGTGGATCCTGAATTGGCAAGAAAAACCACATATCGAGATCCAAAATAGGACATAAGTGTTATCCAGGACCTGCCCAGACCAAGAATGAAAAGAAAAATTGAGTTCTTGAGTGCCTACAAACCCCACCTGTTTTACAAGTCCCTGTGAACATACTTAGGAAATACCTATATAATAAAAATAACATAAGCAGTTGTCATTAGAAGGATTGATCAAATGTGCAGGAAGACAAATCTGTTACCAACCGTAGTATTTTTTAACTTTTCCAATTATGGTTTGATTGCTGTGTGTCACTGCTGTTGTGTGAATGTATTCGTTCATATTTGTCTCTTCTAAGGGAGAGTTTCCTAAAACCTAAAGAAGGGCAAGTGCTAGGCAACATTGATAAAACTGAGGAGTCAGCATAGAAAACAGCTACTAGGAACATCAGATGTGGGCAAAGCAAACAGCACCTCTTATTTCTTGTATGAGTTACATGATGTCAGTTGAGCAAGACCCCCAGAAATCTGTTTATTCTTCTTAACAGTTACCTGTATGATTCTTACCTTTACCAAGAAACATTTCCCCTGATAGATTTCCCATCATACTGGGTGTGAGGGGGAAATCAATGTTTATTTTTTATTTCCATGGTTACCTTAGTATTAAACAGTAAGGGGGTGGAAAAAAGGTCTCTGGCTTCCCACTCCCCCCGTTGTGATGGAAGCCATCCTTCCTCATAATTTAATTTAAAAAAGGTTTGAATATTTCTCAAAACAGTCTTCTGCTTTATTATTTTAAATTATTTTTAATATTATAATTTATTTTTTTTTTGGTGCTTGGGAAAAAGTGCTTTCCTTTAAAAAAATTCTTTTAAGGAAAATCTTAGTGACTGCAGATCAGTAAGTCATCAGCTAAAATTTTCACAATTTTTTTTCTTGGAGAATGAGAAAATAGAGTGCTGTCTGCATTATGATGTTAAAGGTCAATTTATTTAGAGTGAGTGTAAATTTAATACGTTATTTTACTTCACAGGTGGTTTCTTTCTCCTGCTTTCAGAGTTAGCAAATCTTTTATGTGTATTTTGTTGTCCCAAATAAACACACTTGAATATGTGGAAATATCGCAGAATGGTAACTTTTATTAAATGTTTTTTAAAGTTAAATAAAACACATGGATATAAAAAAGGGAAATATTATTTGGTTTGTAACACCAGGTGTAACAAAAAGACCTTGGCAGAAGAGGAGCAAAAGATCTCATTCGTTCTCATCTATTATATCTTAATCACTTCTGACAGATGTTTGCCTAACCTGTTTTTAAAACCTTCCAGTGATGGATATTCCACAACCTGCAAAGGCAGCCTGTTCAGTCTATTACTGTTACTTGAAAGTTTTCCAAAACTTAAATCTTGCATTCTTTTTGATGTCTGCATCAGACCTGGTGAACAGTTTAGTCCCATTCTCGTACCAGCTTGCTTTCTGTTTGAAGAATGAGACCAAGTCTCCCATTTATCTTCTCTTCTATAGACTAAACAGCTATACTTCTTTCAAGCTTTTTGATCTTCTTTGAAGTGTCTTTAAGAAGCTGAGAGACAGGAAAGGGGAATCTGAACAAAGGCAGATCTCTGTGGCAGTTGTAGGGAGTCTTGAGTATGTATGAGTGCAATATAAGTATTGCTTGAGCAGCTGAGACAGTGTGCCTACAATAAAATGTGTCTAGTCAAGATTTCCTTACTTGCTTCTCCTTTATTTACTCCTGTTTCCCTCACACTTGTTTTCTAGAGAAATTGCAAGTTTGAGCTGACTTTTGTTTTTTTAACTGGAGTGGGGAGGCATGGCAGGGTAATAAGTTGTTTTCTGTAGTTTTTTTTTTGTTTTTTGGTGTGGTGTTAATTGATTAAGTCATTAGTTGCCCTTGGGCAAATTTTCTAATGGTGAACTCCATAACAAACATGACATATTTTGCAAGCAGGTATTTTCCTCCTGAAAATATAGCCCCTGTCGTTCCAGTCAATTGAATAGGTCTGATAAATGGAACAAGGGAAAGTGGTTTTTGAGACTAATAAAAATGTGCTAGTTTGCTTGGGTAGCACGACTGCTCCAAATGTTTTGAGATTGTAATTTTTTGAAATCTTGGAGCAGAGCATCTTTCAGTTGTTCACTTGCATGTTTGTGATTTGTTTTGTTTAAATGTGTTTTGTCAGAGTATTGTTGGTTGGTTAGTGGCCTTCTGGTAAGGGTAGGTCACCTGTTCTGTCTACAGAATCTGAGGAGCGAACATTTGTCCAAAACCTTTTTATTGTCCATACAGAGTGTGAACATTAATACAGGTATGAATTACTTTTAAAGGCATAAGTGAGGAAATCATCTCTGCCAACCAAGACGAAAGATAAGGTTTCTCTAAGGTTACAGTAACTTGGATTATGGTAATCTGAAATTGATCCATTTTGATGATTAAATGCATCAGGGAGCATGTATAAGAGCAATTTAAATCACTTGTTGACACTTGCTGTTTCTAAAGAAAATTACTTTGATACCTTACTGAAATGAGAATTGGATAAATTCTTCTTTGCCGTATATGTTTTCAGAGAGAAATTCCAGAAAAGAGAGACCCTCTGCTTACCTAACTTTTGCAATTTTTGTTACACTCCATAATTTTGTGTACAATTATGGAATTGCAGAATGGGTTGGAAGGGACCTTAAAGACCATCTGGTTCCAACCACCCTGCAGGGAGGACTCCTTCCACTTGACCAGGTTGTTCAAAGCCCCATCTGATTTGGCCTTGAACACTTCCAGGGATGGGACATCCACAGCTTCTCTGGGCAACCTGTTCCAGTATCTCACCACCCTTCATCCTTAAATTCTTATTCCACTTTATATTAACAGCCTAGAAACTGTTCCTTGACTTTTAAAACTGTAGAGAGGAAAGATTAAACTACCATTCATATTAGAAAGCAATATATACTGTATATAATCATCATCCGTTAAACACAATTCATGTAGAATTCATTCTTTCCTCAGAATTCTGAAAAACTGACAGATTCTGTGCTGGATTAGAAGAAAATTTAATTCCTGAAACATCATCAAAAATTGCCTCAAGTTAGCAAATCTTTTCTTGAGGTCATTTGGCTCAATCTTTTGGCATAAAACTACCTATTATGGAACACTTTTATTTCCATTTTCTTCTCATCAGGAGCTTTCCCAACATAACTTCTACTGAATACAAACTAATAGTTTAAAGATTAGTCTCTGACTTCAGGACCCTCTCTCGGAAACGATCCATGGCCATTGGATCTGGTTTCTGTCCCAGTGTGTTTCTTAATTACACTTTAATATACAGCTTTGTAGTGGCATCTTGTTTCAGACTCTGAAGATCAGTGAACAGATCATTTCAGCAGCTCATTTGTCTGGGGCAGCTGGGGACTGCTATTCCCCCAGGAGCGCATGGGCTCACACATGGCATAGGGGAGATGCTGCGTTTGGCTTAGTCACAGCTGCTCTGGAGTGAAGGGCCTGAGTTTGCATCTGTCCTGGTCCTACTGTGAGGTTTGAAACCTTCTGTGTGAAGGGCTCTAGTAATTGGTAACAGTGACACACTAAGGAAGTCACTGTTGCCAGCTAGGATGTGACACTAGGGAAATTCATCTTTTCTTAGGGGTTCAATTACCCTGCTGCATCACAGTGGGTAAGTAATTTCACATCCAAATGACCATCTATAAAATAATGCTCATGATTAGAACTGGGCACAGGTCTTTTTTTTTTTCCCTTTGCATTTTACTGAAAACTTACCTTCAAGGTAGCACTTTTTGAAGATGTTAAACTAAGATATTCTAATTGAAAATAATTGTTTGAAAAGGATTGGATTTTCAATAAAATAATTTGTAACACAGCAAAATTAGAATTTAGCTCAACTTGTCTTAAAGCTTCTTTTGTTTCCATGGTTTGAATCCATAGATGAAAAATGACTATTCCCCAAAAGCTACTTGGAGGATTCTTCTGTCAGAGACTATCAGTCTTAATAGCTGACATCAGCCCTCTCAACATTCAAGATGAGTGCACAGGGAGTTTTGTTTCTGTAATTTTTTTTCCCCTTTACACAGATCTATTAAAAGTGGGGAAATCATTTTCATCCTAGAAGGTTTAAAAGCTGTGAACCTCAAAAACTTCTCACTACATACAACTACAAAGGAGGCTCTGAAATGCAATTACATAACTGCTTGCTTTTTTTTTTGGTACTGTTAAAAGATACAATATTGCCGTGCTTTCTCTCGAGCAGTGCTTAAATATTTATAGAAGACATGGTCCAGAAGTTTACCTAGACTAACATACTATTAACTCGAACAGTGCTGTGCTGGACTGCCCAATGGGTTACTGAGTATACTTATTTTGAAACTGGGTTATCAAGTGCTCATAAAGGCAGATATTTAGTTACAGTGGTGTTCTTTTCAGTACCAGTGTGTGAAAATTTTTGTGAGAAGTTATTGATGACTATGTAATATTAAATTAACAGAGGGAAGAAGAAAGCGAGGGCACTGTCCTGTAGCAGCTACAGTTTTGCAAGAGATGCTATAACGTAATCAAAAAATCCTCTTGATATTCTCTTTTAGTTTAGAATATAGAAAACAACTTGAGAAAAAAGACTTTTCAAGATGACTCTTTTTTGTTTGGGAAGGTCATTTCTGTGTGTCAGCTGGAATAACTACAATAGTCAAAAGCCTTTTGTTTGCATGGGGTAAAATAAACATATAAAATCTGATCAGTCATTCTCTGTTAATTGTTTCTCATTTCTAAAAGAAAAATATGTGTTAAATATAAGCACCATTTGCTGTACAGGAAAAAGGGGTGGGTTTTTTTCATGCAAAAGATATCTTTCTTTCAAAATTTGTTTTGTTTCAAATCAGTAGAAGATCTGAAATAACTCTGTCTTAGTATAACCATTTGGATTGAGGGGAAGGAAAGGGGGCATTTTGTTTTCAAGTATCTGTCGAATTGTTACTTTGTACTCTTTATGTAGAAATGATTGACAGGTAGTTGCTGTAGATTTTTTGCTTCAGAAGTTGCTTGTTTTCCTGCTGGGAATAACAAAGTCTTCTTCTGCAGAAATGTAAATCTACTCAAAACTTTTCTTCAGAGTTCCTTTGTTTTGTCTCCGAAAGGGAAAAATACTATTATATTTCTACCACAGAAGTTAAAATATTAGTCCAAAAGGGAAAATACTATTATATTTCTACCACAGAAGTTAAAATATTAGTCCAAAAGGGTAGATAGTTAACAATAGCTATATCTGGAGATTTTTTTCTAAGTTGATGAGATGCCTGCTAGGAATTTTAAGTCTCTTCACTCTGTAGGTGATAAAAGGAAAGACCTGTGTTTTGAGGCTGATGTCAGGAATATGCAGTGGAAGATACTGCTGGCATGTGGTTTGTTGTTGTCAGCCCACTATTTTTATATATATATGAATATATAAAACTACATTTAGACTTTTCACTCCGCAGCTAAATAAATAATTTTCTCTGCTCAGGGTTGGTTAGTGTCTTTACAGAAGATTGCAACTGCAGGGTCAAAGTTGGGCAAGGACTGCTTTTCCCCTTAAGGCTTTGACCACTTTGTTGCTCCCAATTAAGAGGTGTTTGCCATTGTTCTTGCATTGATTACTCACAGACACATGAGCACACAAACATGCACGTCTTCAGTTTTTTCTTCAGATTTTATTTGGCCCTTATAAAGAATACCTAAAGTTTCTGCTTCAGTAAATACCAGCAGTTGTTAATGTGTCTGAAGTTAGAGAACACTGATTTTTTCACAGTACATCTGCATGATGTCTGCTGAATGCTTTTGTGAATAAATAATGGTTATTTTTAACCTTAGCACTTGCTTTAGCTGAGTGGCTAAATCCCGTTTTCCTCTAGCTTTTCTACAAGATACAACTTTTATATGTAAAAAAGCTGATATTAATGGAAAAGTAGTAAATGTCAAGATTCTTTGTTAACACAGTTGGACTGTGTTAGATAACCAGTAGACAGGTTTCAGACATGAAGAGTATTATGAATTGAAATTGAACGGGGGGGATCAACATTCCTGTGACCTACCTAATTAACACCATTATTTTACAGACTATGGCTGACATAAAATACATTGCTTAGTGATATTCTTATTCCCAAACTCTTCAAATTTCTGAGGGGAAGATATTTTTAAAGTGTCTTTTTAGCAGCTAGGTTTTTGACAAGGGTTATTATCCTTACTGCTCTGACAGACCCAAAAGAAAAATACCGGATTTTGAGAGATACTTTTAAAATATATTTTTGTTCCTAACTGAGAACTGTCTTAAGGGGGAGGGTGTAAACATTTCTTACTTTCTTTACCTTTTTATAACTGCTGTACTTGTTCTAAATTAATGAGGTAGTGTTAATTTTCACTTGACTTAGGAGAAAGTTGCAAAAATCAATAAAGTGCTTAAGAAACTGTTCTACTTGGCAGCAGCAGGTAGATTTCAGTGCAGTTCTGATTCTTCTGTCTGATTTATGAGTAGTTTACTCTGTAGTTACAACAGTAATCTAAAGCTTCCACTCCCCAGTAAAACCCTGGAGGATGAACCACAGCACAGATTCTTTGAGTTCCTGTGGCATGTGCTGACCTTGCAGGCTTGTCCAGATGCAGCTGAGTCCTCTTAAATTTCTGAATTTATAGGCATAAGTGTGTGTCTGTAATTGTAAAGTCCATCACCTTTCAAGGAAGTTTTATGAGGATACTTTGAGACATGAGTAGCAGATACTTTTTAATATGTATTTATATGTTTATATTTGTATATACACACATGTATATATGTACAGTGGTAACAACTGGATACACTGTGGTTTGGAAATTTAAGCTTTTAAATTTATAAAAAACCCCAACAAAAAAAAAGAAAAACAACAACAAAAAACACTACAAAAAAACTTGTCAGTTTTTGACATAAGCTTTCTGTTCCAAAGAACTGTGATGTATATTAGGTTTGGAAATCAGTAATTAAGGTCAAAGAAATGAGGCAGCACATTGCATCTTTTTCATCGTGGGATTTATGTGAGAATTTCTTGTGTACATGGTGATCATTTACCATAAGATTTTGATAGTATTATTAAAATATTAACGGAGTGGGATTCAAAAGATACACACTACTGAAAAAATATATCAGGCTGTCCAACTCTTTTGGCATATGAGCTGCTACTTAAATTGCAGACTGTACTACAAAGCACAACCAGATGAATCTCTACGGAACTTGCAGGGGACCTGGCAGATGTACCGGGTGTGTGACCTGTTGAGACTTGAGTTGAGCAGCACATAGAAGTTGCTTTTCTTGAGCCGTGTTGAGAGCCATCGATGTCTATTGAATTACTGGGCAGACTTCTCAGATTCATAAATTAAGGTGTAAATTTTGTTACAGACCACATCCAAATGCTTGACTGCTGCCTTAACCTGGACAGAACTCCTTAAGGGTAGTCATGTCTCTGCTTTGTTTAGTCCTTGGAGTGTCTAGAGGTGGGAAAGAGTACAAAGTTGATTCAGAATTGGACTGAGGAAAGCATTAGTAGAAACTTCTCCCTGAATAGACATTTAGCACAAGTTTACATCAGGGATGTGAATGAAGCTGCAAGTACTTTTAACCTTTTGAATATTGCAGTTGTAGTGTGTTAAGATACGATGCAGTTAATTAATATGCTGTGGGATCTACTAACGTCTTAAAATGCAAATAGAACAAAGTACTAAAATAATTTTTTACTTCTGACTTGTGTTTTTGGCGATCTCTACCATACAAATCAAAGACATTCCTTTTAATGCAAGTCACTTTTAAAGTAAAAGTTTCATTCTTCTACCTTATTTACTTGGGTGTGTGCTTGGCTTACTTCCTCATGTATTGCTACTCATAGATTTGATTTTTGTCTGTCTCGTTAATGCTGTGACTTGCTTGTAACTTTGGTACATCGTTCACTTTCAAGGCAGACTTGTCTTCATGTTTAAAAATAGTCATTACTTAATAACTTCTGTGGCCTCAAAATTGGTACCAGTAGAGGGGCCTTTTGTTGTATGATGTTCCATCACATGTTTAAAAAATCTCTTTCATGCTGAAGTGTTTTTCAATATGAAAAACTTCAGTTTTGTGTGTTTTTACTATTTACAGCCCTTTAAAATAGAGAGGGGTAGGCTCTTAGGACTACTAAAAGACCTGTCTGCAGCTGGGATTGAGCCTGATTTATCTGGCAGCCAGAAGGGTTGGACTGTAGTCTCCAGAGCTAGCAAATCATTCCATAGAGCTGACATTGCTACTTGGATGAACTGTGTTAGACACTTTGGTTGTTTGAAAGTCTGCGAAGTGATTATTCTGGCTCTCTCATTGCCAAAGATGTGAGTTGAAACAACATGTGGCAGAAATGTACAAGTTTGTCTACTAATTTGTTGCTTGGCAAATTACTTTCAATACCTTCTACACAGAAGCTTATAGATTATGAATACTTGATAAATTATTTTTAAGAACTAAAAAAAAAAAAGAATCAAGCTGTTCAACTGTTTAAAGTCCCAGTTATTGCAATCACATTTGGAGAGAAAGGAAGATAAGAGTCCTGATGTCCCTCTGCAGTTGTGAGTCTCTAAAGCTGTATTGCCATACTTTACAACACTCTCTTACATTTTGCTCATATTATAAAAGGCATTCTTTCTTTAGAAAAATACAAGGATAGTAGTTAAAATTTTATTTGATTTTTTTATAGTGCCCAAATTTCTAGTACCTGATAGGGGATCACTGGTCTAGTACCGAGAGTTCAAAATTAGATTCCATGATGATTAATTTGAAAATGATTTCTAGATTTTGACTTTTTATACTGCAATCCATCAATATTGCTCAAATTTTGAAAAAAAAACCAACAACAAACCAGTTGTGTTTTTTGTTATATTTGTTGGTTTTTTGTTTTTTGTTTTTTGTTTGGTTTTTTTTAACCTTTTTTGTTTGTTTTTTATTTTTGGAGGGGTTGTTTTGTTTCGGTGGAGGGGGGAATTTTTTTGTTTGTTTCTTTGTTGTATGGTTTTGGCTTTTTTTTCATACTGTTGCTTTTCAAATGCTTGCCATTGTTCTGCCAAAACCATTTTGCTAATGTTTTGATATAATCCTTTGCTGTACTTGGAAAAGGACCTAGGTGAGCATCTGCATTTTGAACACTTACACATATTTGCTTAAGACCTTAAATTATATTTTCAAGTGTGTAAACTTTGACAATGGGCAATTCAGGAAACCTACATTCTTCCCTTACAGAGCTAACAATATACTTAATTCTGAAAGACAGATGAACTGGTAGTTAAATCTTAACTGATATGTGCATGTCTCTTCAATGTGCTTGAAATGATATTTAAGTGTAATGGGGTGCAGTATATCTTTTTTTTGCTGTATTATAACAAGAAAACTGTGGTTTTGATCATGACTGAGTAATCTCAAATAATGCAAAAGTATCTAATGCCTAAGATACCTCTGTTTTCTTTCTCAGCATCATATTGCTTGTTATTGATACCTTAGCCTTATATATACAAGTTTAAAAGGCACATTTTTTAAACCTGTTTGTGAATAGCTTCATGTTTTACTTTATTTATTTTGTGAATTATATTTTTCCACAGATAAAACTCTGGTAAATCTGCATTTCTGATAAGTAAATCTGATTTTCTCTGTCTATTGAAGCCTAGAAACACTTAATCTTTTAGAATCACATTTCCTGAAAAGGAACATTTGGGTGTAAAAGCCATGATTGCATTTTACAATGTATTAACAGGTATAAAACCAGTGAAATACCCAATCTTTTGTAGTAGTGATAGGTGTAAGTGCATGAAACTTACTGAATATACCTGATTTCCAGAGTGTCCTAACAATAGAACTATATTATTGCAAATTTGAACTGCTTTAGGCCATTGCCTCCTGAATGATGAATTGAGAACTGCTGCTGATCTTCTTTGCTTTAGTTAGAGTGAAGCAGGGAGATGATCAAGTCAAAACTAAGACTTGATCTCAAAACTAATCAGTTGTAGCTCTCCTATGTTTTGTTTTGTTTTGGTTTTTTTTAAAATATAGTTTAAAGTTTCATGGTTTTGAAAACTAGACCTTATGTTTTTCTACCAAAAATGTGAAATGATCAAATTGGATATTCTAAATCTTATCCAGAGATATTGACAGCATCAGGTCTAGAATACTTTATCAGAAGTTAGGAGAAACCTTTAAGAGAGAATTGATTTTTAAAGCATGAATCTCAGTGTTCTGAGGCAGAAGATGGGACAAGTTAAAACAATAGCCTAGTTGCACTAATTCTTTGGCTTAGACAAAGAAAACATAGTTCCAATCTGTTTTCTTCTGTTCTGATCTGCTAACTACTGTTCCTTACTTTGCAGATTAAAAAGGTGTGATGTGAGATTCTCAAATCTGATTCACTGTATCCTGACAGTTCACAGAAGTGCAAAGCAGAGAAAGCAGAATCTGGCAAACAGCTGACACATTCTGTTATATTTATGGGTTTTTGTAAGATTGTCTGCCAGAAATGACCATACTTGAAAAAGATGCTCAGCTAGAAGTGTTTAAACACAGTTCTTGAAGAAACAAAGTGATCGTTGGTACTTTGTGTCTTTTACAGAAAGTACAATACTTTACTATACAAGTTGACCACATGGAGGAAGAAAAAGAGTTTACTTTCAGATCCGCTTAAGACTTAAGACCAAAAGCTTAGGAAGAGGAATTACCATTAAATGTTTTTTCTCTACCTTAGATTACTGGACTTTAGTTAGCATTGGAGAAATTACCTCTGTGTTATCAATAACTTTTAGAATAAGCCACTGGTTTTGCTTCATAATTACAAACTTTTAATTTGAACAGATCATCTCAATTGAAAAGCAAACATGTCTTTTTGCAGACTTTTATTTTCTCCTGTAGTGAGAAAATAAATCTTAGGTCTTGGTTGGCAACCATTCATGAACGTGGCAGAGACATTCACCTCATAGGAGAATGCCACCTGGGCCATTTTGTTACTATTTTCTGCTCTTTGGTAAAGATGAGTAGGATTGACTTTGCCATAGGAATAGTTGATTCCTCCATAGCTAGCACAGAGGGAAGAGCAATGATGGGTCAGAGCAAAGCACTGTGCAATGGAGAATGCTGCCTATGGGTGATGAGCTGTCAAAGTTTACCCTCTCCCTGAGGAGGATTTTATGTGTATGTGGGAGAGGAAGACAGGAGAAGGAGGCACGGTGATTTTCTTTCATTTTACGTCATTTGAGACAAAGCTTGGCAACTTTTTGTCTCAACACATGCTCAGGTGACCAACTGAAACATAGGTGGTATTTGGTTCTGTTGCATTAAGGCCTGTGAGAAAGAATGAAAACGTAAGACTCCTGCCACCTAAGACAGCAGCACAAAACCTTACTGACAGTGCTGAAATGTAGCTGCATCTCTGTCACAGAAACACTTGATGCACACATGGAGAACAGGTTGATCCGTAAGTTCTATAAGTAGGTTGTACTAACCAGCCTGCAGGTTAGGTCTTGTGCAGTTAGTGATCTTACTTTTTGTGTTGACATTAGCAAAGCATTGCAAGAAAAAGCTGAGAACTTGGAAGTACTGAGCTTTTTAAAACCTCCAGCTGGAAAAAGGAATGCTCAGAGCTAATTATTTTAGGTTTTGGGAATCAATTGGCTTCCAATTTCTGGGTTTGAGGAGTTTTTGGTTTTTTTTTTTTTTTTACTTTTTCATTTAATGATTGCTTTTCCAATAGTGAAAAGTAATCAGTTCCATGTTCGGACTGTGAATAGATTCCAAAACTAATTTTTAGAGTTTTAAGTTTTAAATTTTGCCATTAATTTTATGGGAGGTTAGGCTTTTTCTTGCTTTTAAAAACAGAATACTAATATTGATGAGTAAGCTACAACAAGGTTTATGTTTTTAGCATCCTTTGTGTGTTCCCTTTTTGATCTGGATGTATTCTAAGGTTGAGGCCAATGTTGATGAACCAATATTTGTAAAACATGTTAAAATTTTAGAGTAATTTGTACTATATGAAAAGTCTTAATTTGTTATAGAGAGTTTGCCACTTTGTGGGCACTTCCACACTACTTGTTTTAGAGCAGCCAAGTAGAATAATGCCTCTTGTGAGGGTACTGCAGCTACTTAGAAGACCATAGGAGGCAGTGCTTTCTGTTTAAAAAAGATAGGCAACTCTCTTAATCAGCAAGTAGAATGCTGAGAAAATAAACAGCCTTTCTGTGTTGATATGTAACCTAATGAATAACTGCAGGACTCGCGTCTTTCATTTGAAGATTGAGTTCCATTGAGTGGAGCAGGTGGTTTTTGTAGGAGTTCTGAGTGTCTTGCAGGTGACACAGTGGTCCTCAGAGGTCTGAGATAAAAGATTCCCTTAGCTAAGCAACTAGATAACTTCAGGAGGTTCTCCTTTGAAGAAGGTCTGAATGTAGCTAATCTGTACTTGTTTTTCAAGGCTATTTTTTGTTTGAAGGGAAAGCAGCTAGTTAGGCACAATTGCATGAAGTAACTTTACTTTCAGTTGGCCTTTGGGACATTTTCTCCAAAACAGGTCAGAATGATCTGTGATGAGATATGAGGCTGGTTTTTGAGCTATATTATTTCTGATTTTCTTTCCAGTTTTCAGTTTGTGTATCAACCAGTAAGAGTTGGTTTGGGTTTTTTGAGGATTTTTTTTGTGTGTGAAGTGGGAGGTAATATAGGGCAAAGGAAATAGGGGAAATATTAAAAAAAAATTAAAAAATTGACTGCAGCCTTTGGTTATTGTAGTTCTAATATTTTTGAAGTGTTTTGTATTCTATAATAAAGGATGGGTCTTTTTCTTTTTTTTTTTTTTTAATGTGTCCTTTTTAGGTACAGTTTTATGACTTTGCTGTATGGGTTCCTGTGCTTGTACAGCAGTTCACTTCAGCCTGTTGCCTTTTTATATTATCATCGGAAATACCTATTTCTTTGTGTTATTTTTACAATACTGGCTTTACAGAAATTTATTTGACAAGTGGGAAAATGTCTACTCATTGTAATCATGTAACTTAATTTCCAGATCTTCAGTTCATTAGCCAACTTGGCTAAAATCTATAAAATGTACCAGTTCTATTCACTTTGAAGTTTTAGTAGCATTTTTGTTGTCGTTGGCAAAGTTTCTACTGTTAGTATTGTGTTCCCGGGAGAGAATTTGTAGCTTGCAAGAAATCTTACTGGTATGCAGACAGTAATATCCCAGGCTTTGTACTGTGCTGTGTTGTGCCATAATAGTTTTGTGTCTGTTTCCATTTGACATCTAAATTAGTAACTTATTGGAATCACTGTTTTCCTTTTTAAAACTCTATTTTCAGTCTGCCCATGAAAACAAAATTATTTTCTTGTTAGCAGAGATTAATTTGAATATAAAAATCCTGGAGAGATGATTTTCCTGCTCTTTACTTCATGAGAGTTTCTTTCTTTTAGAAGAAAAATCTATTGTGGATGACTGGAAGGTGTGATGGCAGTAATACTCTTACATCTTTAAGTGAGACAGTGTATGTAAAACAGACTTTGATTGTATTACATCAAAAAGAAGGCAGGATGTTGGTTCATGCATCACATTTGCAAGAGTAAGATGGCACATTTACAAGAGTGAGATGCCCCATGCATCATCTGATTATTGTGCCTCTCTCTGGCTTTGTCAGTTTTACTTTGGGAAATTTTAATTACACTCTTCCTGAATAACTGTAGTTTGTTTTCTGTTGGGTTGGGTTTTGGGTTTTTGTTTGGTTTGTTTTTTTTTTTTTACATATGTAGCTGTGGAGAGTTATTTATAATATAAGATCAGATATCAACATACATTTTATACTTAGAATGTGCCAAAGGCAATATGTTGACACTGGCACGAGTGTGATTGTATCTGTTCACCTCTGGTATTTCTGAGTCTGTTTTGTCTTCAGCGTGAGGTTTGTTGCAAATCCCAACAGAGAATATTTGTATGTTAAAACCAGATTTAGATCATAGCATTAGAATAATCTTGGAATAAAATGGGAAGTTTTCTGCCAATTTGATATGAGAAAAGGCATTTTTGGACTTAATCAAAGTTGAGGAGCCAATGCATGCATCTGGATTGCCATTTTCTTACCAATTCTTCCCTTTGTTGCAGTTGGTGGGCAAATTCACAGGAATTAAATTACCTCACAAGAATTAAATCACCATTGCTCGTGCAGATCTTTTCTTCCCACCTGTAATCAGTTTTCTTGATTTACAGATGAGGCAGCTGTTAGTACAAATTCTTCCTTCATGTAGATACTGAGTGGGAGGGTAAAAGCACTGTGGCTGTAACTGTATTTCATCATTCTGTTGCTACTATTGGAGTTTTTGTTTAAACACAAATGTTGCCCAGAAGGAAAATAGGCCATATTTGGTAGCTTCAAGAAATAAAGGCAGTACACAAGGCATAGCTAGTTTCTGAAACATTAGAGAAACCCAGTAAAAGGTCAATATCCTAAAAGAAGGTTAGGCAGCATTTATTTGTGCTTTCGCCCTTGCTGGGCTTTTGTGTTCCCTGCTTCTTTTTTACTTGTGTGCTGACCCTTACATTTCAGTCGGTACAAAATCAGGCAATCAGAATTGCTGCTAAAATAACTCTGAAGGTGTAAACCTGCAATAAAAGTTGTCTTAATCTGACATATGTAAAAACACTCATGAATTCTGCTTAAAAGTAAATCAACAATAAATTGTTAATATATGCACAACCATAATGTATGAAATATTCAGTATATGTGGAATAAATATATTATTAATATATTTTTTCAGCTAAAACCAGGATACATGTTCTCCTGTCCAATCTTTTCCCTTTTATTTCCTTTTTTCCCCCCTAAATATATTCAGACCCTTTTTTCTGAGAAGGTAGATTTTTTTTTTTCTGTTTTGTGAAGGAAGAACATGTTTTCTGCATCTGGGAAGAAAAAGAGTTTTTCTTCCAAAATACTTGAAAGCAACTGTCAAACATCTGATTCTATTAATGTTACTTTTCTTTGGGCTTTGCATTAGGAGTGGGAGCCCAGCTTTTTTACTTAGTGAATTTTCTTATTCAGTCACTGATTTGAGAACTGCTTCACGTGGTAAGAGATGGTAGTGTTATTGCATTAAGAAGTCATTAATTTTAGACTGTCTCTTGTTTCTCTAGGTTTTTAGCCCGTTTTTTGGTAAAGATGGCAGCCAACAATGCAGTGCTGAACAGACTGGAGCAGAAGGGTGCAGAGGCCGATCAAGTCATTGAGTACCTCAAGCAACAAGTTGCTCTGCTCAAGGAAAAAGCTAGTAAAGAATTATCTTTCTTATGATAAACCTATTAACCAGGTGGTTAACAGTAAATACTCATAGGAGAAAATGAGAACATTGGTGCTGTCAGCCTTTTAAGTGTGTTTCAAGTTCTCCAAGATAAACCTTGTGATAGAAGCTTGACTTCACTGTTGTGATTTGTGGGGGGTTTTTTGAAGCTGCTTTTTCTGAAATATAAAAGGTATGGATAAGGAAGGATTAATGGCACAAACAGATGATGGAAATTTGATAGGACATGACTCCACTTGAAGGGAGAAAGGGAGTTGGAAGACTATAAGACTGTGCAGTATCCTGAATGTGTTACTGCTTTTTCACAACTATAGGATTCTCTCAAGAGTATCATACCTTCAGCTATGATATTTTGTATTTAACTGTATCAATGAATTAAGATGTGCTGTATTACAAACATCTTCAAGGTTTTTCTAATAGGTTTCTTGGAGTTTTTTCTTGTGATTCTGTTTAGGGTACTGAGGAAATAGTCTATTGAGAGGCAATTTGATTAAATAAGTATTGTAAAAGTGGCTATTTCAACAACAAAGAAGAGGATTCCAAAGTGTTTCTGATGACAAACCCCTTTTTTGCTATTTGACTCACCATGTTTCACTTTTCTTTAAACAGTCATTTTTAATGTGCCAACTCTAGTCTTGCAGGCATCTCTCCGCGAAGAGAAAAAGCTCCGTGTAGAAAATGCTAAACTGAAGAAGGAAATTGAAGGGCTGAAACAGGAGCTGATTCAGGCAGAAATCCGAAATGGAGGTGGGGAAAAATGACCTATTCTCATACAACGTAGATGTAGTTAGCAGAAAATGTGATCAAAACTATCTTAATTCTACTTGATTTTTATCTTTCTCTGTGACTCTGTGGCATTAGTCACAAACTCTGGATTTTCCTATGTTCCATGCCTATGACAAGTTACTTAATTCCAACATTTTAATAAGCTGCAAGTCTAACAGGTACATACACCAAATGTAATCAGACATGGAACTAGTTCTTTGTATTTTTTTGTTCAGTCCCTTTCATAATAAGCCCTGAATCTGACTGATGACAGTGACTCCTTTTGATACCTTAGAAATTGCTGAATGTCTAACACTTCTTGATACTATGAGTATCTAATCTAGCATGACTGCAAAATCACCATGGAAAATCAAACCACAATGCAAAGTACAGATAACCAGCGACTTATTAAAAAAACTGTGGTAATGTAAAATTAGAAACAATGTGTTTTGAATTTATGATTCCATGCTTTAGTAAGACCAGCCTTCCACTGGGCTTTCTCTTTCTTTACATTCCTCTGTGTAGTTCTGTTCAGCTTGCACCATCGTATATACTTCATATTAAAAAAGAAGAGAGAAAAACCCCCAAAACTGAAATGTTTCAGATCCACTGTGTTGTCTTTAAAATTATTTCCAAAAAAGTCTCTTTTGCCCTCAACAGCTATTGCTATTTTTACCCAGGCTGACAATATTGTAAATTGTTTGAGATAGTATCCAATGTAGCTGGATGCTAGCATTCAACTGTACTGAATGTTTTACTGGTAAAAACAACACATTCAGTCTTCAAAAAGATTATCATGTTGTAAATACAGAGAATTCTTTTCCTCTGTTGGGGACCAATAAAACCCTTTCATGTACTAAACCAAACCATTAGTTTGTATTTCTCTGTTGTCTGTTAGTCTGCAGCAGTTCTTGCCAGGTATAGGATATTTCACAGAATCTGTTGTGCTTCAGAGAGGTCTTAAGGTGTGTTGATCCAAGATGGGAAAGGAAATTAGTACTTAGCTTGATATTCATCTTCTTTTATTTAGCCAGTTTATTTAAGTGATAGTAGACCTAAATTCAAATATTTTCTTTTGAGGTAAATAGATATATGTTACCTTGGAAGTACTAAGTAGTTGAGCACAGAAATTAAACAGTCACAGTACATCAAAAATATCATGAGATATTTTTCTGAAAATCTGAGAAACAGAGACTTTCCACAACTAGCAAGCAAGTGGTTGTTGGTACAACAAATCTCATATTCAAATGGTTTTAGGAAGTTGTTTATAAGAATATAATTTGTGCAAATCACTTTAGTGTTGAAGAGAGCAAGCATCAACAAAGAAAGTGCAGTTCTTCAGGAAAGCCAGTGCAAAAAGAAACATATATGCAGAATGGAGAACTGTATAATATTGACACTAGAAGAATTTGTCAAACAGTCATTAATCCTAGGACAGCCTGAGTTGAAAGGAACTTCAAAAGATCATGTAATCTATGCTTTCTTGGGAAAGGGAGCCTTGATGATACTGTCTAGTGCACAAATGATGCTTACCCAGCACAATCATTACATAAAAAGCCTTAGTGAGATTCTTAAAGAGCAGACTGTAGAAGAGAGGTGATTCTTACACTTTCATCTGTAAGACTGACAGTGAGGTGATGTCCAGAATTCTATATCAGCAGTTTAAAAAGAACTATGAAGGTCATATGGAGAATTTAGGAAAGGGAAGTGAGAAACTGACAAATCATGTTAGGGCTGCAGGTGGTTTCTTAGAATGTGAGTATTCAGGCTCAGTTTCTGAAGTTAATCAGAAAAAAGAGTTGAGGAATGATCTGAATACAACATAAAAGTGATTTTATGCATAACTCATTTATGGAATAGTCTCCACTATGACAAGAGCTAGTAGCTATAAACTGAAACTAGACAAACACAAATGGGAAATAGAGAATTGGGAGCAAAGATAACTAGATGTTGAAATAAACTACAAAAAGAAGTGATCTTTGCTTACATGTTCTCTTATGTTTAGCACTTTTTCCCATTTAGAAAATGTGTAGTCAAATGTTTGTTCTTAACTGATCATAATAATCATATATAGATTGAGTTCTGAAACATGTTTTGTAATGTGCTTCACTACTCAGCAGTTGTGGTTTAGGTATTTTACGTAAAATTTTCAGTTCTCTCTGCTTTTTTATTTATATTGGAAACTGAAAAATGTTGGTGTTCGAAGTTCTGGTACTCCTCCTAACATCTGTGCTTTTTTAATTTTAGTAAAGCAGATTGCAGTTCCTCCTGGTACAACCATTTCTACAGCTTCATTTTCAAATGATGTTCCACAACCTCCAGCAGTCGTATCATCTGCTGGTTCCAAAGATCAAATTAAAGGTGAAGATGAAGAAAAGAAAAAGAAAGAAAAAGTAGAAAAAAAAGGTACTTCACTTTTCTTATCTGTGATAGACAGTTAAGGTATTTAACTTATACAAGTGCTTTTGCATCATTTTGGGCACAGAAAAAATACCTTTCATACAGCTACAGTAGGAAAAATCATGTGCTGGCTCTTAAATCTTGAAAGTACTTGAAGCTAATGAGAGCTGCCACATAAGCTACAGATTCTTCCTTAAATGGGATACATGCCAAATGTTGTTTAATATGACTGAAGTTCCTTATTTGAAAAAAAATCAGCAACAACAAAAAACAAGGCATGTCTGTTGGACAGTACTTTTGTGCAAGTGCATCTTTTATCTTAAACTCATGTTTTACAATCATTCTCTATGCAAATTTTTATTGATTTGCTATGAATAGATTTGTACAGCTTTTCAGAATTTGGATATTATGCTGATAGTGCGTTGAACCTCGTGTTTTTCTGGTGAGCTGTTCATAGGCTGTTTTAAGCTATTTTATATTTTTTGATGTACTGCAGCCTTTGGCACATAATATTCCACAGACACAATATTCCACAGAGCTGTAAATATAAAAGCAGAGACCATGTCATATCAGACAATTAACTGTTTTCCTCAAGTATTCAGTGGCTACAAGTATTCAATCGGTAATGAAAAATAAAACTTCCTTATATATGATGAGAAATACAGTGACTTAAATATGGAAAGCAATCTATTTGACATTTTCCTTCCAGTGACTGTATTTCAAAAAAGGTGAAATACAGCATGAACATTAAATAGTAGCCCTGAACAGGCTATTTCTTTGGAGTTCAGCATCTCTTGTAGGTATTTAACAACTGCAGTAACCAATATGTAAAATTAATTTTTTAGTCTTGAAATTGATGAAGGGATGTAATATCTCAAATCCTTTTGCTTTCTGTCACCTACCTCATCTGTTTCTTCTCTGGTTATACTCATATTCTTTGTTCCATTTCTTGCAAACCTCATCTGTACAACTTCTCTGGGTATTGATTCTGGACTGACTCCAACACTGGCCAGAGGAGTGCATTTTTCTCCTTAGCCTGTGGCTTTGAAATGGATGTTTTCTGTGTATCTGTATATATATGCTATTGTAGTGGGTTGACCGTGGCTGGATGCCAGGTACCCACTAAAGCCTCTCTCTCCCTCATGGGTTGAGATAAGAGCTGAGAGAGGTCACTTACTGATCACCATCATGGGCAAAACAAACTCAAAGTGGGGATATTAATTGAATTTATTACTAACTATGTCAGAGCAAAAGAGTGAGAAGTAAAATAATCTTAAAAACACCTTCCCCCCACCCCTGCTTCCTTCCATGTTCTCCCTCCTCCCCCCCCAGCAGTGCAGTTCTTGTTTCTGCTGCTGCTCAGGGAGAGGAGTCCTTTCTCTGCTCCCATGGGATCCCTCCCACAGGAGACAGTCCTTGATGGACGTCTCCAACAAGTCCATCCCTCGGTTCTTCACGAGACTGCTGTCCCGTGGGTCACTTCTCCATGGGGTGCAGTCCTTCACAAATGAGCTGTATCGACGTGGATCCCCCGTGAATCCTACCCAGGGAAAACTTGCTCCAGTGTGGGCTCCTTTCTCCATGGACTGCAGGTCCCCAGCAGGACCCTGCTCCATCTTGGGCCTCCCACGGGGTCACAGCCTTCTTCAGATATCCACCTGCTCCGGCATGGGCTTTTCCCTGGGCTGCAGGTGGGTCTCTGCACCCCGATGGTTCTCCATGGGCTGCAGGGGCACAGCTGCTTCACCATGGTCTGTGCCACGGGCTGGAGCTCTGGCGCCTGGAGCACCTCCTGCCCCTCCTTCTGCACTGACCTTGGTGTCTGCATTGTTGTTCACGTGTTCTCACTCTGCTGTTCCCTGGCTGGAATTCTTTCTGCACAATAACTTTCCATTCTCAAATATGTTATCACAGAGGCATTACTATCATGCCTAATTGGATCGACCTTCGCCTGCAGCAGGAATCCTGTCCTGGAGCCGGCTGGCATTGGTTTCACCAGACAGGGGCAGCTTCTAGCAGCTTCTAACCGAAGCCACCCCTGTAGCCCCCCAGCTACCAAAACCTGGCCACAGAAACCCATACAGCCATGTACACATTTGCTATGTTCTCTTTTCCTTATTTGATGACAGGCTTCATTCCTCTTGTAGAGAAACATCACAGAGAACAGTGAGGAATGATACCAATGTTGAAGTTAGCAGGTCTTTCAAATTATCTTAGATAGTATATATTAACTATTTTGATTTTTTTCCCCCCAGTTTCTCTTTAATTATTGTATATATGATTGACAACTATATCAGTAAAATCAATTACATTAAAAATACCCAGTTGTAAACACTAGAGCTTTTCATTCATCATATATGAACTAAAATATTTTTTAAGAGCTGTTGCTTATATTAAAAAAATACTGTCTTTTTATTATTGAATGCATTATTTAATTTCAAGCCTGTACTAGAACAATGCTGAATGGATCAAATTGTGTGCTGTTTCCACTTTTCCTTTTTTGCTCCCTAAAGTAGGGAGTTTATATATTAATATATGTAAGCTATCTTGGATGAAAGAATAGCAGAACATACATTTTAAAGCACATTTTAGGCATTTCTTAATCTCCCAGAGATTATAGTTGTTAAACAAATCTTGAATGTCTTCTAAACAGGAAGTTTACATACTTCGTTATGTACATACGTGCAAATAAACTGGATGTCACTTGCTCACCTTGAAAGGAATATCTAAATAGGCAGTTGAGTATGAGTAGTGCTGCTTCACTGTAATTTTATACTATACAGCATGTGTGGGTGATGATCATGGGTAAACACTCCACATCAGGACAACCTTATAAACCATGAGAATTTTCACATACTAGTATATTTAGGAAGTGAAGAATGTTAGCTGAGGTTATCTTGAAGAGTTGCATTGCGGCTGTCACGTGCAGTTGCAGTGACTTCACAGCTCCTGACTGCAAACAAATGCTGTTAAGCATTAGTAACCTGATGAATTGTGGTTGTCTGGTTTCCCTTTGCTGGTGAAACACCATGGAAGTGCTTACTGGTAATTGCTGATTATTAAAACAAGACTATCAGGCTTTTGATAATGGCCTTTGGCAGAGTGTATATGTCACTTACATATAAGTTAACTACACTTAAGTTCAGGATGGCTTCACTTTACAAACAGGAAAATACCTCTGTCCTAAAGTGGTAATTACTTGGGGTATCAATCTAAATTGAAGTGTGTATGATGATTCACCACTGGAAACTGGTAATAGAGGTGCTATCTCTTTACTCTGCTTTTCAGTTTTACACTGAATTTATGCTTATTTCTGAGACTGTAGCTCACTTTTCCCTTGCAATAGTCATGTACATTAGTTGTACTTTTTTAATGTTCATTTCATGAACAAAACTTTCTTTAATAGGTGAAAAGAAGGAGAAGAAACAGCAACCAGCTGCTGGAAGTAGTGATGCGAAACCTGTAGATGTTTCTCGTCTGGATCTTCGTGTTGGCTGCATTATCACTGCTGAAAAGCATCCGGATGCAGACACTCTGTATGTTGAACAAGTGGATGTTGGTGAAGGAAGCCCGAGGACTGTTGTCAGTGGTTTAGTGAAGCATGTTCCTCTGGAAAAGGTATTGATAAAATTATTCACTGAGAGCTTTTCCTTTCCTAAAGTATCTTAAGACTTTCATCTGTTTTTAGGATAGGTTTTCATTCTGCTAAAAGATTAATACAGTCATGAAAACAAAAATAAAATGCAGATGAAAGTAATGCTTAACAACATTTGCCAGAAAACAGAGAAGTACCCTTACCCCAAATTAGTTCCTTTCTGCTTGCAGTGTTTCTATCCTGGGATCTTATTCTGATTCCTCCACTATTGGTACACAGTGGGCTCCTAAACCAAACAGATGTGACTTTCCCTTTAGGTTTCCTACTATGTAGTAGAAAAATCTTAACTTTTTTTGCTATGATCCAAACTTTTGAAACCTTTGCCTTCCAATTCTCTTTTATAGCCTCTTGAAATATTTGGCATGAAGTAAAGCAAAGAGCATGTAAATTTAGCTTAGCTGGCAATGAGTAGCTTAAACAACAGTGGAATACAAAATGCATATTTTTACTTCCTTGTGCAGAACAGAATCTGCCACTATGCTCTTTTTAGTTGATACTCTTTTGTGTTTGACAGGCATAGTTTATAGATGCCTTGTGAACGACCTAAGGCTTCAAGATTAAATCCTCCTTTCACACCTCTTTTAGAGGGTGGGAGGAATTGACTGAAGGCTGCTTCTAAATTCAAATGCAAACTTGGCATTTAAAACAGTGTTGTGTAGAGCAACTGCAAAATGGATCATGAAGAAATTGATCTTAGTGTGGAAAAGCTACACTTTGTCAAATGTCTTTTCAATCCCTATTCACTCTCTGTCCCCGTGGTAAAACTGCAAATGTAGGAGGCAATTAAAATTGTGATGGTTGTTTTTATGCTACAGAAAATTATTGAACCTAAAAAAATATAACAGTAAAATAATACTGTAACTACTCTGCACTGATCACCTGATAGCGTCCAGTTACTGATACACAGTGGGCAAAATTTGAAATTGCTCATTTTTAGCAGTCTGCTTTCAAGAAAGTGTGTAGAAAAAAAAATCTTAAAAGCTTTTCTAAATAGACTTACAAACATGAAGTGTCTACAACAGAATGGCAGTTAAGTGTCTTTTCTCTTTAACCTTCTTTCACTTTGGAAAAATAATCTGAAGTACTCATTAACAGAGAATTAGGGATCATCCTCACATGTTCTTTGAGAACACTTGATTTGTGTGTCTGTTTTTAGTTTTGGCAAGTCTCTATTAAGACAGTAAATTCTTAGGGGCAAGATTCCATCTTTTTGTATTTTTTGAAGTGTTCAAAAATGGCGTGTGTCTACTGCCATATATTTAAATAAAAATGTATCCATCAGATCAAGCACTGTAGCTATAATTCACAAAAAATTCATCTGTTCATGATTTCATTGTTTGATGTGGTAATTTAGCAGTGTTTGAGGCTGTAGTATTTGTATCATCTGATGTTACTTTTGGTTAGGAAGCACAGTATGTATCTTCACTAACATTTCAGTATGCAGTGCAAGTTATTTATGGGTGTTAAAACTTCTTGCATGCCTACTTTATATGTGATATGCTGTGGTTTTGTTCACATGGTGCTGAAGCCGCGTCAACAGTTGCACCCTTAAGTATCATGTACAGATGTGTCATCGGTAACGGGGATATGGAAGGATATTGGCATGAGATGGACCATGCCAATGCTGAGCTCGAAAGAGCAGCAGCTGGGGACAGTTGGAGAACATTCTGAAATGTCAGTAGGAATTGACAGCTCTTCTACCACTGCTTTTGGCTTTTTGAAGTGGATCTCTGTGTGTTCCTGGTGTCAATACCTGTGTCAGGCAATCATTCTCGAAATGCAGACAATTCTCAAGTGTCGCTTTTTGAAACCTCCTAAAATGCCCTTTAATCTAAGAGAACCTCATCTCAGTGATTAGAAGTGAAGGACAAAACTGCAGGACATGTATCTTAAACTTAGCAAGAAGAGGAAAGGCCACTATTGGCCTCCAGAAACACTATTCTACAGCCATTCGTTGCAAGAGGGTACATTACAATTATATCTGTAATGAACTATATTGTCTGATTTTTATAACGGTAACTCCTTTTTTCCACTTAGATGGCTTGAATTTTTTTCTTTCTAGATCATCGTTTGTGTTGTCCATGCAGGAATTAACAAGTACTGGAATTTGTTTCTTTCTCTTAGATAGAAAGGTGATAATATTCTTTATACATACTCCTGATCTTCTAATTTTCTTGATCTAGTCTGCAGAGAAAACCTGTTTCTAAGAATCCTAAAGAACAATGCCTAAATCATGACTGTGAACTTACTGACGCATTCTGTGTGATGTGAGACACCTTTCTTAAAGAAAACCACTTTTTTCCTTAGCTTTTGTAGCATTCTGCTTCAAGGCTATATTAAAATCTACTGTTTCTTTTCAGACATGAAGCAAATAGAAATATCTATTACCAAACTTGTAACTTGTGTTTGCTGGCGAATTTAAGATCCAGAGAAACATGCAATAAATTGAGGATGGCTTTTTGTTGCTGTTGGCATTTCAACTTGCTCTGGTTTTAAAAGAATCAGCATATTGGTTTTAATTGTATTCACTAACCATTGCAGTCTGTCATGGAATCTTATATTGAAATATATTTGGCTGATAGTTAGTTTTACAGGTAACTTCAAGGATTATCTAAGAAAAAGAACAATTTAACACTTGTGCTTCAACTATAAGGCCTTGGCTTTTCTGTATGGTAAACTTTGGAGTTTACTTTTCCTCATTTTAGTTTCTTTGCCTTATTTCTCCTCTTTCATCCCGCTTGATTCTACCAATGTGTTGGGAAAATACATAGTTTCATTCTGAATATGAAGTAGCTATGTGTCCAACAACTGCACCACTACACATTTTTGCTGAAACTGAATCAGTTTCTTACTAGTTGAGTTGTCAGTTTTGAAGTTCCTGGAATTCTGAAACGAAGGGATTGACTCTTCAAAAGGCCGGCAGAGGTTGTAACTGTTTCAAGGATATTACATTTGCATTTCTTTTGCCTATTCTCAGCTCATTTATTTACCAAAGATCTCTGGAGATGGGAGGGCCTTACCAGTCCCTTGTGGACATAGACTTGCCTCTGTTTGTGACCTTTTGAGCGTAGAGATTTGTCCTAGTGTTCTTAACTAGAATTTACTCCACTCAACATATGCAGAACAAAACATACACTTACTGTTTATCAACTGCTTTTCAGTAACACCCTGTATTTCTGATAGAACTTCTCATGTACTGTGAAAGGGAGTCAGGTTTTTTCCTTTTTTTCTTTTTACTTTCTTTTCTTTCTGCTCAGTCTTATCTGTCAGGAAACTACCCAATTTATTTTTGCAGTTACTTTTGAAAAGCTGGGTTTTGTTTTGTTCCTCTACAGAGTTACAGAGAGTGACCAGTAGAATTCAGTAGAATAACTGGATCTGACTCTTAGTAGCTGACACATTTACCATATACTTTAAAAAAAAATCTCATAAGAGCAAGGCGGGTAGAATGATACCTGAACATTACTTTTCTTGGTGGTTCATAAACGAAATTTTTTTAGCTTATTATGCACAGATACAAAAAGTCTGCTTTTGTAACTGATGCCCTATTTTCTAGAAACATTACAAGTAAGTTCCTTCTATAAAACTAGTACAACCAGTTAAAAAAAACCCCAAAAACCAAAATCCCAAAGTAAAAACTTTTGCATTGTTAGGAAGCATTTATTTAGGTCTAGTTATTTTTTTGCATTTTTACTTAGGGTATAGTCCTGTATCTGAAGATATTTTAAAAATTGAGCCATTTTTAGTAAAAAGTGAAAGAAACCAAGCTCAAAATTAGTGTTCTAGTTTTGGACGAACATCTTGGGGTGGATTTTTCTTTTTGTTTTATAAAATAGTTATTTTACCTTGTGGGTTTTCTTACCATTTATTTGTGAAATCAGTGCATATATCTTAGTATTAGAGCAGTTTTTCAAAAGCATTTGAAGATACTTCCAGGTAAAAGTGATGGAGTACTCAGTGTTTGAAATGTTCATAAATACTTGTTTATTTAAGAATAGGAATATTTTCATACAGAAATTTCATGGAGTATATATAAACATTTGGGCTGTTGTGATAGGAGAGAAAGGAATGATGGGATGCTAGTTTTGTCTTCTGTTAATTTGATAAAGATGATGATGTCCATTTCTGCATTAATGCAGTCTGGTTTGTCAATTGTATAATCTGTAATAAAAAAGCAATGTTCTAAAGTCCAGAATTTTTTCCAGTTAATCAAAACTAAAGTTGAATACCAAATGCAGAAATCTTGCTTTTTTTATTATATATATCCATTCACTAATTGTTATTCAGTGCTAAATAATGCTACAATTTGCATTTAAGTAACTGACATGTTACAGCTGTTTCTCGTGTTTTGGGCTATTTATATCCGTAGCAATAACTCTGAAATATTTTCAGTCAATGGGCTGCCTTGGAACTTATGCAAGATGAACTTTTCCTTATAACTACTTTGTTTTGGTTACCTATATTTTTGCTTTTTAAAGTGTTCTACTTGGAGAATATATGATCAAATATTTTAAATATTGCATGAGTTTTATTCATTATTAATCCTGCAGGTTTTGTTCGAAGTTTGTATTGTAATGCACAAAGACCAAAATCTAGAAATATGAAATAGTAAAAATAATGTGCACTAGTAGCATGGGAATTAATACATCCTTGCTTTATCTCTTAAGAATGTTCAGGGTTTCATTTTTAATAAGTTTGAAAGAGTAGTTTGTTTTGTAGTCTAAGGCGTGGCAGTTTTCTATAACAAAGTATGTTGTCTCATTTACTATTATGATTTTTAATAAATTAAAACAACAAAGAGAGAAACCTATTTTTACAGGCTTGCTCTAGCAAACTGCAATGTACAGCATATACAGTCATTTTCAGTGGTTAAAAAAAATTCAAAACTTTTGGGTTGAATAAAAGTTAAAATTAAATTTGAGATGGAAGTGAGCTCATTATGTAAAACAGCTATACACTTCCAGTAGACAAATTGAAATTTTTGCCTGTGAGCTAGCCTAATTCGTAGAGTGGTTTTGTTCTTATTAAATAGAAATTGTCTGATTAATATTGCTATATTAAAAGTGGACAGAAATGGAGGTCTAGAATGAGTAAAGATGGAATGCAGGTGAAATGCTTCACCTGGTTTTTGGATTTCTGAATTCCATATTTTATATTTACATGATAAGTATGTCACATTTTGGCATTTACTCCATTATTCATTGGCCAGCTCTTAGGTGGTTTAAATGTTATTTGTTACTGGTGTCCAGGCATTAAAATTGTGAAACTGTTGCACATGCTTCTCTCATGCTTCTCGTGTCATGTTAAAATCTCTTCATTGTAATTCTTTTGTTATAATAAAATAATGGGAGTCCCCAAAAACATGTGGCATCTTAGGTACACATATCCTTCTGTTTTCCTTCCCCAAGATGCAGAATCGGATGGCAATACTGCTCTGTAACTTGAAGCCTGCAAAAATGAGAGGAGTAGTATCGCAAGCAATGGTGATGTGTGCCAGCTCCCCAGAAAAGGTGGAAATTCTAGCACCGCCCCCTGGAGCAGTACCTGGGGACAGAATCACTTTTGAAGGTTTTCCTGGTAAGTAGATATTCAGGAAAATGGTAAACCCACGTATACCAAGGTGACTTCATCGTGAACGCACATAAAACAGCTTTTTAAAGTTGGTTGCGTTTGTCGTTGAAATTTTCTGAATTATTTATATTAATATCTTTTTATTCTTAGTGTGCTAATATTGTGTAAATGAAGGATTTAAAATACTTAATCATCTGTAAAAATCATCTGTAAAAATTGTAACTTGAAAAATTGTACAGAACTTAAATGTAAAATACCCAGTTCCCTTAAGTCACAGTAAGTATTTCAGCTTTTGAAATGTGCGGATAAATGTATTTGCACTTTGCAAGTTACAATAAGCAAATGTAAAGCATCTTTCCCTGTGTCTCAGGGCAAGTGTTGAAGTCATAAGTTCTTCATTCCAGCTTCTCTCTATTAAGGAAAGTGTCAGAACTTCAGGTAGCTTTTTTTTTTTCTTGAGGAAGAAGGGATAAGAGAGTATAGGTGTGGCTGAGTGGAAGTCTGTTTATGAGAGGAACCTATAAGATTCAAAACACCAGAGTTTGTTAGTTTGTCTGGGAGGAAGTGTCTTTTTAGGTCCCAAAAGACAGACATTGGGCTTCTTCCCACTTAATTAAATCAATAAATCCATTTTATTTTCAGACTATAAGTAAGAACTTAATCAAATTTAAACTTTCTCAAAAGATGATTTTCATCCTTTTTTCCACCTCCCTCTTGACTAGGAAATGATTAGTTTCTGACTGCATTTTGGGAACTCAGGCATCATAGGTGTAGCATACTGGTGAATGCTTCCTCCTAGCCAATGAATACCAGTTCATTATTATCACAGTCTAAAAGGGATGCAGGCAGATCAACCTCTCATTGCTGTATTGTTAGCACTGTTATTTTTATAATGGTTAAAGGTGTTTTCATCAGGAGGTGCTGGTCCATTAGGATTCCAGTAAGAAGGGCACCCAGACTCTGTAAAGTGTCATTTAAAGTGGCGTTTATTGGAACTGATCCTGAAAAGAGGGACTAGTATAAATAATCTTATATTGCACAGATACAACCTCCTTTCTACTTGAAAGGAGGTTGTAGCCAGATGGGTGTCGGTCTCTTCTCCCAGGCAACCAGCAGTAGGACAAGAGGGCATGGTCTTAAGCTGTGCCAGGGGAAGTTTATGTTGGATATTAGGAAGAAATTTTTACAGAGAGTAATCAGACATTGGAATGGGCTGCCCAGGGAAGTGGTGGATTCACCATTCCTGCAGGTTTTTAAGATGAGACTGGATGTGGCACTCAGTGCCATGGTCTGCTAACCATGGCAGTGTTGGATCAAGGGTTGGACTTCATAATCTCAGAGGTCTTTTCCAACCCAGTTGATTCTGTGATTCTATGAATGCACATACAACAAGCTGTGTACTCTCTGTCCATGAGGAGAGTTTCCCCTCTTTTGGTATTTCGAGCTATTGTTGTATTTTCTTACTTATTGTGACTGTCAAGCAGAAAGGAAGTTCATGTGAGAACTTGATGCTTCCCTGTTCTCTAAAGGTGAGGATACACAAGTGGCTCAGTTGCTGGTACCATGTGGGAGCTGCCTGCAGGCTCCTCTGTTAGAGTCAACTGCTTAGATTTATCCTGCACCCTAGGAATTTGTGCAGCATAGTCCAAGCCCAGACTTACTCAGGTCAACTGTTACGATCACAGAAGTCATGATGAATAGGGCTCTTCTGGTCAGGATAACTGCATCACTTTAGCTTAAAAAAGAAAGTGGTCTAATTCCCAGTATTACCATACTGGGTAGAGTTGTCTCTGTGTGCATTCATCAACAAAGTATTCATCTTCAGGAGGAATTTGTTGCTCAAAAGTTGGCTTTCACATGTGAGAAATGGTGTAGCTTTCTATTTTCTATATAGAACCATATTAACCTTTTAAAGCTATTGCACCTCTGACAATTTCTAGCTGTACAACAGTGTTTTTATTTATGAACCTCTTGGCATGCTCTATGTCCCTGAGAATAACTCAGTTGTTCAGAGAATGGTGCTAATAACGCCAAGGTTATGGGTTTGATCCCCATACGGGCCATTCACTGGAGTTGGACTTGATGATCCTTGTGGGTCCCTTCCAACTCAGAATGTTCTGTGAAATCTGTGAAATTTTGCATGAAATACCTTTCATAAATATAAATGTATATAAGTATTTTTAAACTTCTTGTGAGTGAAACTGTGATGCTCTAAAAAATGTATTTTGGTTGGAATATGATAAAGGAAGCAATGCTCTATCTAAGGTGTCTATGAAACAGAAGTGTACCTCAGCTTGGTGTGATGTTATACTCCAACTGAAAATACTTTAAATAATACTGTATTTAAGAAGGAAATCAGTCTGGCAGCTTTATTTTTTCAGTTTTAGTTTTCTGTATTAAAAATATACCAAGCTTGCTAGCTGAGATGCAGAATGGCTAAGCTATACTGAGATCTTAAAGCCTTCAGCAGTTGCATTGACTAAATTGTAGGAATACTCATAACTTCTAGTAGTTATCTTTAGTAAAGATAGATTAAATGTTGAATGTGTGATCTTTTTCACATGCAAGGATACACTCATGGTGCTTTCTGCTGCTGTGGAAATGGATGTGCAAGAGAGAGCATCAAATTGTAAACATTTGTAGAGCATAAGGCCTGCAAAATGATATACAAATTAACCTAGACATGTGGCATTTTTGAGGAGTGGAGGGTCTTTTGTTTGCTTTTGTCTAAGATATGGCCTTACTCCAAACTTATATCTGAAGTAGCTTTGTATACTTGGCATTTGAAAGTAATGTGAGAGCAGGTAGTAGTGCTATTTTGCATTGTGTGCTAGTATGCAAGTTCACCAGCATATCTGTTCTTGCACATGAGTAATGAGGTAAGTTTTATCTAAGTAATTGACCTGTTTAACTCCAGTTGTTTTTGGTTGGGTGTTTGTTTGTTTTTTTTTACAGTGGCAAAAAGCTTTTCCTAGAGCAAATCAGTTAGAGAAAATTTCTCCTAAATTATTCCCATGCGTTAAAGTATACAGACGTTGTGTTGACATTTTGATTCTTAAAAGGCACAGAATAAGCTAAAGGTTGTATATAAGTTGTACTAATTCTGAAGTTATGACCTGCAGCCAGTGATACCAAGGTTTTGTATGCTTTGTATCAGTTCCCTTCTCACAGGGAACCAAAGACATGGAGCTCTGATAAGGGCCAAATGTAGTCTTTTACAACCCCTTTGCGAAGTGTATATATCTAGGGCTATAGATTGTAGTCTGAAATATGGCAGCTGTTTCCTAATATTTTGTAAAGAGCTGCTCAGAAACAGTTATAGGTGTGAGACTAAAGCTAATAATTGACTTTGAAAATATACCTAATGCCTAATAGTACAAAGTAGAGTGATCTATCTCCTACTTACATAAAACTTACTTCAAAGAATTTTAAGACTTGTGATTTTATTATCTTGAAGTGAGTAGAAAAATGCAAGGAAAAAAGCACTGGTGGATGGAGACTTAGAAAATCACACTGACATCTGCCTCTAACTTTATTTATTGTTTACTTGTCTTTTGCATGTTACTGTAGTTAACACGGTTCTTTGATAAAGTTTTTGTTTGCTTAAGCGTTTTTAATTTCTTTTGTCTAGAAACTAAGATTGTTACCATTTACCTTCTTGTCCAGGTGATTAACAACACTTTGGTTGGTTGAGGTTTTTTCTGGTTTGTTTTTTTTTTGTTTGTTTGTTTGAGTTGGGGTTTTTGTTTTGTATGGGGTTTTTTGTTGTTGTTTTGTGGGTAGTTTTTTGGTGTGTTTTTGTATATTTTGTTTGGGTTTTTTGTTGGGTTTGTTTGGTTTGGGGTTTTTTGTTTGGTTTATTGTTTGGTTTTGTTTGGGGGTTTGTTTTGTTGGGTTTTATTATTGCTGAGGTGAAGAAACTTATTGAGAGACTGGAAAACTGTTTCTAAATTTTTAATGGGATTGTATGTCTGTATCTTCTACTCACTCACCTTTTCTGTGCGAAAATCTCCCTCTTCTTAGCTGCTCTCATCTTAAAGATCATCTGGCACTTCACCGATAGTGTTACGAGGAGGGTAGACTCCTTGCTATGTCAGATGTCAGTTAACTTCACTGCTTAATTCTAACCATTTTTCTAACCATAACAACCAAATATTTTTAGAAGAGTAATTTTAAAGCATAAAGATTTAGTTTGAGTACTCGAACTTGAAAGAACAGATGGGTCTTATTTTATTTCAAAGTATGAAAGCCTATGAAGTAACAGAAGCACCAGCAGCAACAATTACAGCAACTCTAAAACACACACACAGCTGTCTATCAAGCAGCTTGGAATCAAGTTATTTTTAACCCTTGTCTCTCCACCGTACAAAATATTCATATGAGATACAGACTAATTTGCTTTGGCCATTTTAGTCAAAGTAAACAAATGGTATCTTGTTGCAAACTGATTAAACTTTCCTGCAGCAACTGGAGAGTTTTCCTAAAACCATTGTGAGTGTTATAGAGGAGTGATTTGATAAGCAATGCTGTTGCCTGGAGGAGTGTTCTTTTTTTGTTGTTTATTTGATGTCTTTACCCTCAGTGGAACTTTAACACTGTTTCATGCTCTAGTACATGAATCTTCAAGATCTGTTTTTTTTGCATTAAGAGCTTTCTCAAACTTTTATTCACCTTTAGCAGAAAAGGTTTGATTTTTTTAAACCACAGAAAAATGATTCCATTGTATGTCTGTAGATACTATAACCTCCTATTCGGTAATTACCATAAGACAACAATAATGCTTGTATATTTCAAAGCTACCTGTGAAATCTTATTTCTGATAGCAGTATAATTGATGCTTTGATGCCAGAGGAACCAAAAATGCTTTAAGTTATATAATTAAATTATCATTCTGGTCTAAGAATCACTGGCAATTTAGTTAATTACTGTCTCTTTAAAAAAGAAAAAAAGTGGTAAAACTGGAGTGCGATGGTTAGCCTGTAGTTAGCAGGTTTCTTTAATCAAAGCTTTGGTGCATGGATGTTTTCCATGACTTTCATAGTTATAGTCCACAGTGAGGTAAGTGGCATTAATTTTTCATAAATTCACACATCCCTGTGTCCTTTTGCCCCTTCTTGTGCTGAGATATATTCCTTCAGTAGTTTTTGAGCTGTTACAAAGTGGAGAGGTTTCTTGCTTATTATGAGAATTTAATTCATAATATTGAAACTGCTAGACTGAATGACATGTTTAATAAAATTTGAGACCTCTTATTTGGCCTTTTTATGTAAACAGCGTGGGAAGCTAATAAAGCTATTAAAAGCTTCAATTTATTTTATTTATAGAAACCCTTCTAAAGAAATGTTTTCTGGGAAGAAGGAATGCAGTGAGGAGAAGGCATAGGAAAATGCACAGCCTAAAGCTCTGGTAGTATTTAAAATTGGTGCCTTTGCTAATCTAATATGAGTTCACCACAGATCCCAAGGGAGCTTGATGCAGGATTCCAAAGAAATTTATTAACATCCAAAGCGTGTTTTTTATAATAAAAGTCAGGGGGTTTTCTTAATGAAAAAAAACCCATGTGCTTTTTTTATATTTGAAGAGGGGAAAGAAAATGCACAATGGATCACTTAGCATTCTGTTTAATGATTTTGTATGCATTCACTTTGATCTAAACCCACGTCTGCTTTGTTCATGAACTTGAGCATTGAGCAGGATTTTTATTTTTGTGAAAATGCACAATTAGCCCTAAGTGTTTAATAATTTTTATTTAATAATTTTTATTTAATAGTGTCATTATTTAAGTAATTTATTTCAATTTCTTCAGTTTTAATATTAATTATAAATGTTACGTAGAGATAATTGTTAATGTTAAGTGCCCTCTGGTAGTGAAATAACTTGACTGCATTATTGAATGCTGCTCTGGTAATGCTAGCTTCCTTCACAGAAAAATCTGGCCTGGTCTGCTTCTCTTACTAAATTACAGATAGAGAAACTACAGAAGTTAGACCGATCTACAGGAAGAAATGACACAGTTTTTGTAAGCATTTTGCAAGTGCACGAGTAGACTGAGCCATTAAAAACATTTAAAGGAGAATGCCAATAAGGCATAAGGCAGGCTGGAGTGAGAGTAGTTTACTTAACCACTTGTTGGCCAGTCAGTCAGGAATACACCAGGCAACAATGAATTTCAACCAACTTCTAGGAACAGGTATGTTGAAATCCCTGGAGCCTTGTAGCTTTTCTTCCTGAACCTTTGGGAACACTGTGAAGTGGAATGTGAGATGTTCTGCTCACTTGGAGAGCTCTTCCTCCGAGAGGATGTCAGAGAGGATCTGATGACTAGGATTTGGGTTTTGATTCTTGCTTGTTCCAGAACTTTAGATTTTTATAGTTTAGGTAGAATGGTGCCAATATGCCACTCCAAGCAATTAAAAATATATAGTGTAACAACAATGAAATAGCATGGGATCCCTCTCAACATTTAAATTTGCTGTAATTATGTTTAAAACAATTCTTGTGGGATTTGTTGTTTGTCTTGCCTGTGTGACACACAAGAAGTCAAAAGCACCCAACAGCATTATGATTAAGGAATCATTAATCATTATGATTAATGAATAATACTTTAATGGAATCTATGTTATATTAGAATTAAGATATTAAATTTACTTGACCTTTGAACAGAAAATAACAACACAGCGAATTGACTGTCTTGCTTTAAATTATGTCAGCAGATGGCAATTTATGCAGTATCTTTGCAGCAAGAAAGCTTATTTAGCTTAGTTGTTTCATTTCTACACTTTGCATTTCATGCATATTTAAAAATAGGAAAAATATTTAATACTTCACTATGCTATCTAGTTTGTTGACAGTATTTCCAAACATTAATAAAAGAAACCTGCATTTTGTGACCATTATAGATCCTTAAATAGTCAGATTTGCTGATGTACTTAGACTGTCAATACCTCTATGGCATAGGTGGCTTATCCTGGTGTATGCATGAGAACAGGAAGCTGAGGCTTATAGAGACTGAGGGTATAATTCCTGAAACCTTAGCTAGCTTTTACTGCTTTGGTTATTTTAGGAACCAGAACTTGTCATTAAATAGTACAAAAAATAGCAGAACTGTGTTGAAACTTGAGGCTAAAATTATAGGTCACTATTCTACACCAGGACTATTCTTGTTAAAGTTCAGTATTTCTCCACTGTAAGGGCATCTACTAAATTCACCTAATTGCTTATAAAAAAGTCATTATTTCCTAAACTTAAGATGCTGACAAACCTGTGTCTTGGTGAGTAGTATATTTCTGTGGTCCTCATCTACTTAATTCTTAGGAATTATTTTGGTCTATAGTAAGTATGGTAAACTAATAACTAACAATGGCTTAATTTCTTCCTTTTGATAGTGTTTGTGGTCTGTTACAACCTTTTTTTCCCTGAAAGATGAACATTTTGAGAAAGTTCTGGTGACATTTCCTAGACAATTCCTGATTGCAATTAAAGTTTTCATTTTGAGAACCAAAAGTAATATTCCCCCCCTTAAAAGTGTGTGCATTGATGTTATGTGGGCTGTCAGAGATGTGTGCATATGTAGAGCTCTTAGACTGAGTTGTGTGCTATTAGATTATTCTTTATTTTTAAACAGGAGATCCTGAGAAGGAGCTTAATCCCAAGAAGAAGATTTGGGAGCAAATCCAACCCGATCTTCATACCAATGACCAGTGTGTTGCTACATACAAAGGAGTTCCGTTTGAAGTGAAAGGGAAAGGAGTCTGCAGGGCAGAGACCATGGCAAACAGCGGAATTAAATAAATAAATGGTTTTTAGAAACTTTTTCAGTTGCTGAAATGGAAAGTGATGCAAGCACAATAAAAAACATGAAGTGCATGGCTAAGACCCTTTTCGTTTGACTCCTTTTCCAGAGATCTAGAATGTGTTATTCCTCTAACAATTTGACCATTGACTTATTTACCATTTTTACTGTCCTTGAGGTTATGTGTTGTCAATAGTTATTAACCACTCAGTGATTGTAACTTAATTGCCAAGGCTTGTTTGTGGTAGGACTACAGGCAGACAAGTATATTTTCTGGACAACTTAAAGGTGCAGAGGATTTATGGAGCAAGAGCATCTCATTAAGGAAAAACTTCTGCCATATTCCTTGTGTGCTAATTGCAGTACTGGCAGTAGGTTAGTGAAGACCACAATTGTCCCTATTCTTCTAGTCACCTTGTAATAGTTTTTATCCTTTTCTTCCAAGCAGTTTTCATATACATTATAAGCCTTTACACCTTCATTCTTGCCTGTGTTATCACCATAGTCTGCAGACACTTGTAACAGGAAGATTAAACCATGATGCTTCATGCCCTAAGATTTGCAAGTGGACATACTTTCATGTCCCTCAACTAAACTGTTGCAATTTCATTAAGATCAAAGCTGCTGATTTGCTAAAATGGTTCTTTATCTAGTCCACCTGGATGTTTCATCCCAAATGATAGGTAGAACTAAGAAATAATGAATCACGAATAGATTGCTGGAACTAGTCCAATACCAAAAAAAAAAAAAAATCCATTTCCAGTGCCCAAACAGGTATAAAATTAATTGATTTTTTTTTGTTTTGTTTTGTTTTGTTTTAACGCGTTTTTTATGCAATGCTACTTTATAGAAAAGATGCTTTGGTTTTAACAGAAAGAGCTTCTTCAGTTTTTACAATTAGAATTCTTCCATAGTCATCATCATGGCTGGGCTTTGTGAAGGAAGATTTGGGAGGGGCACTACCCATGTTTGTTGCAAGTACGTTGGTGGCCAATGAGGCCAATATGAGATAGACACATCCGGTTGTAAAAGGCACAGCAGAAAGACTCCTTAGGTGGTACATTCTGCAAGGCACGATTCTTTCTGCGTTGTCTTTTCTCCTCAAGGGTGATCCTGCGTGCTTTCTCAAAGGCATCAGCAGCATTATAGATAGTGAGTCTCCAGACCTCCCAATTGGAGGCCAGAGTAGACCAGTTATGGTGATCAATATGGCCAAGGCTGAGATGTTGTTTCAGGGAGTCCTTGTATCTCCTCTTTGGGGCTCCTCTCATGTGGCAGCCGGTGGCAAGTTCACCATAAAGCAAGATCTTAGGGAGGTGGTGGTCCTTCAACCTTGAGATGTGCCCTGCCCAACACAGCTGTGTTCTCAGCAACATGGCCTCAATACCTGTGATTGCTGCTTGTTCTAGATATTCCGTAGTAATGTTGTACAAATAGTCATGTTGCTAGGGTAATAGCCTCAAATTACTTCTTTTGATTCCTGACTTTTAAAAATATGAAAATAAACATTTTGGGTCAATTTACAGTAACCCTTTTAAGTAGCTATTTAGAGATATTTCAGATATTTTGGCATATGATATTTAATGAAATGGTTACTGTCTAACCATTGAAGCAGTAAGTGCTATTTTAACTACTGAAATAAAAAAATATTAACCTCTCTGAATTTTTCAGGCTTTGAACTTCATCCAATAAATGGAGAGAAAACAAAATGACAATGATATAAAATTAAAAGGAACATGTGTAAAAGAGAAGATGAACAGATTTCCTTTTCAAATGAGTTTTGTATGTGCCTGTAAACTGTTCATTTTTTATGCATCTGGGAATAAGCAATAGTAATTAGTTCTTTTAAATGTGCTGAATAGCATTAAGCACATGGAAGCCATTTTATCTGCCTTGTAAACTACATATTCAATAGTGGCTTATTAAACAAAATCCTTGAAGTTCAAAAACTCAGTTATAACTAATCTTGAATCGTGGTAAGGAAATACTTTTACAGGAGATAAATCTTAGCTTTTCATACCAGAGAGCTCTTTATAGAGATAGAAGTTCAGAGGAAGATCTGGAATTCAGAGGAACTCTTGAAAGCTTGAATAATAGCAAAAGAGGCTCCCTTACAGTCTAAACTCATGTTCATTTTGTAGTTTTGTTTTGTTTTGTTTTTTTTTCATCTTCCAGATGTATATTCTATTTGAGCTGGAATATACAGTCTGATGTAGTACAAAATCTCATTTGTGACTACATACATATCAAGGGCGTGATTTTAGAGCACTAACTTTTTCTGATTTTGTGGTTGAAGCTAGGATTCTGGATGCAGTAGTGTAAGGTATTATATGAAAGGCAAGTAGTTTGGTAATTTAAAGAGATATTTCTAATTGTATGTTCAAAGGTATTTGGATGTGGAGTTTTCCAGCTGATGGCTTCTACTTTTTTATTTCTATTAAATGTTATCTACCATAGAAAATAGACAAATGAGCACCTGAAAGCTTATTTTATTCCTTGCTGTTTTTAAGTAAAAGCACTTGATAATTATTTTGTCTTATAAAATTCAAGAGCTTTCTTAAGACAATGGTTCTTTCCTCTTTGATTATGCTCTTCTGGTTGTCTAGGAAAATGTATTTATGCTGTACTGAGCTCAAAAGTGACAACAGAGTACTTGAGGCACTGTGCAAGTATGTTTCTTCACTGCATCCAGCTTCTTCTGCCTTGTCTGCATGAGTAAGTAAAACTGCAGTGAAATCCTTCCATGTGGGACCCAGAAGTTCCTGTAATGAAAACCAAATCTTAAATGGTTATCTCTTCTTGTTCCTTTTCCCCACTCCCATTTCATATACTTAGTACATTAGCAGACTGTTACATGGTTTTGGTTTTTTGTTTTTTCTTTTTTTCCTGGCAGTAATCCAGTTCGTGCTATCTGAGTTGCTGAAATATCTGGGTTTTTTTCACCATTCCAAGACATTGGCATTCACTTTCTGTGGAAATATGTGGTCATGCAGTACTAGCAGTTCTCTCTTCTCTAAGTACAGATGTTAATAGAATTTCTCCAGTTATAAAATGTTCATGTAAATAAGGAAAAATGGTTTTTTAGCTATGTCACACATTAGTTTTAAATCGGTAGTTGCCACATATCCATATTTCTGTAAGTTTTACAGCCCTTCGAAAAATTTTTTATAAAATCACCAAATCACCTTTTGTTGAAAAAATAAATGATGAATTTCTGTGTAACACCAACTGCAGTTCTAGCTGTGACCCAGCGATTCAGGAAAAACACAAATCAAATGCATCAACTTAAATAATGGGCAAGAGAGTTTGTCTTCAACTTTGGTGGTTTATCTGATGAAGGCGAATGGAGAGAACAAACTGTTTTTCTTTCAATGAGTACAGAAAATTTTAATATGAGTAAGAGATTGGGCTTTAATTTACAGATGTAAATGAAATTACAACTTCAGTGCGATCATGTTATCTCCTATGTGATGAGAAACCTAATTTGTTAATAAAGTCCACTTTTCAATTATCTTAATTAACTGTAACCTAAATACCAAGGTGTATAAAACTGCTCTAAAGGATATCTTTCTACTTCCAAGATAGGTGGGGAGTTAAAAAAGCCTGGTGTTTTGATAAATTAATCTGTTTTAGACATTGAGGATGAAAAATATTACACACATCTACAAAATTGTGCCATAGGCTGCTTAAGGAAGTCTTGGATTATCAGTTTCAGAAAGAGAGGATAGTACTTTGATTTGCTGAGGACTCAAAATCAATTATAATGTTTGTTCTGAAATTAGTATCTACCACTTTCAATTCATTAGGCTGTTATTGGGAAAAAAATACCAGGCAAGTTTAAATTCTAGTAGTCTTTTACTGATATGCTGCCTTCATTTGTATGCCACCCCTAATTTGCAGAGAATCATGGTAAAAGCTCCTGATTTCTAAAGGTGGTCTTCATGCTTGTGTCTCCATCGAATGGCACACTGAAACAAAACTGTTAATGTTCATATTCCCAGCAACCAGGCACCTTTCCTGCCCTTTATTTTTGTGGTTGATGAAATCACAGCAGTTATTGCAGGAACCAACCACTGTAGAGGCTCAGTCTGTTTTGATCATGAAACAGAAGTGTTGCATCTGTGCACACCTGCAGTACCATCATCTTTTTGGTGTTACAGAGATGCAGTGACTTGGCTCCTGTGACTGGAGCTTTGGAATGAAAGGCTACAGGCTCTTTAGGAAGGACAGGCATAGAGGAGATGAAGACAGGGTCAGTGACCAGCTGGAGTGCATGGAGCTCTGCCTGAGGATGGTTGAGGAGCCAACTGAGAGCTCATGGGTCAGGATTAAAGAGAGTACAAGTGTTAGGTGACATTATAGTGGGGGTCTACTACAAGCTACCTGACCAGGAACACTGAGTGGATGAGGTCTTCTGTAGACAGAGACGAGCAGTCCCTGTTCACAAGCCCTGGTCCTCACAGAGGACTTCAACCTCTCCACTATCTGTTGGAGGGACAACACAGCAGAGCATAAGCAATCCAGGAGGTTCCTGGAATGCATTAATGGTTACTTCCTTCTCCAAGTGATAGAGGAGCCAATGAGATGAGGACATAGTTATGCTGGACATTGTTTTCACCAACAAGGAAAACTCATAAAGTTCAACAGGGGTCCTGCACCTGGGGCAGGGCAAACCCAAGCACAAATACAGGCTGGGTGGAGAATGGATTGAGAACAGCCCTGAGGAGGATGTGAGGGTTTTGGTGGATGAGAAGTTTGACATGACCCAGCAATGTGCACTTACTTCCAGTGCCTAAAGAAGGCCTAGAAGAAAGAAGAATAAAAATATGTTGAAATTTGAATCAACTGTCAAACTACTGAAAAAGTGAGTAGCCTACCATAGAGAGGAAAGCAAATCAAACACATTTTGAAAGCTATATTTTCATTTATATATTTACTTACCAGCGTGTTTTTATCTACATGTCTATTGTATATGTAGATAATATCAGTTACAGCAGATGCAAAAGACTTGATGGACTGAGAAGTCCCTCCTGGTCATAGATTTTTAGAAAATTCATTAGTATAAGATAGATGCAAGGTGTAATGTGCAGACTTTGGCAGTAACTGAAACCCTTTTTTTCTTAGTAAGTCATATGAACCTGGTTCATTTGATCAGTTAGGCAAATTAATATCTGCTGGCCATTTTTCTTCTCTTCAAAGATATGTATGCATGTGTCTCCCTACATACCTTAACTACTTGCAAAAAAAAATATTTATTTCAAGTCAGTTATGCTATTAATTTCCTTTAGCCCGAGTAAATTTATGGTAGCTCCCTAGTTATTTTCTCTTAAATAAATACAGCAGTATTTATACAGTGGTAACAGTGCAGGATTGAGCTGATCATCCTTGTCCCAGGTCAGATTTTCTGTATGATTTTGGACCCATTGTGCTCTGCTCTGGTGCTTTGGAGAGTGCAGTAACTGACTTTTGCTTGCTTTAAACAACATTTCTCTTGAGCAAGCTAGATCTGTCATGATAAAGCACGAACTAATTCTGAGAGAACAGCTTACTTTGATAGGTAATTTGGTTCCTAAATTCCTTTGTGCCAAGCCCACTTACAAAAGAGAGCAGTTCTTGCCTCTCTTTTCTCAGGTTTATTGCAGGAAGTGTAGCTACAGTGTTGCAGTTGGGAATGGTGTGTTTCAACTGCTGCACTGTGAAGTGTTCCAGTTTTCATCTGCACTTCTTTATTTTACCTTTGCAGTCAACTCTTCCATAGCTATTGTCCCCTGAAGATAAAAGAGTTGCCATTAGGGCAGAGACTTCTATTTGTTTTTGTTACCTGGATGAACTGAACTGCATCATTACTCTCATCCGGACACAGAGGCAAGTCAGCCCGCAGGACCAAGAGAGCCAGGTGCAGGCCTTCCTCCCCGAAGTGGTGAGCCAGGGCTGATCCCACCATGTCTCTCACCTGCTCCTTGCTCAGAGCACTGTGAGGGTAGCTTGGAGTGTCAAGTACTCGAACGTGGAGAGCCAGCTTGCAGCCATTTCTTCGCATAATCCCCAAAATGCGGCAGCTGCGTCCGAGGCTACAGCATGTAGTCACAGAGCTTGGGGAGCGACGGCTCTCAAAGTCTGAGCTGCCCAGCAGGCTGTTCCCAGAAGCACTCTTGCCAGTCTGAGTTTTTCCAAGGACAACAAGGTTGATTGTCATCTCATTGGTGTCTGCCATTGTCTATGCTTTCTTTTATCCACAAACCTGTCACTAAGTGAAGTACAAATAAGGTGTTTAAGATAACTTAAAAAAAAACCCAAACAAACAAGCAAAAAACTCCCACAAAAATTTCAAAATTCATTGTCTTTTGAGTGCTATTCTCTGCCTGAAATTTTTTCAGGATTGTGGTGTAGAATAATATTTAGTACAGGACATACACCTCTGTCTGATCAAAGGATGGACCTTTGCTGTCTTTCCCGGTCTGCTGCTGAGAAATAAGAAGATCCTGTGAAAGGTGTCAGGGGTAGAAAAGCAACCTAACAGGCTTCACTCCTACACTGACAGAAACTGAAGAGCTAGGAAAGAATCTGATGTGAGAAGAGATTCAGGAACAAGCAAAGCAGACAGAGCTAAGGAGAGGCAACAGAGAAGGGAGGAATTGGGAAACAACTGTGGAAAAGTGTTACCATGCAGAGAGAGTAATAGATTAGGAAAAGGAGGAAAACTAGGGGAGGAAGAAGAGAATGGTAAGAAATAGGTGCTGCTGTTATTAAGTGACTACATTTCAGGATGTCAATATTTACTTGTTTTGGGAAAAAAAATGGATAATCAGGGAGAAGTAGAGTTTAAAGGAGCACTTCTTCAGAGCGGAGAACAGCTTTCATCAGAATATGTCTTTCATCAGCTACCACTGAAGTTGAAATAGACTAATCTGAAAGGGCTTTCTGATGCAGATAAATATAAGTATGTCACTAAAAAAAGAGAAGAGCTGAAATAGCCAATGCTGCAGCTTCTAATCCCATATGAAAATGAGATTTTGAAAATGTATCCCACATAGACTTAATAACACAGTGGAAAATGAAGACATAGACAGGTGGATGAAGAGCTGGCTGGGTATAATTTCCGGTTACTGTAATTGTTCATAAATAAGACCTCTCATTCTCTTTGTACTTTTCTGTAGTCCGGTATCTGAAGGGTGCTTGGTGCATATTGATCGACTAACAGGAATACTGACTATTTAAGTTAATTCAGACATGTTTCAAAAGGTAAAACCATAGTGGCACTTGGTAGTTCATTTTAAGTTTTCAGTGACATCCGAACTTCAGAAAGAATTTTTTAATTAAGATTCTATTTTTAGGTGTTCATAGAGAAATCACGGATAATTTTAGACTGGGATTTCCTGTGATTAATTCATTTAGATTCTTGCTGTGCAATTTAAGCTTTCTCCCTCAAATTAAAGCCATGCCTAAATCAAACTTTTGAAATAAGTTCAGTACAATGCCAAACATGCAAGAGCTAGTAATATGCTAATTTAGTTACAGGCGACATTGAATACTGTACATGATAATCTTCCTTACTGAATTCACAGTGCGATTTTTGTGGATTTTTCAATGATATATTTCCTTTTAAAAAAGACACCTTATGAAATGGTTATCTTCAGTTATTAATCAGTTTAGATGTGCATTGTATACTTTTTCTGTAGCGTAATAATATGACTTGGTGGACATGCATTTGTGCATTCCTTTTTTGAATCACAATCAAATATTTATTCTTTTTTCCTGTAAGCAGCCTACCCTTAAATACTTAAATTTTCATATTGTGTCACTTACCTTATTTTCACTTAAATTCTTCTTGCAATCAGACTTCATTCATAAACCACATGTGCAGTGTAAAAAGAAGTCCATATATGAACTTTGAAACTAACAGCAGCAATGTACCATGCTGTGACTGTTACGTACACATGAATCTGGTTAATCTATTACTAACAGATCCTCAATCAATTAGATATATTTGGTCAGTAATTGGCACTGTTGAATTTTTGCAACTTAGCTACAGATACCGTTTTTGCAGTTACTTTAGTGATTGTATGATGATATTTTTGAAAGTTGCTTGAATTCCACCAGCGTTTAAATGTGCAAGTGATAATGGAGGTGGTGGAATTACTTTGTATTGCGTGTTCTGAATGTAAAGAGTTGTATGCACTCTCTCTTATTATTGCAATGAATTAATAATAGCAATATTTTCATAGCACAAGGTAAATAATTTGCAGACATAAAGATGTTTGCCTAACAAAGATGGATTAAAATAATAAAAAATGTATTAAGATACAGAAGTTATTTGTGAATCAGGAAGAAAACTGAGGGCTTGCACAACTGCCAGTCATGTGCATTAGCTGTTGGCTGGATGGCCTAATACATTCCTCTTGCAAGTATTGTTATTTGCCATGCTGCGTTTGCCAGAGAGAAAAAGATTGTCCAGAAAGGACCTATCACTTGCTTTTTAGACAATATCCTACAAGTGGGTAAATAACTGGTAAGAAAATAAATAGATGGCTGTGTAAATTTTTTTTTGCTGTATGTTTTTAGGAGCATGTAGACAAGTTGCTTTCAGACAGCGCTCTGATCTTGCACCTGCCTATTCTGGTGATAGGTCAGACATTAAATCTTTTCTTGTATTGTAAGTGTACTTGAGGCAACTACTGATAGTTTCCAGTGTGAAAAACCTTACAGCTCTATGCTGTGCACAGCCTTTTTGTCTTAAGGCACATTTATATATGAAGTGTATGGCTAGTGAATACAAACTCAAGACTGGATGAGGGGAGACTCAATAGTGAAGCAAAAGGGTAGATCAGTCTCATAAAACTGGATATTGTGAGATAAAATCCACATGCTTCCTTTAATTTGCCTGTAAGTCTTGACTTTGGTTAAATTGTCAGTCTAGCTCTGTACTTTTCATTGGACTGTTCCTATGCACAATTTTAGGGATAGGTACAATTTCAGAAGAATTTGTAACAGAAAGTTAGAACTCAATTTCACTTAGGAAGACTGTAAAATGCCTTCTCAAATGGGTTAGATGGGCGTTTTTTCCTTCTTTCAGAGAAAGTTGCAGGGAGAAGCTGTGAGCAAGCTATCTCCCTGGTATGCAGAGAGATAACATGTTTACACACGTGCAAAAGGCCTCCTCAGGCTGGAGAGAATGGGGGAGGAGAGAGAGAAGATACAAAAAGCCTTGGAGAAGGCGGGGCATTGCCTTTTTCCACTGGGGGCCTGGTGTGTGCAGCATCATTAAGAAGTGGTCCTTGCATCTGAAATAAACCTTTTTAAAATCCTTCCAGTGCCTTGGCATTCTTGGGAAGAATACCTTACAACAATAATGTCCCTCATGACATCTGAAGTGGTATATGTCCTAGCAGTCACATTCAACTGAGCTAGTAGACTGCCAAGGAGATAATTTAAGTTGGTGTGGACAAGGATTTAGACTACCAAGAGAACTAGAATCCCAGAAGCAGAGGAGTGTTGTATACAAAATACAGCTTGCCCAGCTGGATGCAGAACTGGGGTTTTATGACGGTTAGATGGCTGTAAAATTAGGAGTAGTGTAAATGAGGCACTACTTAAATGAGACCTAAAACTTGGCTAAACAAACTTCACCACAAAAAAAAAGGCATTTCTTTCCAGTGTTATTATGTGTGTAATACAGTCTGAGTTGGAACGCATCTGGAAGGTCTTACAAGAGCACAGGCAGAGGATTTTAAAAAGTTGTCTTCCTGGGAGGATATGACAGGGAAAAAAAATCACACTGATTTATATGGCACTTGCATTAAGCTCCTCAAATGTGGAAAAAGTCCTCCCCAAGGTGGCAGTATCAGCCTGCTCCACAGGTACTATAAAACTCAGCCGGGGTCCCCTTGCTCTGCAGTCCTATGCCGAAATAAAATACCAGGTCAGAAGTGAGCTACGACGTTAAAAAATACAGGATAATTACAGGACTTTTCAAACATCTCCTGAAATAAGAAATGTTGTAAACATTTGTCTCACTTTTGTCAAAAGAAATATTTTTATTTTACCTACAAAATGCAGACACCTTAATTAATGAATTTGAACAGCAGTAATGGAAAGGTAGCAGTTAAGAAACAAAGTGTTATTTACTGTTCCTTACATGATTCTTGTAAATCAAGACCTTTTTTTTTCTCTAGCTTTTAAGTTGAGCTAGTGACAATTATTATGGGGCTTTAGATATGAGATCTTAAAATCTACTTATTGTCAGAATATGAATTTGCAAAGAACAAGTACAGAGTACAATAAAATTCCCTTGGATGCTTTTTAGCACTGGTTGCTGCCAGGGGGTAAGCTATTTTTTTGTTTGCTTTGTTTTTATATTACTTTATTTTTGAAATGGCAAAGAGAAAACCAAGAGTGAGCCTATTATGGATTGGCAGACAGGAAGGATTCTTGTAACTGATAAAGGAAGCCTTTTACTCTTTCCATGGAAATACCAAGCAAGTCTAGAGAGGAATCATCAAGAATCTGAGGAAGTAAGGTCTCTAATCTAATTGAAAATGAGCATCATTTGTGTATCCAGCATCTTTATTTGTCTTCAAAAAAACAAGACTAAAATTATTTGTGAGTAACCATTAGTTTTGTATCTGTCTACAGAATTAACTAGAGTTGCAATGCTCTTTAGTCGCAGTATTGTGTCAGCTGCTGTTCTGTTGTAGTCCCTGTGATCACCCAGTTGGTTTGCACACACCCTAAACAAGCTCTCCATGATGCTTGTTAGGGTACACCAAGCAGGCTAGATCTTGTAAAACTGAAATAGCAGAGTTTCTCTTTAGGCACATGGTATCTCTTACCATGTGTCATCTTTTAGTTCCCACGCCTTCCCATCCCTTACAGCTTCTTTCCTGATGTGGGCTCTCATTTTAGCCCAAGATGATGCCATAATAAGTAATTTAAGATGTGCTTTGATGAATTTCTCTTACTTAGAGAAAACCCAGTGAGGCCATTTTATGGATTGCCACACACAGAGGCAGGCTGTTAGCTTGCCCAAACAACATGAGAAATCCAGGAAGGTATGCAGTCCATGTAGTCAGTGTGGCTTCAGTTCTGTTAGATGTGTAATTTCTAAGAAACAGCAGGCACGTCACTGCTTAGAGAGAAATAAGACAGATCTAGCGATGTTCTACTCCTTTTGGACTGCATTCACACCAAAGCCTTCTGTGCTGATTCTAAAGGATGACACATGTAAAGTATACTAAAGTTTCCTTAAAACAGATTATTTTTTTTAGCTTTGCTTAATGCAGTCCTCAGTATCCATAGTAATTTTGAACATAAGTAATCAATTATCAGCAGTCTGCAAGATTATGTTTCTTTTTGCAGTATAGGTGGCTGTGTAGGTTATATGCTACTACATTGGCATTGCTAAGGGGAAGGGAGGTAGGGTGTAGCTGCAGACTAAGGTTGCAATTGCACCAGCTTTTGGCCAATGTCTGTTTGTACAACTGTGGAATCAGTCCCTCAGGTTCCTACTGTACTTCTTACAGCAGATTATGGGTTCAGGGCAAATACTGCTGCAGAAAGGCAGATCAAGGACCCACTTTGTATTTGAGAGGAAATCGAAGAGAACTATCTGAACAGTGAGAATATCAGTCAGACTTTTTTTCCTCTCTATTCTCCAAAGGAATCACCAAGAGCCACAAGATATCCTTGTCCTTCATCCTCTGCAAATAATAGGCAACCTCAGGTTAGAAAGCAGTATCTGACATTCTGATCTAGTAGGTCTCTGCTGTGGAAGTAGTGTGTGTCTTCAGTTGGCAGGAGTGATATTCTTCTAAGCACTCTGCTTCTCTGTGCACTTAGAACAGCATTGTAGCAAGCCACAGGAACACAGTCTCTTCTTGTTTCCTGTTAGTATGGTTTGGTGTGACATGGCTTTCCAAAATGCTGGGGGATGCATTGTAAAGTAGGGCATATCACTTTCTGTTGCAGGCTACCAGTTTCTTAAATCTCCTGCTAGTCCCCTCTCCAGTTTAACTGATGATTTTCCCCATGGCACTGTATCAATTTTTTTTTAATATGCAAAGAATGTTTTTAACATACCGTATTGTGCTATGTTGTGTCTTGAGCAGATTACTGAGAGATATTTAAACTACCTTGTTTTCACCCATGCTGTCATGATATGTTTTCTCTAGTATAAAGTTGGATGTAAGTCAGAAGTGTACAGGTCTGGCTATAGGGCTGTGCCATGAGGCTGACATGTTTGTGTCTGTTCACTACTTCATGTGAAATGCGCAAAATATCCAAAGAAATAAAGATGATATTGCAAGTAAGATTACAGGTATGTAAATAATATTTTTAAAACAACAACAAAAAATCAGAAACTGTTGATTTCAAAGGCATATATTTGAAAAAGAAACAATAATCAGAAAGGATGAAAATACAGACTTAAGGAAGAATCCTTTTTCCCTTACACATAGTTAGATGAACTCTGTGACTGGCCTCATACATCTTCTGTTGAGACAACCTGAGTCATATTCATTCACTTTCTTGTGCTTAGCCTCAAAATTTGTCCATGTGTGTAAAAACATTTTGCCCCTGGGACAAAAGTCCTGTGAATGGTGAACATATTTGGAAGCTCAGGAAACCCAGTCTTGGCTGCTATTTCTATAACACTCATTCCCTAATTCTGAGAAGCTGCACAGTTTCTCAGTTTCCTCATCTAAATAATACAGGGAGTATTCAACTCTTTTGAAGATGTGTAGTGGGAGTGATTTAGCTGAAGGGAATGGATTTCTCTACAGCAATAACAGCATTGCTTGCATTTAAAAGAAAAAAATGTATTTTTATCATATTGTACAATGCTCTGTAGGGACCCAAATGACTTAAGACATACTTTCCAAAAATATTCCCATGATGCCTGGAAAGGGTATAACCATTGTAACACTAGTAAGCACAGAAGTTGCACTGATGCACAAAGTTGAACTGGTCATACTGCTACTCTTATGCATTCTAATCCTCAAGAGATATGTCATAGAAAGTCAGGAATACAGAGTTTATAAAGTTTAAACTCAAGGATGTGTAAAAATGATATATCTCTACTCAATAACATGAATATCTGTGTGTATTCAGGACAGATTTATTACTCAGTTCCTTCATTTTCTTATTTTCCAGTTTTTCCAGGCTGTTTGTATTTCTATGGATACAACATATGTTGAGGACTTCTCTTAAAATACCCAACTTGATATTTTTTATATTTAATTCCTATTAGGAATCTCTCGTCTTCTCTTTGTATACCTACGCTTTAGAGACAGTATGCTCAATTTTGAAGAGCATTTTTAAGAGAAATACAAGTTTAAGGAGCTGGACTACTGCTTAGAAATACTACAGTTCTTGGTTTTATTAATCATGATTGCTTGTGATAGCCTGCACAGATGCTTTTTATATTTTAAAACATTCCAAACAAGCTGAATCTGAGGTCAACTTCCAATATATTTCATGATGTCAAGCCCCTGAACATGTAATGCCAAGAATTTATTCTGTAAAAGTTGTCTTACAAGCCAGTGTGACTTGTTTTGGCAACACACTTGTTCAGAAAAGCGGAATTGCTTCAGATTGTTTATTAAAATTCTGATGAGTAAAGGGGAAATGTATATGGTTACAGAGCTGGTATGTGGTTTGGGACTGGGAGACCCAGATTCGGTAATTAACTCCAATGCTTGTAGCATTCTAATATTAACCGTCACAAAATACTGTGAAGCTGGAGCTTTTTAAATTCATATCTTTTCTGTATGAGGGGTATTGATACACAAGGAAACAAATAGGGACTAGAAGAAAGTTTTCAGAAGTCAATTTACATTATTTATTTTATTTTGATTTTTTGCTTTTTTTTTTTCCCTTGAGGTCTACAAACCAGTTTGCCACTACAAATTCAATGAAAGCACTCTTCAGGTCCTCAAAGTCTTGATGTAGACACCTTCTCCTTCCACCTACTTCCCTCCCCATCTAGACTTTGCTTGTTTCCTTCTTCATGTGCCTGTCTTTCCAACCAGAAAGAGTTGGGTGCAACTTCTGTCCCATTCAATTCCTTAGTTGAGAGCAGCCTCTGCACTTCAGAAGAAAGTTTTTGGGGTGGTTTTTTTGTTTCTTTTTTTCCCCACTATCAGACATCTGGCATCCTGGAAAACGTTTTCCTGATGGTGCTTCCAGTCCTGATGCAAATCTGGGCTCCCTGTACAGAGTGGGATAACGTGTCAGAAGAGAAGACTGATGATTACGTGGCCTCACAAACCAACTATCAAATTCATAGACTCTGATAAAGTAAGTGAAAGTATTGTCTCCCCTTCCTGTAGTCAGCTGTGGTTTTTATCCAAACAGTTAAGCCTCTGATGTATTTTACAATACAGCACACTAAACCATGAGACGAGTTCAAAATGTGGCATCATGCTGTGAAGAACTACTGTGGCAGAGATGAGAATATTCCATCTGTAGCACAATGCAAATGCAGCACTGCTGGTGGAAATTCAACTATAAATTACTCTCATGCAATGTTCAATAGGCCTTTTCTCAGAACAGAGGTGTACAGGGGACATCTCTGTATAGCAGAGACCAAACTGTGAGTCCCAGAAAGTTCTGTTTCCCAGTTAAGTAAACCAATAAAAATAATTCAGGGATTCAAGTGAAGTTTAGTTTTGATTTGGAAAAAACCCGAAACTTATGTAGTGAATTTCTGTTTCTACATTATCTTCCCTGTAGCTCAAACAGTGCTTGCCTATTGTCAACAGCTAAGATTTTACAAAATTTTTCTTTAGAGTCAGCATAAAATCATCAATGGGCCATGAAGAGCAAACAAGAGTAGTATTTTTTTCAGTCTACACCCACATTTCCTTCCTTAGAAATGGCATTTGTCTCAGATGAGAGAAAGGATTCATTTGAAAAAAAAAAAAAAAGATGGAAACTGTAATGCGGGAACAAAAACTTTTGGCTGTCAGCATTTCCGTAACCTCACATGACCCAATTTTCATGTCTTAATTTATAATCTTGGTGTAAAGAGAAAACATGGTTTTGTTTTGCTTGTTTCAGATTTGAATAACTGGATGATTATATATAAATTTACAGCATTTGTGCAGAAGATGTGTTGGTTTTAACATCTGTCAGAGAGCTGCATCTTAAATTGCTTTTCGTGATCATCTTTTGGCTGTTATTTTCTGGATAATTTGTGACTTCTAACTGGTTTAGAGAATTCTTATTCTAGCAAAAGGATAAATCCAGCCTGAGTCAAGAAAGTAGTCTCTCTTTAACGTGTATACAGCTAGAATTCAGTGGCTAAATTATCTGTTTTCTTAGAAAAGATAAACTAGTGACAACATTCAACAGTTAGCTGAGTTTTGGTGCTTCCTGAGGGGGCTCTGAAGGCCTATAGTGAAGACCTATGAAATGTATCTTAAACTAAGTTGCAACAGAGGGACAGTCTTAAACAAATAATAAAGGAGAAATCTTTCTTTTAATTAGAAGTCCATGTGTAGTGATTTGGTACATCTTTGATACTATCACTTAAGCTGTTTGGGTATAAAATAGGTTGTCTTCTGGCAAGATGTGAGAGAGTTCACTGGAGCCTGGAAAAATGTCTTCAGTCTTTCTGTAAGACCCCCAAGGACAGATTTTTTTGCCATATTTATTCATTGAACACTTAACTTCATTGTAGACACTTTCTCAAAAATTTTATGAAGAGCTTCTTAGAGCTGAAATTCTTTATCTACCGTTAGCACCAGAGTTCCACAGGCAGCCCATGGAGCTGTCAGGGTTTGCAAATGGATGTGTCAGGAAAGGCAGATGTGCTAAAGCATGAGAAATCATTAAATAGAAGGAGCTTGCAAAAAAGGAGTCTACTTTAGTGGATGGGAGATTGTATGAGACTGTATGAAATATGCACTATATCATGCTGACTAGTGCTGCAGTGTTCAATACTGGTCCACAAAATTTAGTGTGCTGTCTCCATCCCCATGATATTCACTGTTATGGAAGGCTCGACTTGTGGACTCTGGCAGCTGAAAAGAGGAGCTACACAGATGACTTCACACTGTTTAGAATACAAATTTCTGTATTTGGGTAATATTATGGAATTGCTAACAAATTAGTCTTTTTTAATTGTAGTGGCATGTATGCATTTCCTGTCCCAACATGTACATGACTATTCATAGCACACCAAAACAGTTGCAGATTATTTTTTTGCCTTTGAATACAAACAGCATGAAGAAAAATTATTTTCTAGACATCAAAGAAAATTAAGTCAAAATGACCAAGGACAAAAAACTGAGCAAAAATCTGAATATTGGCCTGTTTTATGCCATTTAATGATATCAAGACCAGCTATTAAAGGAAGGCAAAGAGAGGAAAAAGAAAGGGGAGATGGCCCACAGTTTGAATTTAATCATAGACAAAAAGTAAATTGTAATTTGGACTGTAATGTGGTGAAAATAGCCTATTTGGACCTTAATACAAGGAGGATGTGGTAATTCAGACTGTCATTTCGATAAGACATATTGGGTACTTAAGTCTGCCCTTGCACATAAATGACTTTTATTTATAGTGTTTCACCTTTCAGATTTCTTGGATCTGAACATATCTAACCTTATTGAAATACGAATCTAGACATTGGAGTCGCTTAGCTGCAGCTATGTCAACAGTGTAACACAGCAAACCAACGGTTTAGAGTGAGAAGTTAAATATATCAGAGGAAACTGGGGAATTGCAGCGGCAGCGGGTAATTTCTTACATGGAATATTGCCAAGGAATACCACATACCTGATGGCAAAAATGTCATGTGAGCATGCCTCTCTTACTCCTTCTTCTCCAATACTGGGTTTACACAGCATAAAACAAAGGAAAAAAAAAAAAAAAGATGGGTGCCCAAACTGAAAGGGAAGAGTTCAGGAATATGGCATGTGTGCAAAGTGCAGGACAAAGTGTTGCGCTGGTGAGGAAAAGGCACCACAAAGTAGGGTGGAAGCTATGATGTGAAACTTATGAACATTGGTTATTTTATTGGTTGCAGGAGTCTAACCTGAGTCTAAATGAGGAAGTGGACTGGGTGAAACAAATAGTAAGATTGTACAGCTTTGCTTAGTGTAAGTTAAAATAACCAGACTTTCTTTGGAAACCTTAGAGAACCTGTGTGTCTGTTTGCATCTGATATCAGGAATGTAAATTCAGACTGTCTGCAAGATTAGGAAAAGTTATTGTGCAGCTGCTGGTGTGTCTCTGAAAATTAATATTGGTCCTGGGGCAAAAAGCAGCTGGAACTCCTGAGGCTTGGGAAAAGAGTGTCACAGAGGGATGCTCCAAGTAGTCTGCATCTTCATTGTCTTGCCCCCTAAATAGTGTCTAATTTCCAGAAGTGCTTAGCCTCCAAGAATACTTATTTGAGGTATTGAGTCAGTAGAAAGAGAGAAGAGTTGTGGTTTTCAATTAGAATTGTGAATTTAAGTGCTTAAACATTGAAGTAACAATCCTTCTTTAAAAAAAAAAAAAGAAAAAAAGAAAAGGAAAGGAAAAAGACAAAGTCCCACCCATGTCTTGCTTCTAAACTGGTCCCAGATAACTGTGCAGGGGCAGTCTCTTGGAACCTGGATGCAGCTCCAGCAAATCCTGCAGCATTCCTGTTGGAAGACTTTGCAGAAGTATATTTCAAAGGCAAGACTTGCTTTGAGTGAAAGGCCATATGTTTACAGGAACTTTGATCCAACTTCCACTGGCATAGATGGGAATTTTAGCGCTGAATTTGTCAGCTTCTCCTCCAAATCATACAATTTTCCTCCTTTTCTTGTGCGTCCACTGGCTTCCAAACAGTGCCTTTGTCCTGCTCTTTCCTGTGTTTGCCAGATTCTCTCGAGCTCACCTTGAACCTTTAAGACTCCAGCCTGCAGGTTTTCAGATTCACCAACTGAAAAGAACGTAGGAAGAGTTTCAAGCATAAAATTGTGACTGTGGGAGTAGCTGAAGAACACTGAACGGGCTTTAATGCGTAAAGGTATTGAACAAAAGAAGGATGAAGGGCTTGTGGGTTGGCACTGTTAAGTTTATTGAGGAAAAAAAAGTGAGTACATTGCTCATGTATTGAGCCAGTAGAACATGATAATGGTAAAATGTCATTTAGGTTAGTTTGATTTCCGTGCATAACAGTAACTTATGACTCTTTCAGATATGACAGATCAAATTCCTTTCTGCTGTACCTCAGAATAACTTTGTTGGGTTCATTTGCTTTAACTACTATAGTGCTCTCTTGGTTGGGTGTGCTTATAAATCATTTGAGTAGTGCTGGTTAAAACTGAAATAACATTGATGTAAGCGAGACCTTTCACTTCAAATTGAGATGGCAAAATATTTTCATCCTCTTGAGAGGAAATGACAATGAGCTATGGTGTACTAAAGGAAAGCTGAGCATTGTAACTCTTGGGATCACATTGAGAAACTCTTTGTAAGGCCATGGCCTCTCTCACTTCATATTTTCAAGTGTCCAAACTGACTTTATTTCTGTTCAAAAGGAGGACAGTCAGACTTTTATTTTTCCTGCAAGTTTGCATTCTCATTTCTCTCACTTTCACAAAGAATGTTACCTCAGAAACATTAAATGGGAAACATGTGCTTCAGGGCTAATGGTATTGCTTCTTTGTAAGGTCAACTCCAAAGTCTCAACATAAAGGCTTTGTTAATCTAAAGTGAAATAAAAGCAGCTGTCATAAAGCATGTGATATATAAACTCTCATTTAAAGTTGTATTATATTCCTCTTATTATTTTTAATAGTCTGAATTGAGAAAGAGAAAAATATTTATTGAAGGGATAAAAAGCAGCACTCTTCTAAACTTCTCAAGAAAGGGAGGATAAATATTTTGCCCCTGATAAAAAGACACTATCTTTAAGTGCCTTTTTTTCCCCCTCAGTACTCATTTCTGTTAGGTCACATGTTCTATCTACAAAAGAGCAAGGAGTATTGGTATTCTGTAACTGAGAATAGCAGACAAGATAGATAAATTTTGGCTTTTTCAAGCCAAAGAAAGAAAGAACATTTTTCCTTTCACTTATTATGAAATCCATGGATTGTTACCTGCCAGGACCATCAATTGCTAAACATGAACAGTTATCCTGATGATGTTAATTTTGTGATTGTATCTATGCAGCTTTTAAGATACACGATGTTTTATTTATATATAGGTGTCAGGAAAAGTTGCTGCCGTGAATCAATGTTCATGTCTGATTCTTCTCTCTAAAGATTCTTTTGCAAGGACATGTATTAAAAAACAGGACCCACAGACACAATTTGGAGGCCAAACTATTTCATCAAGCAACTAAAAACTTCTTGACAAATGTAACCTATGAAACTGAAAACTAAAACTGCCTGCAAGTGTTGGGTATGAGCTTTTTCCGAGACTATAATGACCACTTGACTGTGTCAAATCACATTGTGGAAAAGTGTGCAAATATGTGAGCAGTTTATAAGATGTTGGTGGAAATGTGCCTTTTAACGTACCTCAGTGAAAAAAGAATTAACTGAAGAAATTTTAAATTACATTTTCTTCACTGCCTTGCTGGCCCTCACCAAAGCTATTACCTTGGAAATCAGAAAGTTTTGAAAATCTATAGAGAAGTTTGTTTTTTAAAAAAAAATCTTGTGTACATTTCTCATATGTATCATGAATGTTTATTTTTCTCATCTTGGTTGTTTTCTTCCTGGTGTGCAACAGATAATTTAGTTGTTTGTGCAGCTATATAGTCTTTGATAGCAATAAAATCTATGGACAACAGAGAAAAATAAGAATAAAAATTGTATTAGGAGAAAACAAAACAACAGTTCTACAATTTGTAAGAAGTACAGTGTTTTCCCTCTCAGTTTCAGCTGTCTTTTCATTTCCCTGATTTCAAAATCAATTTCTGGGTTTATCTTATTTAACATCTGTTTAATATATTTCATATTTTTGTTCCCCAACCTCAGCAAATCTTTCTCCTGTCATTGTAGATATGTTTATCTGAGTGTAGTTTCATGACAGTATAAAAAAACTTTGTTTTTAGTGTACGATTATAGCTATTCTTAATAGAGCCTATATCCATTTCATAGCATACATCTTGAGATACTTGTTTTGGTGAACTTTAACTGTAATATCCTCAAATCTCTTTTATAACTCTTTTGGATATCTTTCTTTTGTTTTTCTTCTTTATTTTCTTTTCTGGAAAATCACAGTTCCTCTTTTTACAGTTCTTCAAGAAGTCAGAAACCTTATTAAAAACTGTCAAAATTAAAAAAGGATGTTCTGTGAAACCAAAATATCTGTGTAAGTGTTTTTATTGTCCATTCTTCTTTTTACACAAGATCAAAGCATCAAGGGACAAGAAAATAGAGTGAGAAAAATCAATTGAAGCTTGCAGAATTCATGCTCATGCCAAATATTTATCCAGTGATTCATCAAAAATGTTGCAAAATGTAGTACTGGATTTTTAATGATCCCATGTTTCACTGCCAGTTCTTGTAAGACATCCTGTTTTTGTGCAGTGCTTTAAACAAAAGAAAAAGTCAATACATTAGGTTGAACCGTAATTCAGGGACAACTGGAAGCCACTAATGGGATGGACATAGCTCATTATGAAGTGGTTTTTAAAGGAACGTAAATACTTATATCGGTGGTACTAGAAAACTCGCATTTGATTGTAGAGACATATCTTGTAAATGAGCAAGTTCCTGTTTCTGCTCACAGAATAAAGGGGTTTCTCAAGAGTGAAGCAAATGTGAAAAAGAAGGGGTCAGGTGTGACAATAGTAATTTCTCACATTTCAATTCAGCTGAAATAAAAGGTGAAATTTCAGCGTTTCAAACCGTGAGATAGTGAGCAACAGGTTACTTTTAAAGGGCACTGATGTAGTTTACGGGGATCCTTGACATGTGAAACAAATAGATGCACGGGAGATGCAAATAAACCCTGACTTCTGCTGGCAAATTAGGCATTGGTTAAGCAAGACACAGTGATAATATGAAAGAGTAAACGAAATAAGGTAAAGAAGAAAGGTGTGAGTCAATATCAAAGAAATGAAGGACAAAATAACTGTGAATACTAGTCAAGATCTCTGTAACAATTTATCAAGTACAACTGAAAGTTGTTTGCATGAAATCTATTATTTTGCTGAACTTCAACATGTACAAACCAATAATAGAGAAGGGTTAATTGCAACAAGTTTTAACTAGTAGGAATTGCACATTGCACTGTAACAGGATCTCAGTCTATAAAGCAGAGGCCTTGAGAGGCTTCAGCTCCTGAAGCAGTTTCCTGAGTGCCTTTCCATGGTGCTCTGCATAAAAGTGAAGCCAGCCCAAACACTGCTGTTTTGCAGTCTAACCACAGGTACTTTCCACCATGTTTCCTACTATATTATATATCAAAAACTTTTTTTTTTAAAGTAGAAACAGCAGATTTACTGTACAACCATATATATATATAAAACCACATATATAACATATATATATAAATGAGATAAATGTATAGTTAGCAAAAAAAGAGAAGCAGATGCTAAGAGGTAACTCCAGAAACTCAGATTTTATGTCTTAAGGAGCAGAACTGCTACCAAAGATAAGTTTTGCTGACAAAGCAAGCATAGGATGCCTGCTATTCAAGCTGCATATCATGTGTCTATCTGAACAGCTTACTGTAAAATTTATTTTAAAACTGATCCATGACTTTTTTTTGTATGATATTCTTAAAAGTGAGAAAGCATAGTTCAGTGCGATAAACTGTAGAGTGCAACCACATAAAACCACAAAGGTTATATATGTACTAATGAAGGTATAAAATAGAGAACAAAGTTGGAATGAAATACTTGGGAAAACTTTGGCTCTCATACTATGCAGAAAAAGGCAAGCAGATTTGTCTCTTGTGAAACATGAAGGAAATCACGTAACATACAAGTTTCTTGGCTTCTCTTCCTTCCAGGATTACTGAGGTAATGAAGGTGGGATTCTACTTGTACTTCTAAAAATGTTATTAAATGGCATTCCTGATTGGCAATGGAAATACCTCTGCTGACTCCTAATGGACTACTCATTTCTTTTGGAGTTGTAAAACACGGACTCTTCCCAACCGTCTTAAAGATGCCCCTTCTGTCACTCCAGAAGAAAATTTGCAGCAAAAAATCCATCAAACTTAGCACAGTGTATACACCTGGAGACAAGCAAGGGGAAGTGTCCAGCCTCTCTAATGGGAACTGCAGAGAAATGGGCACATGCTGCTCCACAGCACTTCATGTCCTTCACTAGAGCTGCTGCTTTGGCAGTGTTTTCATACTCATCACAGAGCAGCAAAGAATATTATAACTAACATGATATCTTCATCTTGTTGTTAAGAATATCAATGCCAACAAAATATGCACTTTAGGGAAATGCCAGATTATTACTTGACCATAGTTTTCCACATCAGAAAGTATGGAAGAGTATAAGAAAAGTATTTCAGACTGAGTTAATTTGAATAGGAATTAGAGTGTAAGAAGAAGAGAGCTGAATAGTTTTGCTCTCTTGCGCTAATCTCCTGAACAGTGGAGAAATAATAGCAGAGATTTGACAGAGAAAGGAGTCTGATGCTCAGAAGGAAATCTATAGCCTTCTTGCAACGCTTCTCTCTAGATTACGCACCAAGAGGTTTCAAGAAAAGGTTGAAGAGTTTTAGGGTTCTGTGAGGGAAGTTCCCCTCTCTTCACTTTTGAAATAAACGGTTTTGTTGATACTCTTGCAAATAAAACAGTAAAAAGAAAATATGTGGCTTGTTTTGAGACATGCACAGAGGCATTTATGGCAGCTGTAAAGCATTGTTGATATGATGCTGTTATCTTTTTGAGCCAGCAAAAAACTGACTGAGTAGTGATGTAGGCTTTGATCCCTACCACCTGTGCTACACAGGTGATGGAATCCAAATAGGGATTTGCTGCTGGCATGCTCTGCTCCCTTCTTAAAAGTATGTGTGGGTGAGCATAGGTCTGCTCTGAATGGGTTTGTTTTTCTCTAAAGAACTACAGTAGCGTTTGATTTACAGGTAGTGATTTTAATTCTTTTACATTGCAAAACTAAAGAAGAAGCTGACTTCTGATGAGCAGCAGCCTCTGGTTTTCTCCATTGAATAATGGAGGTAAGTGGCTGGCTGCTGAAACAAAGTTGGTGTTGAGATGTGGGAATTAATTATTCAGGTGCAGAATGAAGGAGTTTTCTAGATGTAGGCTGGGGAAAAAGAGAAGATTGGGATAGTGTACAAGTGGTGGTGATTGATAGTTTAAGTGAAGGATACATGGATGAAATCCTCTTCCCTGCTTATAGATGCATAAAAGGATCTGCATCCCGTAGCTATCTTGGTATTTTACAGTACTTGTTGCCTGTAGAGGAAATATTTGTCCCTATGTATCTTAATGTCAGCATTCTTTCACTTTTCTGTTGGATGAGCTGAAATTTAGAGGGCTTGCTGCCTTTTTCAGGAGAGTCTGAGGCTCTAAATGTGATTAGCAAATCTTGTTCTGGTCTAGCTTGGGAACATTTCAATGAAGCTGTTTCTGTGCATGTCTAAAAGTTCATCCACTCTCTGATTGGTACCAAACAGCCTCAGTCTCTAGAGATTCATCCTAACTTGTGAGCTTCCTGGGGAAGAAGTTGATGCTTCAGTTTTCAATTGTTACAGATAGATGCATGTCATTTGGATATGTATACAGTGTATATGTGGCCAGCGTTCGGGGGGAAAGCTGGAGGAAAGGAAAGGCACAAGAAGCAGTGAGTCTGATGCTTTCTTGAAAGGCTAGTCTATCTGAGGGCATGGGTGCTGTAATATTGAACTAAAACCTGGCAGAGAGACAGGTTTAAGTTTGGATGCGGAATAGTGATTTATTTTTCAAGCTCTACACCACTCTGAGGTAAGTTGTATGTTCTTCATGGCTTTAAGTCATACATGCATTTTGGTATGTGGACTGTCAGGTAACCTTTCCAATAAAGTTAAATGCCTCCCCTCGAGTCTTAGTAACTCAGACATGAATGAAGTCCTGGAGCTGTTGAGTTGAGAGGGCTTTTTGTTTACAGGTATATGCAGCTCTGCAGTGTGTTTTGTATCTACTGATGTGTAGCGAAGGGAAAGCCAGTGCTTTGGTTGAGTTGTTAAAGGAAAGTCTTTACTGTCTGCCACTGCAGTCCTTATTGGTCTCACTCCATCATGGACATCTTGAGTGATGGAGGTGATAGAACTTAAAACCAAAAGGAACTTGTACAGTTGTGCATGGAAGTTAGTGCTTTTCAAAGAGTTTCTCATTGTCCATTCATGCTGATCTTAAAATGCAACATATGAATGGGAAATGGTTAAAGTACTGTATTTTTTAAATCCTACATCACTTAATTTTGAATTTATGTAAATAGGCCAACCGCATAAGTAGTTTTATTCTTTTGCTCCTTCTCACAAAGAAGAAAAAATTTCACAAAGTTGTAAGTAAAAAAAGAAGTTTGTATGGAAAAATTGAAGCTGGAGTCAATTAGTCCAAGTTTTGAAATTATCTTTATTCTGGATGAAGTTCCACCAGCTTGAAGGCCAGTGCCTGCAACTGGTGTAAGGCAGGTGTGCTCATGATTAACGTATGGACCTGAAGTGTGGTTCAGCTGCCTCAGTGGATCACACTAACTATAGGAGGCAGAGGATCAGCTGGTATCAGTTAGCCATAGAGACATATGCCTCTGGCTGGCTTGCTGCCTGGCACACGCCTGTGAAGTAACAAGAGACAGACAGGACTTATGAGTACACTGGGAGACAATTTGACACAGAACCGAGCAGGCAGCTCAGAAGATGAAACAGGGGGTTTTAGAGGTAGGCGTAGAGTAAATTACCAAAACGTTTCTTTTTCCATGTGAATAATTTGAAGTCTGACTTCATAATAAGTGATCCCATGTGGTGCTTCCTTAGAGTAATACTTACCTATTGTAATCCTTTAAACATTCTGAGATGCCTGCAGTATGAAGTCATTTCAATCTATTACCTGGAATGTACTAATCACACTCAACAAATTTTTTAACTGCTATTAAATATTTGAATGTCATTTTTCCTCCTCATTCTGCTTCCTCCCCATCAAGGGCAGAGATGTTACTGTTTCTGCAGCAACCCTGGCATAGGTACAGCTCTATCATGTATGATTGAGTTGGTGATGAATAATGGTGGTTGAACAGAATGTTTTAGCTGAATGTGTATGTTTAGATCATATAAATCAGTAGTCTATTACAGTGAGTAACTTTCCTCCCAGTTCAGCTGCTAGTTTTTAGAAAAAGCATTACTACAGGGGTGGTAACTTCCTTTTTTTTTTTTTTTTGCCTTCCATCAAAAGTATGATAAACATAGTGATTGTTTCCTTTTATGAGAAAATTGTATAGCTCTGGCTTGACTCTTGATAACTGTCTTGAAACTCACTCAGTTGATTGTACTCATTTTGGTGATGCGAAACAAAAGAAACAACGTTCCGTGCTTGTAGGTCTCATTGCAAGGAATAGCACTGAGAATCTGAGGAATGCAAGTGTTTTCCAATAAAAACATCACAGTAATTGCTTTTAAAGGAGTGAATCATACATGTAATCTTTCAAATATGCTGGCATGGATTTTGTTAAGACTGACTGACTTGGCTAGTGTGATGGGTGCTATTCTTTAGAAACATACCTAATGATAATAGAGATCTTGTCTGATCTCAAAGCAAGGTAGGGCCAAGTGAGGCTAAATCTTGGACATGAAACCTGGGACACAATAGTTTGCAGAAGCAGATGCTTTTTAGTTTGGGAGATGCTGCACTGCTAGAAATGATCTCTGTAATTACCGTTGTGATCCTGACAATCTGATGACACTTATAAGAATCATTCAGTTTGGAAGGGGCCTTAGGAGGTTGCCCAGCAATGAATTCAGAGACAGTCTCAAGTTCTTTAATTAAGAAAACTTAATAATTTCCTTGGAAAACTGGTGATGTTCTCATTGGTACAGCTGCATATGATGTTAGTCTCCACTGTTGCCAGGTCATGAGTCACTAATGTTTAAACTCCTGTCCACCAGGACTCCAAAGTCTTTGCAGTGGAGCTGCTAGCTACCCAGTCAGTTCCCACTCCAGGGCCTGTATAACTCTTTCCTTGTAAGAAGAGAAACAGGTTGCTTGAAAGACAAAGTTCCTTATTCCCCCAACTGCTCTTATTCCCCTAGCTGAACTCTGATTTGCATTCTTAATCTACTACGTTCTTCCTATTATAATTGGCTGTAAAGGGTTGCTGCTGCATACTGGTTAAAAAGTTGCTGTGTTCAACCACCAAAAGTCTTGCTTTTTAGGTCAGAAGCAATTTCTGTATAGGCTACACCTGAGAAAACATGAAGAAAATCCAGACAATCTTGGGGCATGCTCTGAAGGTTTCTAAATGAAGGACACTGGAGTAAAGCCTATAGATGCAAGATCCAGTTGATTGGTGTCTCCAGTGCTACTTTCAGTAATAACTGAAAGTTACTACCAACAGTTACTAGTAAACAGTAGTAACTCTTTTTCTTGGAAGTTTTCCATGTACAGCTTTTGATTAGGAGTAAACCTGCAAAAATGATGTCACACAGTGAGGTGTTTGAACTTATTTAGAAGCTTTTTTTTCCCCCTACCATTTGTTTTTTTATTTCTATTATACCCTAATTTTCCTAAGACTCATCATTACGAGATCCTCCGTATCTTAATTTATACAGTTAAAGTTTTCATTTGAATACAGTATGACTCAGCAAAATTGATCATGAAAGGAGATATGTTTGTACTGAGTAATAAATAAGAACTTAATCCGAATACAAATTTAATAGTTTAATAGTGAACATAGTTTAATAGTGAAATACTAATTATCCTATATGTTTATATATATAATGCTATATCCTATGACCTGTTCTGTGCATATAGACTGCTATACTATATACTATGAACATTACACTTTGTGTTGTTACAGGATACAGCACATGTTCCTCACCAAGTGAATTGGAAGTGCCATTAAAATTCAGACATCCATTTCTTTGTTTGCTACATACATCCAGTGATGTTGTAATTTGTTTTGGTTTTTTCTTTCTTCCACTTTATTTTTAATTAATACAAAAATTACACTGTTTTCCTGTCTCTTTTAGGAATCTCTTTACTGCAAATTCTTTGTTTTTCTTGATTATCCCTTGATATTGAGGGACAGGTATAACCTAATTCTCCAGTGCTATTAATTTAATGAAATGTGGGGGTTTAATACTTTTCTCTGACAAATTTCCAGAAGCTAATTTCATTTTCATCTGTTTTTCAAAGCAACCAATGAGTGGTGGTAATAAAAAAGTTAATACTGATCTAGGAGAATGTGAAAAATGAAACACTACAGCCCTCACCAATGAAGTGATTAAATATTTTAATTCCATTGATCAGAATCAAAACAAACTTTTTTAATATATATTTCTATTCCTTGCCTAGCCTTATTGATCCATGAATTCTCTTTGAGTATTCATGTACATGTTGCAGGAAATTCAACCTCATGAGCCGGGAGGCTTCCTGACTTTTTGTTCATGACAGCAGAGAAAGATTGAGGTGGTAAGGGTTCATAGTCATTTACAGGAACCTTCTGCCTGTGAACTGATGCTTGATCACATTCAATTTCTTTGAAACAAGAATAAGAGTTTCAAAAATGCATTTTTTTTCTGTGGGTATTTCCCCTTTCTTGTAATGTTGAGGACAGCTTATGAGCTTTAGTCCTCAATTTGTGCCACTGAAAAAATCTCTGGCAATGGACAGGATGCATATGCAAAACTGACACCCACAAGGACTTTTTCAATTAAAAAGTAAAAAGAATCACAAAATTACCTTCTTTCCAGGCTTCAGAGATGGCACATGTATGATAAAATCCTAGGCCCTGCAATTTTCTCATTCTCAAGTATTCATTCAAGTGTATTTATCAAAGGTAATTGCCTTCTGGTCTTGTCTGCATATGAATTTAGAACTATTTTCCAAAACCTTTTCTTCCTCTTTTCTTTTCCTCCCTAACCCCAGGTTTTGCTCTAGATGCTTTTGATTTAGTGAGACACATCAAACAGGAAGAAGGGACTGTTTTGCTCAACAGTTATTATGCCAATAGAAGGTTGTATTTTGCTAGCATTGAAGGCTTCTTCATAGTAAAAATCAAAAATGTATCCTGATTCTTTATGAACAAGACAGCTATATAGATACTTCATGGTTAGGATACAAGCAGAAGGATATCTTTATAAGTAGAGAACGTATTCCTTCTGAATCTCCACAAAGAAGGTGTAGCTTTGACTGTCTATTCCTTACAAAGTAAATATTTGCATGTTACAACACATTGAACTGTGACAGTTATTGTTTATTGACATTATTCATGAATTGGTGTTTAGAGTGATTTACAGCTTTTTTAAAAGTGGTAGAGAATGTATTTCTTCTTGCACCTTTTTGGGGCCAAGTGCTTTGTATGACAGGTTAGTTGTTGGAAATTGCTGCTGTCACTACATTAGGTATACCATAGTAGAACAGCTTAAATAATAGTTTCACGTGAGCTATCTGTTGATGATTGGTTCATGCAAGTGCTAGTTCATACTTCCTTGGTTCATGCTGTTCCCTACTCCATGAATAGTTCAAAGAACTTCAGTGGCTTTCTAAATTGGCTTAAAGAATGCTGGGGGAAAAAAAGCGTCAAAATCTGATGTTCACTGGATTGTCTTTGTTCTCCATTTGACATTATTTTATGTTGTTTTCAAGTCGTTGTATAGCAATCCAAATAGATAGGTTGGTTTCTACAGAGGGGAAAAATAACGACAAAGGTTAACATGACTTTAGTATTCAGAAAAGCTGGAGTTTAAACATTTGTCCTGCCTCTGCAAAGACTATTTTGCACTACAGCAGACTGTAAAATAACATTTTCCTTGTGTTCCTCTGTCTTTTAGAGTAACCAATTATATTACATCTTAGATTTTTTAAAATTTCTAAATATACACAGGAGAATTCTTAAGAGATTTGTCTAGTTATCTTATTAGAAAAAAAAGTTGGTGGGAGGGGAGGAGAAGAGCAAAGTAAAAAAAACCAAAACCATCACCACACCCATGCTCTTCTTCTGAAATGCCAATGCCTTTGTTTTCATTGCATAATTAAAACAGAATGTTGGCTTTTTATATGCAATTAGGAAAGCAATCAATGAATAACATGATAAATTGCTTTAGGACATGTTGAGAAATGCCCTAAGAATGGGTGAAGTACAATGTTACTCTTGGAAAGCAAACAAAAAGATCTTACTACAGAGCACCAATGCAGTCAGCTGCTGAACAAGGGAGAGTGAGGAATTTTGTAAATTCTGGATTCACTGAAGAGCAGGGGTCTGTATAGCTGGGAAGTAGAATAGGACTGTGACAGCCTCCTGAATCCAACATGAGACTGAGAATTATAGAGCTGATGCTACCATGAACAAGAGGCGTAGAAGGGTGACTGTGATTTGCCTGCTGACTAGACTAGCTCCAGAGTGCTTTGGTTTTTAATATGTGGTAGACTGAAAGTCCTGGCAGACAAAAATGCATCAGCAGAAGTGTTAGCCTGTCCAAATGGGAGTGTGGGTAATGGTTCCATCCACTCCATCTCTTTATAAAGACTGCAAATTACATTTGTTTAATAATAATTTAGAGGGGAGAAACCATCCCCAAGCCTATACAGTGTTCTTCCTTCTGTATTTTATTTGTGGAATTATTGAAGTAGCCAAACCTCACCCCCAGTAACTTACCTGCATCCAGTTCCTGAAAGCTGAGTTTCTGAAAAAATTAATGTAATTGCAAGAAAAAAGGCTAGTCATTCTTAAATTTGAGGACCAATTGGTCAATTAAAGTCTGTCTGCTGTTGTGCTCTTTCTTTTAAGTCAGTAAATAAAAAATAGTCTCTCAACTATGCCAGCTACAGTATAAAATTGTCTTACCAGTACAGCTGATAACCTGAAATGTCTTAAGGAAATTCACATATATTTTTAAAGCGATGGAAGAGTGTTGTAAGAGTGTGTTCTTAGCATGGATATGATGGGCTAAGTGTCTTCAGGGGAAGACTTGCCTGAAAACTTTTTCTGGTAACTGGTGTACAATGGTGACTTCAAAATTAGTAGATTAATTGGATTTTTACCAGAATCAAAAATGCTCTTCAGTTTAATTTTATTTGTTCTATTAAGTAAGCGAGATGGCCTTGACTCATGTTTGTTGACTCAGCAAAGCACTATCAGCAATTAGGGATGAAAACTGAACAGGAAAGTTACAGGCAGTAGAAAGCAGCATCCCATATAGCTCGTGGTCATTTAGCTAGGTTGAAATAGGAATCAATTTGCCAGCACACAGCATAAGTACAAATAAGGCGTAGTATTTTATTGTCTCTTTCATCTGAAAACCTCAAAAGAACAAATGGATGAGGTCTCCCAGCACCATTGTCTTTTACGGCAGTATTATGAGCTGCAGTGGAATAGTGAGTTACCACTTGATCTGTCTAAAAACCAGAAGAGAGTTGTGTTACTATATGACCGGAGTAATTCCTGAACTACCACCAAATTCTTGGTCATTGCCACTAGCAAACTCTTCATGTTACTTCTTCATGTGTGTTGGATAAAGCCGTGATTGTGACAATAGTGAGATAAAAATTGGAATAGTCAAAGCTTCAGTGCTGATCAACCCTGTTCATTTGCATAGGCTGTGAACTTTCTTGACAGATTTCTGTTTGTGAATGGATCCACTCCATTATCAGGAAGAAAAATGCAACAGATTTTGAGGTATCCAGGCTGCTACTGAATAGCTTCTAGAAAAAAAGGATAATAGATAGTTGGAGTTACTGTAGAAATAGAGACATTTATCAGTGCTGTTTCAGCAAACTGCTCAAGTGGGAGCACATAGATGAACTTCATCCTAAAAATCAGGTCTGTGACCTCTCACCTTCTTCTGATGCTAAGACAAAGAAAATCAATGTGATTTATAATGCAATTGAAGTAACTTGGTGTCAGTAAAATGTTTACTATAAAAAAATTTACATAATTGTTGGGAATAATATTTTTTCTTTATGTTGATAATGAGGCAGGTTTAAAATTAATACAAAACTTAACTGTGGTGGGTAGACAGCATCAACCACAGCTCTTGCTTGGGCTTTTCAGTGGTATGACCAAATGATCTGCTTTAGCACCATATTAACTATAAGTGAAAAAAGTTGAAGTAGTAAAACTAAATGCCGAGATATTGCCAATTCTGAAAATTACTCTAAACTATATTGGCATATCTACTCATATCCAACTTTCCCAAGAAACATATGTCACAAGTAACGTTAATCAAGGCAGATGCAGCCACTTGGAGTTTCATCTGAGTTTAAAAAAAAAAACAAACTAAACACAGAAAATGACCGCTAAAGCTGTGTTTTAATTTCCAAAAGCATGAAATATTTCATATTACTTGGGAGAAGAAAAAGTGAGATGCCAGCTGATTCCAAAAAGACTGTCACAAAGACTTGAGGTTTAGTGAATATGCTGGGTGTTTCCAGCAATGCCTTTGAGGTTCACCCACTAACAGTAGTTCTGAAAAATGTCTTTAAAGTCTGCATCTTATTCTTTTGATGGATTACCAGAATCTCAGGGTCATGCCTAAATATAGTGCAACATAAACTGCAGCTAAAGCAGAGAAGGAGGAAATGAGATGAGAATGCCTGAAGAAACTTTGAATGTCCTTGTTTTGAAGTATTTCACAACCTTAGCATGACTTTTTAGCTGGCAGTATACAATATATACGAGACTCAGAGAGCCAACATAGCATGACAGCCTGAAACAGAAATATGTATTATATATCAAGTGAAAAGTGAACTAAATATGTCAGGTATAACTGCAAAGTGCAAGTGGAGTTGTTATGAAAGTGGGGATTGTAGCTCTATAGTTTTGAATTGGCCTGTTTTTTATTTCTGAAGAAGATATTAAGTCCCTGTGATCTAGAAAGAATTAGAGCACTTTCACTCTCAGATTGTAGCAAAGAATAAATAAAAGTTATGTTGCTTTTCTGTAAAGTATGCATACTGGCCTGGGGGTTCTTGCACCTTTGGAAATAACATATTTTACCTTCTTGTTAGACTTTGGGTATTTATTACTTTCATTTAAGAACCTCTATATACAACTTCTAATTACATCTAAGAGTAAGTGGATACCTCACTAGACAAACTTGCTGTGATTTGTTAAACTTGCTGAGATTGTTAAGCAGCCTAGATATTACAGGAGGAAGAGCAGTCAGCTTTAGTGCATCTTGCAATGTGAAAAAGCGAAGATTGACATGAAAGGAATGTTAAGCGCTTTACTACCACTTCAAGAGCTTCTTTCAGGCATTTGTTACTGTGATGGATGCCTCAACAAGTGTTTTGCTAATGAAGTTATCCATCAGTGGGCAGTAGTAATGAACTTTGAATTTATTACATTGCCACCTAGTCTTGGGATGACACTTGTGCACTGGAGACTGTTTTCTGTCACTGGTAAACCTGGGGTAGTCATGAAAGGTGCTTAGAAAGATTTATTCACACCTTTCCTGAAGGGAGAAGCACAGACAAAGGCGTCACTTTGTCCCAGAATTCAACAGACCTTTCGAGTGTTCAGGGCTTCTGAAATTCTCTTCTGGCACGTCATGGAGGTTTTGTTTTTCATGTTCACTTAGATCTGATTGATTCAGTGACAAAAATGTTGGTGTTTTAACCACATTTTAAAAAATGCTTGCAAACACTAGAGAACTGACATTCTTAAAATGGTAAGAAGCAGCTTCTTCACTATCAGTGGCAATTGTTACAAAATCTACTCGCTTGCTTTTTCTGCAACACAGATGCATTCACAGAACAACTTTGGAAGTGGAATGAGAAGAGAGAGTAATTTGACTAGCAGAATTATTATTTGACATATAAGATGGATGACTGTTTTGTTCTTTTTGCTTTCACATCAAGTAGAAAATACAACTTCATTTGGCAACATCAGAAATCTGATCTGCGATTCCTCTAGCTTCTTTTGCACTTTCGTATGGGTGTGTGCTAAAATGGGTGTTTGCAATCTAACTATGAAGTAGAGTGCTACCTTTTAGTGGTAGAGGAAAAATAAGGTGCGTCCCAGTGACTTAAATGGATGCTTCCATTATACTGAAAGACAAAGGACCAATATCTCCGCTGATTTTACTTCACAGGCAATAGTTCTACTTCATTTGTAGAGAATTGTAGCAGTGTGCCCAGGTGGCCAAGAAGGCCAATGGCATCCTGGCCTGTATCAGAAATAATGTGACCAGCAGGACTAGGGCAGTGATTGTCCTCCTGTGCTTGGCACTGCTGAGGCTGCACCTTGAAATCTGTGTCCAGTTTTGGGCCCCTCACTATAAGAAAGGCATTGAGGTGCTGGAGTTTGTCCAGAAGGCGGCAATGGAGCTGGTGAAGGGTCTGGAGAGTAAGTCATATAAGAAGCACCTGAGGGAGCCAGGACTCTTTAGCCCAGAGAAAAGGAAGGCTCAGGGGTGACCTTATTGCTCCCTACAACTACGTAAAAGGAGGTTGTAACCAGGTGAAGATCGGTCTCTTTTTGGAAGTAACAAGTGACAGAATGAAAGGAGAACATTCCCAGGTTGCACCAGGAAAGGTTTAGACTGGATATTAGGAAAAATGTCTTTCCTGAAAGGGTGGTCAGACAGTGGAACAGGCTGCTCAGGGAAGTGGTGGAGTCACCAACCCTGGAGGTATTTAAAAGTTGTGTAGATCTCGCACTTGGGCACATGGTTTGGTGGACTTGGCAGTGTTAAGTTAATGGTTGGACTTGATGATCTTGGAGATTTTTTCCAATCTAAATAATTCTAAGATTCTAATTTTGCTTCAGGAAGGAATGAGTGGTCCTGAAACAGCACGATACAGTGACCAGCACAAAGGATGAGATGTGATCTGATAGGCGGGTCTGCTATTGCGCTGTAAAGCTGGAATCTTCTTTTCTTGAAAGATTAAGATGCTGTCTGTTACCTCTTACAGCAGTACTTACAGTTTGATTTCCAGCTTCTCATCCAAGTATCTGTTGTCAAAAGCATTCATGACTAAGACAAGAGAATGAAGGATTTTGCCAAACAAATAGTAGAAAATGAAAGACTACCCATGTTCATTGTTGTTCTGGATGAACATTATATTAAAGACATGGTTAAACTTAGCTTTGGTATTTTATTTTTATTTAGAGTATGTTTGCATGTATAATACAGCTTTTTTAATTTGCTGGTCACACACTATAGTCACTGTTTAAAAAACAGCATCTGATAATATATCACATCTTGATATATTATCAGCCTTCAGTTCCCCTATGGGATCATAATGAATTAGAGTATTATACTGACAGTGGGGGAGATACTGACAGTGGGGGAGATACTGAGAGATGTAATGATGAGCAAAGAGCTTTCTATCTGAGTTAAGTGGTCTTATCTATTTTATGTGTCATTCTAAATTTATAGCAAAGGTAGGGTAAATAGTGTTAAGGTAAAAATGTAGTCAGCTGCACAAAGGCAGAAGCCTAATATGTGTGAGCACAAGCAGACAGAGTAGAGGCCAGGTGCTGGCCGAAGAGGAATTTCAACTTGTTCCCTGAAACATAGATGTTCTAATTATTTAAAAATCACTAGGAATGCATTAACTCCCTACTTTAAGAGTACTGACTTGCCAATTGAAAATCCAGCTTTGATCCCTGTGGCAAATACAAGAAGTGAGATCTGTTTTGGTGGCGAATAGTAGCTGTACTATTCCAACAAAACATCAGAACACAGGTCTATTTTACTTGCTCTCAAGCCAAATAATAGATGGCTAATTCTTCACCTGCACAAAGTCCTCAAGCTCTATTAGGTTGAGTTGTGTATGATCAGGAAACTGTGCTGATGGTTTTTTTTCAGGGATGAGACGAGGCAATTCTGTGGCATTATAAGCTGCTACTCCTCTTTTCCCTTTGTCAAGCAGGGAAGTCTGACATCTGTGGGGAATACAGAATTTCTTTCCTGTGCATTTCACAAGTTCAGTGAAAAAATTACAATGATTAAAGTTTGTGGTTACATGTAGTGAGGGCCTGTCATCCAAATCAGCCTTTGCTGGAACTAAGTGAAGCATGTCTTCCTCCTTTCTGCTTTTACCATACCTGTATAGGACTTAAATACAATTGTTTTGATAATAGAAACTGATGAGTAGTTGACATCTGAGAACAAAGTAATGGAGTTAAGGGCTTTGACATGGACTTAGGGTACAGCAACCTAATTTTCAGTACAGAATCTCTGGATTCATTCCTTGTCTTGATAGTATTCATCCTTGCAACTATTTTGTCATAAATTGCCATAAATTCCTTCCTAAAACTTTAAGGTAAATTAAAATAATACTAAACAACAGGGGCAAATTTGTAGTTCTCATAACATTTTGCATATGCAATACTACTTTAGGGTTTCCAAACTAAATCAACATCCTTTGATGAACAAAATGCAATCTTGATAAATGAGCAGCAAATCAAAACCTGACTACCCTTCCATTTGAACTACCCTTCTGTTGTTAACTCATTGACAGTGGTGTAAAATGTTTCACTGACCCACTCAGTATGAGTAAACAGAATGTGCTCAAATGAGAGGAAATAATTTTCAAATATTTTATGATTATTATTGTTTTGGATTAAGTTCATGAGAAACTCTTAGGAAAGTGTTGCGTTATCTGACACGCAGATATGTGATGACTGTAAAATAATAACAGAAGAGATTAATGAACAGGCGTTTGTGTTATGAATTAATCAAATGTCAGGATACAGTCTAGAGCAGTGGGGAAGATGGCTTTTATGTATTCAGAGAACTGTGCCAAATATAGTTTACAAATGTCTCTGCGTAGAGCAAAGGGCTCAGCCTTTCCGAGTGCCCCAATGTCTCCATTTTAAGTGATGTGCATGAGATCTGGAGAGATTGTTGAGCAGATGACCTTACTGTGAGATGTATATTTCTTTCAAAGCACTAGTAGGTGGGAAGGGCATGCTGGCAGAGAGGGTGTGTTGTGACCTATCCACAGGAGAAAGCAGTGATGTGAAAAGTCAGTTTGGAAAGAGCGGGTATTTGAACCTCTCTGAAAAGTTTGCTGTAAAACTCAGAATTAAAATACTCTGCAAATTTGGATACTCATATTACTATTATCTTCCCAGCCATCACCATAACTGGTACATTTTGTGTACTTGAAATGTCTTGTATCATTTCACATGGCTGTTTAGTATATATGCGTTTGGTTCATACCCTGCAGCTGCTGAAACAACCTTGGGTTGTTTTTTTTTTCTTGACTTCCCCCCTCCCCCATGCTCCTTCTGTGTGATGTCTTAATCCTGTGCTCTTTCTTTATCAAAACGCAAGATCTCTGCTGGCAGAAAACATGTTGAAAATTTGAATGGTGCATTGTCTCACCCCACATGCAGTATTTGGCAGCCTCAGAGCGACTGTAATCACAGCTGCTTTCAAACCTGCTTGCTGTCAGGGATCTCCCACAGGCCCTTGTGAAAGCCAACATTAAGATCAGAGCAGGAGCAATAAACTTCTGTCTTCCATGGTTATAGACATCCCAAATCCTCCTCAAAGGTGTGCTTAAACTGTAGCCAAAGTCATTGCTTTTCAGTTGGAGTTGCAGAGGTGAAAAAAAGCTTTCCCCTGATACTGTTAAAGGGTCAGCGTTGAAGAATTCTGGAGTGTAGTGATTGACTTACTTCGTTTAGCATCTATCTCCAAAATTCTTGTACTGGGCAAATATTGATTACAGCTAAGACCCTTTTTCAGTGTGTTCAACCAAAGAACTTTTTGGGAGACTACAGATCTCTGTCTGTTGGTGTTGAACCTCCTATTCCCAGTCTCATACTTGCAAAATTATCAGAGTTGTCACCATACAGTAGTTTTGACCCACAGGAATGTCAAGAGCAGACCCATGGATAAGTGAGACTCTTGCAACACATTGAAAATATAAACCGAACAAGTTCTTTCTGAAGAGCTTGTTAAGTTCAGACTGGGTCTTGAGAAATCCACACAAATATTCCTCTTTTTTTTTATGGGGTTAGTTTCATAGTTGTTTACTTTAAATAAATAAATAAAAACTAATGCAAAGTGATATATTTCTTTACAAGTGGTTTAATCCCACTGCTAGAGAAGATGTAATCCAGATGACTGTCTCAGGGGATAGTAAAGACTTTTGCCAACATTCCTATATTGCTGAAAAATTCACCGGGCAGCATTCCTAGCTGGGACAAAATGTAATACTGCATCACTATTAGTTTTACCTCCAACTTCCACCCCAGTCCCCCTTTCTTAAACCTTTTGAGAATAAAAAAGGTAGCAAGAGTTCAAGTGAAGAACCCTAAAAATAATTCTTCATTAGTATTAAAATGTAGCTTTGTAAACTTTTAGTAAAGTACTTAACTGAAACTTGACATTATACAGCTTATTTTAATTTAGTAATGTAATGATGTGGTGATAGAGTATTGCCATCTACCAAAAATGTATATTTAGCAAGAATTCCAGAAGTTTTGATTTCAAGAAATAAAGGTTGTTCCAATTTAACATCTAATAATAAAGATTTTGGATAACTGAATTCATGTCTTCATATAGCATTACTTTTTTCTTTTAAACAAATCTTTGCCCCAGCTCTTATATTTTTGGCTTTATTTGTTCTATAGATTATTCTAGAGTTTGGAGAGCCTTGACAAATTCTTCAAAAAATTATACCAGATGTTGCATCTTTCAAAAATTTCACATTTTCTGCATCCCTTTTGTGGTTGCATGAGTTCTTTAAAACATCGTGATTAGTGTCATACTTACTGATCACACATCACACTTTCTTCATCGCTGCTTACGTTTTATTTATTAATAATTCTGTATTGCCAAGTACTAGTAACTTTGAAAATGTACCCTACGAAAGCCTTGTTCATGAAAACTTCTTTGAAACATAGACTTTAGATTACTTGAGTCAAATATGAATTAATATATAATAAATTCTGATTGCTTAGCAAATCCTTTGCTTCAAAACATCTTCATAGTTAAAAAAACCAGCCAAACCCTTCTGATATCATTCAGCTAAAAGGGAATAACTTGGTTTTGTTCCCTATGAGAGCACACAGCTGTAAGGATTCTCTTGTGCTAGCTACCTGCTGGCATAACAGCTGACACACCTACAGCCCTAACAACAGAGACTGATCCAGCTTCTCTTTGCCAAAAAGAACTGGTCTATCTAGATGTTCTCTGTGCAACTGTGGATACTGTGCTTTGAATCACTGGATTTTATTTCATTCATATTTGTTGCTATGTGTATTTGCTTTCTCCTGTTATGTAGCATTCTGTCCTGAGAACTGACCTATTGGTTGGAAATTCATAAAAGTAGCATTCAATGATTGAATACTCATAACCTTGTCCTCTATGAATTGAGAGATAAGATTAGCACAGACACATACATCAAGCCCATGTCTCTATTTGAAGTATAGTAAACAAAAATACAGATTTTGGGTTCTTCTCAGGAGAGATCAAATAGAGTAGCTGGAAGAGCACAGGCAAATATCTGATTTCATTCTGGCATTAACTCACACAGTTCATGGGCTATTTTAAGAACTCTCTTTGTATTGTTGGGGCTGAGTTTCAAATAGTGTTTCAAAGTAATGAGTGGTCTTGGCAGGCAGATAATTTCCCCCACATTAGAAGTGAAATTAGACTAGCATAAATAGTGTTACAATAATAAGGTTAATTGTTTAAGAGAATAATTTATGGGATAGGACCATTAGAATGTCAATGCCAGAGATGTTCCTGGACTGCACATAGTGTAGACAATGTTTCACTGAAGAGAAAGGAATAGAAAGGTCTGTTCTTCCTCAGTAACAGTAACACAAAGCACTGCTGCTTTTGTGCTTGTGCATTCTTTTTCATTTAGCAGCAAAGTTCTTGGTGAAGATCAGAAAACCCTTTAAATAACCACTTCCTGGTATGTCCATGAGTTGCTGATAGCTCAAAGGAGAAGCTTCTTTTTTAAGTGTGAGAATTCTGGTCCTGATCATGGCTTTTGTTGGGACTGTTTGTAACTGATTAGTATGTATAAAGTGCAAGTAAAAATCTTAATGATTTGTGTATGTACAAAACTATGACCAAATGTGTTTTTCTACTGTTGAAAGTTGTCACACAGAAGCACTTAGAAATGGCCACCTGAGTTAGAAATTGACCTTGGATCTCTTTACTCTGATATTCTGTCTTCATTTGTGGCTAATACTGGACTGAGAGGGAGATGCATGAAATTTTAGTGTATGTTAAAGTAGGATAGTTTAAGTTTCCTGTAATAACTGTAAGTCCTTTTACAAAAACTGTTCTAAATATAACATATTATTTCAAGATGTAATACTGGTGTTATGCACAAGGTTGTGTCACCATTTTATAAGGAAAAATAAAACCATCTTGTCTTAAAGAACAGAACATCATTGGTTAAAAACAGTGGGAATTGACTATGTAAGTGTGGAATTTTTAGCAGCGCTTCAGTTGAAAAGTCAAATAACTGAGCTGATACTTTTATCAGCTTTTACCTGTGTTTTTTCAACTCTCTAGATGAAGAGCTGAGAAGGAACTGCACCTGTAGCATCCATAGCTACTCCCAAATGTCTGGCTACGGCTGCACAGTTTCTTCCTCGGTGAAATCATAGTGCTAAAGGTACATCTAAGCTGCATGTCTTTGGAATGCCTTCAAACTATCATGCCATAGTATGTAGCTGGCTGATTTCAAGTCCATTTGGGGTAAAATGGGGCACGGTAGCATTCTTCCTCCCTCCTTTGCATCAAAAGGAGTCCAGGCACGTGGGCCAGACATACAAAGTATGTCAAGATTTTGCCTAAGTCAGAAAAAAAAAGAAAAAAAAATCAATATCTTTTTCATCACTTGGTATTTGTGTAATCAATAACTAAATAATAATTTTTTAAAAAGCCAATTGTTTTGAACTTTTAGTGATCCTGAAAATAAATATGAGTTTCTAACAAGTGTTTCTGTTGTTCCCTTCTGATACATTTGAAGGCATTCCAAAGAGATGCAGCTTAGACATACCTTTAGCACTATAAAGTATAATTTCACCAAGGAAGAAACTGTGTAGTCGTAGCCAGACATTTGGGAGTGTCTATGGATGCTACAGGTACTTCTCAGCTCTTCATCCAGAGAGTCGAAAAAACATAGGTAAAAGCTGATAAAAGTATCAGCTCAGTTCTTTGACTTTTCAACTGAAGTGCTGCTAGAGTCCCTGACTGCTATTGCACACGTATCTTAGGACCTTCAAAATAGCCTAGCAAAACTGGTTCTTCCTTTCATGGTTATCAGAAGGCAGAGGAAGATTAGAAAGGACCATTTTCTTAAAGGAAACATCTTTTGACTACTGATTGTCCTACAGAGGCTCCAGCAGTGCATCTGGCAGTAAAGCAGGGAGAGACTACAATGAAATTAGGGAGTCCTAAATTAAGAGATGAAAGTAGAAGATAAGAATCTTTTTCTATTATTGTATTTTATTTTCTTGTTTATTAATTTTGCGCTTTAATTGTAAAATTGGAATGTGGTAGCGATAGGGATTTACGTTCTCTGTTACTGTGAGTTGCAGTTAAAACCTCACAAGACCTGAAGGACAGAGAAAGGAAAATCAAACAAACCAGGAGCTCATTTCTTTTCATGACACAGAGGTGTATCAGAGTAGTACCCCAAATAGGACAGGGGAGGCGGAAATGGAGAATCAGGACTACCTTCACAAAGATGAGGGTGAGAGGATACAAAGCTACAGGTAAAATTCTATTTGATTGTTTTATATGGAATTTGTATGTTGGCCAGAATCCCCTATACAAATTCTTCACACTGGAAAAATGTTACTCAGGGGAATCCTTCTTATTACTTTTTTTCCATTTTGATGAAAAAAGTAATGATATGAAGTGGAAAACGTCAAGTAAAATTAATCCAAATATTGGCTTCACGTAACAATAGAAAACACATTTTACTATGTGGTGGTGGTATTCACTAAAGTCTTTAAATACAGGTGTGCCAAACTGTGAGGACATTTTTATACAACTGATCGATTTTTCCTCTGCTAGAAACTTCTGTGCTCCCTAGGGCTTGTTGTCCCCTTGGACCATGACCTAGAAACATTTTTTAACATTTGCTGCACAAAACTCACCACTCCTTTCCTTTTCATGACTATATACAGTCCAAAATGGGGATACTTTCCATCTGCTTAGTGAGACCCTAATACTGCAGTGCCTAAGCATCTCACCTGGGCCTTTTCCTCTTTCTCAAAGACAATAGTGTGAAAGTGTGAGACAGACACAGTAGAGCTGGTATGAAAACTGTGATTTAAGCATCAGTTTACTTTCGTTGGATGTCTACAGGAAGTCCCTTCTGTGTGGGCCTCATCACCAATGTATGGAAGTAGAGCAGGAACTGGAGCATCATTTAGAGCGGCTAATGGAAATCTGCAGATGGAGTCTGCTGCCCAGATTCCCTGAGGGTGTCCCCTAGGGATGCCACTATAAGATAGTTCATCTATGGTAAGGCTAAGATGCTGTTATTGTACTCCAAAACAGAAAGTTTCTTATTTTATTAACTGGAGGGAAGAAAGCATGCAAGCTGATGGTCTTGGATGCTTCCAAGTTAAGCAACTACACTTTGATGGATATTTGATGCTAAATTTGTTACCAAGTTTGATTTTTAGATTTTTGGAATCCTTTTGGAATCCCTTTGGTAGTGTAAGCCAAGATACACTGGAAATCCTTGTGAGAGCAAGAAATCAATCCCATATTTCCAAGTGTTGGCCAGTTTCCTGAATGCGTGAATGTCCTCCCTCTTGGAGTCTAGTTTTCTGAAACACAGCACTCCTGATTATGTGCTGTTTGGATGACAGCTTGAGAAATTTGTGAGAATGAAGGGTGACCTACTTGAATCTTAATTTTTTTCCAGCTTAATGAAGATTTTCCAGTTTAAAAGTTGATTTTAATTTAATCACACATTGTCTAAAAGCTCTTTGTGTACCACAAATAGCTCTTTTCCAAGTAGAAATCAAAAAACTATTCAAGAAGAATATGTTTTTATTAAAACAATTGTGACTGATGTGCTAGTTAGTAACACTGCTACTTAGTTACTGCTGTTTATACACACTTTCCATTGTTTTGAAGTGCCATGTTGTCTCAGGTCACCTTCAGTTCTTGCTTAAGAATATTTTGGGATCTTACTCTGGTGGATACCCATCTTCTATCTTCATAATTTTTTTTTCTGCTTTTCTTCTTAAATTTTAAACTTAATCACATGTATACATACACATATTAATTGTGGCCAATGTTATATATTAAGAACTAAAAATAACATGTGGCCACGGCATTTTGCATTTGGTTCTTTCAGGATTTGAAGGATATGTAGTGCCTGTCAGCAATGTTGTCTGAGGTATGTTTATTTCTAAGTCCATGTATTGTTCCTAAATAAACATATTTTTGCATATTTATTTATGTCTGTAGACTTTGATTGTCTCCCACTGGTGAGAACAGCTGGCTTACCTTCAATACACAACAAGCAGTCAATTTAAATACAATTCAAATATGCTTCTGTTTCTCTTAGTTAATGAGTATCAAGTGATTTGACAGCCCTAATTATGGTGTTAATGTGTTTCCAAGAGGCACATTGACATTAAATTCTACAGTGGCTTAAAGCAGTTTGGTGTAACTGTGTTTAAAATAGAGCAAAATGCAGCCTCTCTTTGTTACTTGCAGCCAGTGGCAGCAGCTGAGGCCTTTTTGTATGACCAAATGCAGGCAAACTAAATGTCAGATTAGAATTGTTCTGCAGAAAAGTGAACCTCGTTCATTTTTAGTTGGTATTTTTTTGATAAACTTATTCTCTTCAGAAATGCATATGTCAACTCAGATGGCATAACCAAGGTTGTGCAGTTTACTGAGGGGGGGCTATATAGAAAGTAGATTCAAAAATTGAAGTTCTTTGTTACATACGCTTGAGCTGACTACCACAAAGTAAGTGGGCAAAGAGAAGTGTAAGCCTTTTTCTTTTTTAGCTGATAGTTTTTTTGTTTGTGGGCATTTTCTTTAGCACATTGATATAAAATTGTAGTGACAATCCAGTCAGCTGAAACTTGGTTACACGGCATTTAAAAAACAGTGTGTGTAAGTGTAGCAAATCCTTTCAGAGGGCACAGCTGGCTTGAAACAAGGATTGTTGTATGAGTTGTTGCATACAAAAATCTCCCTTCCTCTTTTTATCTCTCCTTTTATTGAAAGCTTATTATAAGCACTGAGTTTGAGCTTTCCTTGAAAGCTTTAAAAACCCTTATGTTCATATAGAGCAACTTATGTTTTCCTTATGTAGCTTCTGGTGCCAGAGGAATTTATAAAGTGCTTTTAGCGACTTAAAAGCCTGCAAAGTGTAGGATAATTCCTCCCCATCTTTAACACAGTCCAATATCCCTTCATCAGCTGTCCTAGTGTATGGCTCTTTATTGTGGTAATATGTCTTCTCTACTGTGGATGTGTTCAGGCTTGTAGGTAGGTTGAGGCTTGTTCTGACAAACCTATCTTATTTTTCATCTTACTCTTGTCTCTAGAAGGCTGAAATCATAAGAATTTTTGCGATCTTTCTGAGGCTTACCTGGTAGCACCAATGTGTTAAAACCATTTGAGTGTACACACCTATACATGAATTCTCTTCACTTCTCCCTCAGTTTTGTCATACCAGTTTACAGGCTTTCCAAATGCATGATCAGCTGACATGTACAGCATAGAAATACCAAGTGTACTATGGTTCTTGAACCAACAGTTGAGACTCCATCACACCCTTCTAGAGTGATTTTTGATGCTGGTTTGCATATCATTTTGGTTTACCATTTGTATCTCTGTCCTCTTAGTAGTTCATGTATCTCTAGAAAACCTCATAATTGTATTTTTCAGTGCCACAATGTAAATGGCCAGGAAAGAAGATAATGGTACCTCAGAGCCACATTTGAAGTCCTATCTCCATGAGTTTAAAAAGAAATGAAGGCTGGAGTTGCACAGAAAGTATTTGGGCACCTAACTTTAGACACCTAAAGAAAATTTTAGGAAATCCTATTCCTAAACTTGTAGGAATTTCTTTTGCCCTTTTCTTACAGCTTTCTGTCCAAGTTTTACAGACTGAAAGGAAAGCACGTAAGTTAAAATCTTGGTCCAGAAAACCACATGATACTTATTCAGTGCTTCTCTGGATTGGGATGTGAACCCTTAACTCCGCTATAAGTTTGGTACTTAGCCATCTTTTAAGCATCATGATGTGAGTGAACTTGTGAAGATGTTGCTATATAGCACCAGGATCAAAAGTTGGGAGATTCTGATTCACCCTTGACTATTGACAATAAAATAAATGATAATGTCTCTCTCCTTGCTTAAACTGAATGGTGGTGGTGAATTTTTCACTCCATATGGAAACCCTATTTCACGCTTTATCTTACCTTGTATTCCAGACAATGGCTGGGGAAGGACTTCAGAGCAGAAAATGAAGGAAAATTGGGCTCTGATACTGATCTGAACTGAAACAGTCAGGAAATACCATATTCTAAGCTTAGTGGGCGCTGACAATTTTATTTTTTTTTTTTAAGATCCTTAGTCCTTAATATGACCCACATTAAAAAAATATCCTGTTAAATTCATCAGCTGTTCCCCACATGGTCTTTAAAACACTTTTCAAAAGGTATCTATGAATGTAACTTTTTTTTTGTCTCAACAGATTATTTAGTGTTTTCTTACTTTTACATGTCTCTAAGTTGGATGTTATCTGGAAAAGAAAAAATCTTTAGTAGCTGGTGATATTCCCAGGTTCAGATAACATCTTTTCATTTGGAACTTTATCATGTAAAACAGAAGGATATTTACTAGCATCAGATTTGGGAGATGGAATGTTTTCCTTTTTTGACCTTGATACTATGTTGTGGACAAATTAAGTTCCTGTGATTGTTTGAAAGTAGTGTGTTCTACTTTTGTCATCTACAACACTAAGGAAAAACCCCTCACCATTTTCTAAAAGTAAAATCTGGTTTTATTTTAATGAAGTGTTACATTTCTTTTCTGGCTCAAAATCTTTAGGCAACAGATACATTTCAATGGGGTTGCCTCCAGTTTAGAAAGAAAGTACTGAGTCATGGCCAAACTAGTTATGTGACTGCTTTTCCTGCAGCTGTCAGTGGCTAAAATCAGGAAGAAAGCACAAATCTCTCAACTCTTTTGTGTGTCACTAAACATCCTTACTGTGTCATCTATGGCCTCTTCTCTAGCACCATCCTTTTCATCGAGCATGGACCTCAGGCTTTACCTGATATTCTGTTTGGGTGGTCCTCTTACATATGGCAGAGAGATAAACAATGTGAAAGTTTAGCTGGTTCACGGAACTGTATTATATTACAATGCTTGGTTAGTTTAACTTTGGCACATGATCGAATACAAAGGGTAATTATATTCTGGAGTTATTCAATATTTGAACAGCTTGGAAAGAACAATCTTTAGGGAGGTGAAGGCCTGATTATAGAGCTGCCTTATTTATGCCTTATGGGACTACATTGCTTGCTGTCTTGTCTCTGATTCAAGGTGCAAAAGAAATAAAATACTGACACAAAGATTTGAGTTAGAGTAATACTAGTGAGAGTATTTTGTTGAATGTGGATTTGATGAAGGCATGGTCTCACTGTTCCAGATTGTACAGCTTCCTTTCAAGCATGTGTAAAAAGAGTGTAAGATTGTGCTAGTTTTATACTAAAAATTCAAATAAGCTTTCATTCTGGGTTTATTTCCTGGCACCTTAAGTTCACTGTTGTCTACTTATGGCAGTAGTTTGTTGTCAGTCTTAGCTATATACACCTTGATCCGTCACTGGAAATTTATGGGCAGCACTTGACCTGTCAAACATACTCGAAAATCAATGGATATCTAAATCATCCAGGCAGCTCTGAAACCCCCATTTTTAATGTTTCTGCACTATTCATCAACTTAGTTGTGATAAGATGCTGTAGTGATGAGTGCTTGAGGGCCCAAGATATCCATCATTATTTGTCTTTTGTTTTGCCTATATAAGGTATATCGCTCTATCTTTGGAACTGTGTTTAATATGTGCTAATGTTCACTCCAATTTCCCAAGTTCTCTGAGGTAATGCTATAAAACAACATGTTGCCCCTTAAGAGGCCAAGGCAGTTGACTGTTTGAGGGACATCTAAACCACATGATCTGTCCTGCAATGAACATCTGTTTCAAGATTCACAGCATGCTGGGAATGATTAATGAGTGGTTTTATGTGTATTTCACTTTATGAGTATCTAACTGGCACTTAATGGCTGTTGCCTTTCACTTAAAAGATCTTACAGCATATTCCTGAGTAGTGAAGTATTTACCTTGTCCTTTCTGTCCATCTTCTAGCACAGTAATTTGAATACATAAGCTTTCTGTGGATGTGTAAGAGTGCAGGGAATCATTAAGTATGGAAGGTGACTTTCCAAAAAGATCTGACATGATTGAGAATCAGGAGAAAAATATTTGATCATAATTTGTCTAGGGATCCAGGTTCCTGAGAAAACAGAGAGATATCCTCACTTGATTGCAGGTAAATGAGGAATTTCCCAGCACCCAAGCAAGTCAACAATATACAGCTATTGAGTGCTGTGCACGTGTGTAAGGGTTACATTGTGGTTGGGTGTGCATGGTGCTGTTGTGCAATCTGAAGGGCCGTGGATGAGTAGAGTGAGACGGCAGGAAGATGTGGGTAAAATTTGTTAATTTTCTTTTTATATACCGGCCACAACCTCCCTTGTTAACTCTGGAATAACACCTGGCCTCATCACAGAAGGCTTTGAATGGCAGCCACAGGCAGAATTCTCTGGCCAGGGAGAACTATTCTGAAAGGTAGTAGTCTGTAGGAGGGCCTTGAGGAACAAGAGCGTATCAAGATCATGAGGAAGAGAGAAAAATCATCTACTTTGTTATTCCTTTAGTACTCTGTAAGATCCACCTGGTTTTGTGGAGATAATCGTGCCTGTTTTGTAGTCATTGGTGAAACCTGAGTCTGCAGACTGGAAAAAACAACACAAGTTTGTTCTGCACCTCACTGAAACCATTTGCAGCTTAACTGGCAGGCAGACAAGGCATTTATGGTTGTTGATCACTCTCACTGGCTGGACATGCAGACAATAGCTTTTCTCATACTGTCGCTCTGAGGACATATCAGGGGAAAAGCTTTAGCTCTGCTTTGACTGTAATTTGGTTATATAAGAGGCTAATCTCTTTGGTCCAGTTCATAACTGTTCCACAGATTTTTTTATTTTTGAAAGAAAGAATTATCTGATAAACGCTTTCAAGGACGGAATCCTTGTTCCTGCCAATCTCAGACCCAATTTTGCTGTAACACTAGTGTGTGTGTGTGTGTGTGTGTGTGCGCGCGCGCACTAGTGACCTTAGGCTGCTTGAAATAGATATTTGTGAGGCCAGTTGATATGGCCTATTGAGTTCTTCCAGTTTCTGAGAATTAGCCAGATGGGACTAGGCAGTAGATGGACCTGTTTCCTAAATCCAACAGCCAAGTCCCATCACTGTCAGTGAGGACAACCCCTTTCCTCCCAGGTGATTCTTTGTTCTTTACACAGCAGATCCCGTTCCACTGCAAGAGAACTTTCTGTGCTGCATGAATAGCAGCAAGACTGAGCCATCAAAATCGACTTAAAGCCCTTAAGCCCAACATGTCACATCTGCTTTGCAGAAATTACAACAGGAAAACAACATGATTTAAAAGAGAATCATTTCAAAACAAACATTATAAAAACTTAGTGGAAAAACATCTGCAGTTTTCAGACCATTGCAGCAGTTTGTCAGGGAGGTCGTGGAGAATCTTTGCATTTTTTTTCTTTAATTTATTATTGTTGCTTTATATTTCTAAATAACATCGTTTCCCACCAAGAAAGTTATGCTGATGTCAGCAACAGCATGTAGCTGCTAGGCAAGGTATACAGGGTGTCTGAAATACTGCAAAGAATGCGATAATTAGGACAGCACAATAAATATGAAAGGCAACATTTAGAAGGGTTTGTTCTTGTAAATTGTCTTAGAGAATGGAGATGCTTGGGGAAAAAAAAGAAAACAAAACAACAACCAATCAAACAAACAAAAAAACCCACCCTTCCCAAGCTGCTAGAGCAGTTACTGGAAGAAGCAATGATGCCTTTTTACATACAAATAAAAAATAATAAGCATAGTAACATTTTGGATTAGAAAAAAAAATATTAAAACTATGGCTGCACTAGGAAGGACAGTGTCATGAAAGAGGTATTGTGCCCATATATTCTTGCCCAGGTGTTGAAGCTAAAGCTGCATGGTGGTGGGAGAACTGCCTGTGTGAGGTGAATTGTCTGAGGTGATGTCAAGGAACAGAGTTGGTCTGATCATACTTCTCAACTTGGCTGGAAATGCTCTCCCTAAACTTCTTTTTTTGAACTAGCTTGCAAAAGCTGACAGGTGTCTTACCACAACCACACTTCCTCGAAGAAATGGAGGCAACAACAGTGCTAAGCAGGATGACCCAAGTGCTAACACGAAAGCACTCATGCTGTTAAATGTTAGATGGTCACTGGTAGCACTTTGGTCCTGCAGATCTTCCAAAATGCTTTATTTCTCTGCGAGCTATTTCCCAGCTCTTTAGATATGATTGAATGGCTAATAATGTTGCCATTGTAACAGAAGTGTTTGCTGTCTCCTTCTTTCATAGTTGCACAGAGGGAAAGATTTAGGAAAGCCCAGGTTGAGAGGAAAGCCTGAAACAGAATAGTAAAAGCATGAGTCACTCTTGGTGGATTCTTGTGTATATTCAAAATATGCTTTCTTGTCATTAGCACTTGAATAGAAGTCCTGTTCCTGTAGCAGTTGAGTCAGTTGTCAGGAGACAGTCTTGTAGTGACTGGCTTAAATCAAGTATTTAAACTTCTAGTGTAACTGAATGCAATCCTGCCCCTGATTAACATTAAGCAAACCTGTCTTTTAGTTGTGATGTCCTGAAGTACATGGTGTAACTTCTTACGAAAACTTGTCTGCTTTCCAGTGCCCAATGTCACATGTGGCTTTCTGTAGCTGACAGAAGGCAGATGCTGTCAGACTACAAAACTAAACAAGGATTGATTGCAGTGTGAAGGATCAGTGTAAATTTTGCTTAGGGCTAGGTTATGGGAGTGTTCTTTGGGATTAGCTCAAGGCTCTTCCTCAGACTTCACATGGCAAGCGGGAGGCCTGTAACAAATCTAGTGAGTTGTGCTTTAGTTGTTTAACAGCTGCAGAAAAAGAGCTGAACCATCAAACAAGTAAGATGCCTGATGCTAGTGTTATTGTTATTGTCTATTACCCTGTAATCAGGCTACACCCACTGATGTAAAGCTCTAAATAACTTGGCCTGTACAGAACTCATTCAACATGCATCTAAAAAGTCCTCTTAAACTCAAGAGCAAGTGGGTTTATTAGGTTTGCCCAGAGTTACCCAGGTAGTGCAAATGCACTCTGCAAATAGCTTGCAGTAGTCAACTTCCATAGCAAGTAATGCAAATTAATGGGAAAATATTGATAGCTCGGTCTTTATAATGCTGCATAGTCACAAAGCATTTGCTCAGATACTTCTAATGTGGCCAAATTCAAGCAATTTCTGCTATTTCTGATATTTCTTGGTTGAGTTGCCTAATTTCTCTGTGAGAGGGCAGGTGTAGTCTGTACTCTGCTACTTAAAATTAATTTAGGTTAATATCTATTTAAAATATGAGTACATGTATAGATATTACTGCAGTGGACGGGGAATGTTTTATTCATTGTCCTCTTCTCAGGAACATGCTGCAATCATCTTCCACCTCTGATTTTGTGTTCCTGAACCTGTTGTCAAGCTAAGATAAGGTGGGAAACCTGTGATCCACATTTAAACTGGTGAATTAGAAATTCTTCCAGTCATGTTTAATGAATGAAGTTTTGTCTCTTTTTAACTTCGTTTAACATACAAAGTAGCCCCTTCATGTTGAATCAATCAGGTGGCCTGTGCCATCTACAAATGCAGCCCCTGTTGGCTAGGGACAACAAGGCAGCACCATCATGGGATGGGGTATAAAAGAATTACTGGTTCTGCCAGATGCTAATGGGAAGCTCCGGGGCATTTCACTTGAGCTGACAAACAGCTTTTTTCTATATAAAGGCAGTCCTCTGAGAACATGGATTTGGCATACCAGTAGCAGTCTCCAAAGAGGACTGTCTCCTCCTGTATCACCTCTAAATTCTAAGGTAAAAGAACAAGAGAGTGAGATGATAGTATGTGTGTGTGTATGTATGAGAGAGTTGTGTATAAGGGGATTGTGGCTACTCCATATATAGGAACATACTAAGAACTGGCTTGTTTGAAGAGCCAGGCAGGAATGCTGGGAATCTAGTTTTGTTCCTGCTGAAACTGGGAGAAAGTAGGCATTGAGAGAGAGTTGAAAGGGGAATTAGGGAGCAAGAGGAAATGAGAATGGAGATATATCCAAAAGCATGTATTCACACCGTATGTATATCTTGGATTGCTGAAAAAAATATGTTTCCACTTAGATGAACCAGTGTTTGCTGGTTTACAGGGAAACATTTAAGTATCAGTGACTTAATGGTATAAGCCAGCTGATATTGCCACCATGACTGCAAAGAACTAATGGCCAAACTAATAAACTCAAGGATGTATGTGCAAAGTTAGCAATGCAACCAATCTCTTTCCCAAAATGGTCTAGAACTCAAATACTGTGGAAAAGCCTGTAACTTTCACTGAATTGATTTAGTTGTAAGGAAATTCTAAAACATGTACCAAAATATTTTCTTCTGTTTATCTTGATGCTGACAATCACACTCCTGCTAAAGCAAGGACACTATTATGTCTGTATGCATGAAGTTTAATGGAAATCCAAATGGATAAAATAACACTTCTGTTCTAAGTCAGAATATGTTAATGAGATGTGGTCGATCTAATTTGCAATCTGGTCTTCTTTAGTTAACAGTCTTTCCCCTCATACCAGAAATGCCCTATTCAATCTCCCCATGTCTACTCCCAGGTTGTTCTTCTGTATTTTATACCGAGAGTTTGGATGGTGTAGAAATTGGCCTCTGCCAAATTCTCTTCCTACTGTTCTCTTTTTCTTCTCTTTGTCTCTGTTTTCCTTCTCTCTTCCAGGCTGATAGTGCAATTCAGAGTCAGCAGCACATTGTAATGTTTTCCCTTTCTGTGGTTTGGAAATTTCCCTTGAAGGGATGTTCTGAAAAAAAAAACACAGTCAAGGAAGAACCTGGAAAGAGTATTAAGCAGAGTGTATGCTCGTGGGAGTAGCAGATTTAGTAAGCTACAGTGCAGGTGATCTTTGCATCTAGTGATCCATTTGAAGTTGTAGGTTGAAACTCCTGGTCTCTTTGGGGAGAGTCAAATATGCCCTTGGAGAGAGAAAAATCACAGAAACACTCCACAAGTCAAAACTGGTGGAGTTTCCAGCTTGCTGACTGTGAGGTATTCAAAATAGAATGAAAATTCATAAGATTGCAATTGTTCAGATATTTTTCACAGTTATCCAAGTCCTTCATACTCCTGATGAAGCTGAGCCATCTGAGAGTATCTACTCAAAGAGAATAGATACATTTTTTTTTTCAAATTCATGAACTGGAAACTAGTACAGCTGCTCAATGTTTCCACAATTTGACTTGTTAAAATAAATAAGTAAAATACAAAAAAACTCTCTAAGATCTATTTTCTAGTATGGGAGTAATATATCTGGAATAGCATCGGAAGGTTAGTGTTGAGTAACAAAACTGTCTGAGATTTCTCATTATGTCTTGGGAAAAATACTTTCCTGTACTGTGGGTGTAGGGAAATGCTAATATGTTAAGGTGCTCTTGGGAACTGTGAATCTTTAATTTCATTCTCTATTCAAAGCCCAATAGTTGGATCTAGCTTGCAGTAGGTGCTCAGAAAAATGTCAGTGAGTCCTGTTGAATTGGTGAGTCCTTGAGATAGAGGTTATTGAAACCATAAATAAGATACTAGCAATAAACTCTACCGTCAGGGAGTTGTGGTTGTCTTGTTGGGTCTCAGTGCATGAACAGGTCAGCAGAAACAACTTCAAATCCTTTCTTGCCTCGTGAATCTCGTTTGTCTCTGGCTGTAGAGTAGTTCCCACATCTGCACTTGTGCGACACATTGTGCCAAGTCCTTGCACTCCGGTCATGTGAGTCACCACATTGATCTCAGCTGGATGGCTCCTGTGAGTAAAATGAACACAATTTGGGCCACTGCCAGCACAAAACCTAATAGCCAGTCACTGTGTTTAGAGTTCAGTTTCCTTGATATTTCAAGGTACCTTATTTCAGCTGCCAAATATGGAGTATCTGAAACCCTTGTGCATTGTTACTTGAAGGCCAACACCCGGGCAGTCCTGGGTTGCACCATGATGGTTATCCCAGAAAATGTTCCATGTTACGCAAAGACCAAAGATTCCATGACTTCTGTTGTGGGCTCTCTTTCAAAATATGTTTTTTATTTCAAGAAGACTATGTTTCCTAAGAAAGCTTTTAGTGACATGTTTATTCATGTTGGTCAAATGAAAGTCATGTGGCACACCTCCCTTTCTGCTGTGGTGAGCCACACAGTGTTTGATATAATCCCACTATCTTGTGTGAAAAAAAGGCCAGCTGAATATCAGATGTGCCTAGCTTGCATGTCAGTGCAACAGAAAGCATGTTACACAAGTCACCACACTTAGTAAACTCTATTTTTATTTAGAAACAACCCTCCCTTCAACTTTTTCCACTCTCTTTTCTTAGGCATAGTGTGAATTCAGAGCTTTTCCTGGGGTAACTCTATGAAAAGAAGACATAAACACCAGGAAAGACACCTGAATACCCTGAATTTTGATGTGGCTTTCCATGTTTTGGTGTTTAGTGTACTGACTGGTTAGCTGATTTTATACTCTGCAGTGATATGAATGTGATTTCTGTAAGGGACTGTTGAGTTTTCTGTTGACTGTTAAGTTTTCTCCAACATCAGGTCAAAACTCAAGTGAAATGCCATAGCTTCAAATAAGTATATAATCAACATACTTATTTGCCTTTTAAAAATCAGTATAAGACTTAATCAAAGTTATCCACTGGTCTGTTACTGTCTGTTTTGGTTTTTTCATGTGCATATTTAACTAACTTTACTCATTCTTCAGTGAGTTAGTTAGTAATTTAGGAATCCCATTCACGGTGGCTGAAGAGAAGTTCTGAGAGCAGTTAAGTGGCACCGACATGAAAATGTCGGTGTTGGATTTAGTAAAACTGACCAGTGAATGTGAGATGGGAGAATCTCAAAACGATGGCTAGTGCAAATGACTAAAATGTAGAGAGAGAGAGAGAGAGGGGGGGGGGGTTTGTGCGAACAGGAGAAACATATGTCAGACATGTGAAGCATGAGGTCAGAGAAGTCCACATATGCAAAGGACATGGATGCATGCGCTTAAGCCGCAGAGAATGGCTGTAGCCCCAACCGTACGAATTGCTTCACTGGTGATTGACTTGAAGGAAAGGTTGGAGAAGGATAAGGTCTGTTTGTGGCCCCACTGTCCAAGGGGCACATTTGCACAAGGAGTTGTATGTCCTGGTCAGGCAAGAGTGACACTTGTAGATGGAGTGGTTTTGGTCGCCCCAGCAATCTGCATCTTCCTCTCAGTTATTTCAAAACAAATTGCATGATATTTTAAGCTCTGTACATCTACACATGAACCCATTTAGTCTTGGGACATTGTACGATATTTATTTCAGTGTAGAATTTGTCCAATAATGTTTATTTCTAAACTATCTATTTCATACTTTTAAGATATGGCTTTCCAGTGGAGATTCAAGTCTGAAGTCAGCAGGTAAAAGTGCTTGGCAACTTAGAGTACAGAGGAAAACTGCATTTTTCATGCAGAGCAATGACGACTTGCAGTTAGCAAAATAAAAAGCTGTGCCGCCCTGCTGCTGGGAGTTTCGGACAAAATCAGACAGAGAGAGAAAAACAGGAGAAGGACAAAGGAGCCAGCTCATGGGAACACCAAGATTCTTGTTCTCAATCAAGTTTGTTTTGTTTCCTTATTTATACCATGCCTGAAATGCACAAATTTTCCTGAGAACAAGGAAATTAAGTGAACTTAAATACAGCTGGTTATCCCTCTAGGTACATTTCATTGTAATATATTAGTAAAAAGTGAAGAATGTTTTGTTTGATATAAAACAGACAAAAGGAGGAATTAACATCATAAATGAAAGAAATGCGCTCCCTCTTAGCCATGGTATTGGGCTACTTCACTCTGATGTGGCTGTTGCTGCTCATGATGTTCCCTGTTATGAACATGGCCTGGGCAAAGAGCACAGAAAACTAACTACTGCTTCACAAATGCCCCTTCTGGTGAGCAGAGTAACCTACTTTTTACTGTCTTCAAGTGACCTGTCCTACGACTGACTTTGGAGCCTGGAGTGCTCAAAGCACTTAAGCAGTGGGATGAGTGGCTAAGTGACTACTGTTGTTCAAACCTGTTTTGTCATTATGTTATACCTATTTTAGTCAGAAATCTTAGCTGGCTATGCAAAGAAAATTGAGATCACATTTCTTAATGGTATTCCTGCTTTTCTGTCCTCTAATCAATCTGTGCAGGCCACGATAATTTTACCAGTATGCAGTACCAGTCCAGTATGCAGATTTTTCTTCCTCTGTATGAAGCACGTGCTGGCACTCCTATAAAGATGTTGTCATTAGTTAATAACTGAGCAGCTGTGGGCTTGTGCTTTTAGGACTGGGGTTTTGTTTCCTTTCATTACTTCCCTCATCCCTAACCCACCAGCCCCTTCTGTTTTACTCCTTCATGGGGGTTAGAGGGCGAGGGCACTGTAGTGTTCGTGCAAAATTAAGCTATAGGGTGGGCTTTTTCTGTTAAGCTTCATAGAGGTAGAAGTGAGCTGATACAGAGTAGCTGTAATATTTGAATATTTGGAGTACAGTACTGAGAAGAGAGTTAATTTTGAATGGGAACAGGTCACTTGGTCATGAAACCAGAACATCGCCTAGTGGTCTTGTGGCACGAATTTGTGCAATTTGTGCAGGGTTTGTGCAGTTCTTAAACAGAGGAAACAAGATGCACTCAAAAGAAAAGTTACTCAAATAAAAGGAACTTTGCTATTTTTCAAACTGCAAACTTGCACTAGTGCAAGAATTAAGCGAGAAGTTGTTTCATATTTGGAACCATATCCAGAGCTGGATGACCCGAGTGGCTCAAGGAAGTCAGAGCTGCTGGTCCAGTCTGGTTAATTCTGGAGTGTTTTTCCTTTTTTTTTTTTCTTTACCCCCCTCCCTTTTTCCCCTCCCTCCCTCCCCTCCACACTTCATCAATTTCTAATATAAAACCTAAACCATTTCCTTATTTTCATCATTTAATTTGGAACTGGATGGGACTTTTCTCTGTGTCCTCAGAAAGATGAGGGCAGAAAGCTCATTTATCAAAGCTCTTCAATGAACAAAGCCAGAGCAGAGCAGCATAGGCATAATTAACAAGGAAAAAATGGAGCCTGTGGCTTGATGTTGATGGATACAGAATGTGCCACAAAGGAAACAAAGCTTTGAGAATGCTTTGAACGTAAAACCAGTCTCACGGGATGAACAATTCCATGCCAGAGAGTAAATTCAGGCTAAGATGGATAAATTCAACTATCATGATGACCAAAAGCCATACTGCTGCAACAGTGGAGGATCTAGGTTCTAGCTGGACACATTTTGGGGTTATTGGGGGAGGGAGGAGCCAGTTTACTCACTTTTTTTTGCCTTGGCATGTTCCAGTTGGATTGAGCATTTCTGTTATTGTTAGTCTTATAATGGCCGTGTGTGCCGCAGAGGGATTTGTCCGCAGTGAAATGGCATGTATTTGTCTGAGCTGTCATCAACTTCTCTCCGTAGAAGACCCCAAAGACAGGACAGATGTGGTTAGTCAGGCTCTGTTTGCATATACAATCACAAACCCACTGTAGCTTAACATGCAGCTGAACTCAGTGCTATGGGCAGCATGTACATCTGCCATTTCACTGCTTCTATCCAAATCATGTCATAAAGGATCCAGGAAAGCAAGCTTTTAAAAATTTGTGTCTTTTCCCTGGGAAATTTCTTTTGCCATATTCACATTTTTGTTTTCCTGTTGTCTTAGAAGTCTTTTAATATACAACTCCTGCAAAAATGTGCTTACATATTCTTAACAATATGGTCAAATTTGGACTTACTAGTAACAGACTTCCAGCACACAGAATGGAAATTATCTTGGATTAGAGTGAACTAAGTTTCTCTCCTGAATAAAAGGTCAGATACATGAACATGCAGAGCAGAGCTAGAGAGTAGGTCACCAGTCCTGCACTATGGTAGTCCTAGTAAGAACAGTGGGGGTTACTACCTCCTGTAAACCTCAAACTCCTGCCTTTTTGAGATTGGTGACAAAATTTAAGCAACAAAAAGAAAATTGATCTCATCCCTGCATCTATATGAAATAGAGCTTAAATATAGGGTTGTTTCTTAAATGTTGTGAAAGGGGAGAAATTCAGTCAACTTACACTGCCTTATTATTGGTATCAATTTTATATGAATAAACTGCCTGGGTCAAGTCAGCAAAACAAACAATGACATGACAAATAATTACATGACAATGATTCTGTTCCCATCTTCATGGATAAAAACATTTAATTACAGAGCAAGCTGGTTGAAGGGCACGTATGAACAATCAGAAGTAATTGTGTTACTGATCCTTCATGAGTTACTAGTATTCAGCAGGTATTTTTCATTGGTTGTGTATCTGGTTTTTTGTCTAGAGTGAAAAGAAACTAATATTAATTGATGGATTCATAGCTGCCGTATCTTAGGCCAATACATTTAATTCTCAATTTCATGAACTAAAAATGTACATGTTAAAGCAGTAACAGGTTTGTCATGGAACTTGTTCTGTTTCTGGATGCTTATGAAACAGGATAAATTTTCAAGACAAATTATTGTTCATCTGGAAGATAATTTTTTCACAGTGTCGAAAAAAAATTAATTTCTTTAAATATAGCCAGAATTAAAATGTTTACATTTGTTGGTTCATGTGTATGTTTACAGATTACACATATGGTAGAACTCCTCTTTGTTAATACCAAACTTGAATTCTCATTAAAACGCTGAGAGGAGCCTATGCAGGACTTGCAAATTCATTAAAGTTTAGAAATTTTCATGCTGGCCTTAATGATGTAACAGCACTTCTTCCTGCTTTCTTTTCTTAAGTGCCTTTAGGCTTTTCATTTTCTGTAAATATTTGTGAAACATAAGCTTGTTTTTAAAAGTATCTATTCTCAGCTAGCTTGCGGTTGCAAATTGGACAATCTGTTTTCTTTTGCTGTGTCTCCTTTTCCAATTCCTACCAAAAATTTCTGAAAAATTTCATAGTGACTTTCCTAGTGTTTATTTATCATTTTTGAGAATCAATGCAAACTGTATGTTTCAATGAGTTTATGTGAAACTATGCTCTTCCTTTATACAAAATCACCCATTTTTCAGTTTCAGCACATTTCCACAAGTAATGCTTTACTTAAATCTGCATATATATTTTTTTTTCTCCTCTGTATTGTAATAGTTCTATTATGAGGAATATTTGGAAAATCTAAGTCAGGACTGTGGGGTCGGAGAAAAAATAGGAGCTATTGTCTGTCTAGTCACAGCTATGGTGCAAGTCATGAAATGGGAACTCTTTCATTTTTTTCTTTGCATACCTCTGACCTGGGAAGATGACTGCCTCTGGGGGAAGGAGATAATTTAATTTCCATTCATGTCAACTTCCATTTCTCTGCAGAGAGGCAACAGATATGTTTCAGATTCTGTGGGATCACTTATTTTGCTTTGGCAATGTAGCATATCTCTGCCACGGGACTTAGGTTAGACCACCTGGTTTCTTTTGCTTCAGACCCTTGGGTGAGCCTGCACCCAGTGTAACTTAAAAGATCTTACCTAGTACACTGTCCAGTTACCCAATTAGTTTTTATTTTGATTCTTTCCTGAATAAAATAATATAGCAAAATACCTCAGGAAGGGAGAGGACTAGAGGAAAGGTGAGCAGAGCAGAAGAGGAATGGGAGTAATAGGTTGGGGTTTTTGTCTTGTAGTCCATGTGCAAAGGAAAGGTTAAATAATTACTTATCCTCAAGGCTGGTGTTCAATAGCTGGAAGCTGTTCAGAAGTGTTGTATGCTCAACATGATCCTAGAAGAAATTACATAGTTGAAATTCCTTAGGTAAATTACAATAACTTCATCACCATTTAGAGGGTTTTTTAAAAAAGTCATTAGTTTGTGAAATCAGTAAACCTTGATAAATTTAAAATACTTGTCTTCTCAGATGAATTGTTAGATTCCTAGAATGAATTTTAGTATTTTTGTTAATGTTCATGGCTCCCTCTTCAATAATTGGAAACTGTGCCATTAGGTTTTCCCTCAGTCAATACATTTTTTTCTGTGTAGGAGGTACTCTGAACTGAGTTCAATAACAAACATGCCATTGTCTGCATCAGTATGTGACTTACAGATTGTCCCAGATCTAAAACACGTAAATGAATTGTATATCTAGAAACACTGCTGTCTCTCCTCAATGAAAGCACTGTTCCTCATCAGGCAAGTCACATTTACTTAACACATTTACTTAACTACCATGTACTCCTATACATGTCACTGCAACCAAGTGGTTCTGAGTACATGAAGAAAACATCCTCCATATCAGTCAATAAAAAAGATGAGTATCTTTATGCTAAAGCATACAGCATTCTCCCTAGCAGCTGACAGTCTCCTGCTTGTAATCTGCAGATAATACTGGGTCAGTAGGACTCTAGTATTCAGGAGTAATGGAGCATTAACGGGCATATTGGTGCCTTTTCATGTATCTCACTCTAGAAAACAATGAAGTGGGTCATTTGGAACAACAGCCAAGCTCTAGTTGTGGAAGTAAATGCAGCTCCTTCATTGTCTTAGCTTTCCATACCTTCTAACTCTTGAACAGGCTTTTGCTCTTACAGAAAAATCTAAATTGTTATCAGTGTGCAGCTTTATCCTTGATACAGGTTTCGTCCTTCCTCAGTGTGATCTAATCTAATGTAACCTTAATGCTATATTGACAGTTGGAGGCTGGACCGCACCTGTGGGGGTTTTTTGTTTTGTTTTGTCTGGATTTCATTCCCTTCCCACCCCAAGACATTCCCCCTTCCCCCCCACTCCTCCCCGCAATTCCCTGGGAGTGTCTTGCATGGTAAATTCCTTAATAGAATTCAGAAAATACATATATAATATTTTATTAAAATGCTGCTGGAGACCTATAGCTGCCCTCAGGCATAATGCAAACATACAGATGTATTAGCAATCAGCAAGGAAGCAATAACTTGCTAAGTTTGGAATGCACAAACATGCTGAGATCAGGTGTTCAAAGCATTGGCTTTTGTGTACCGCTCCAATTTCTGGCTGCACCTAAACAAGCTTACTCTCTGTAATCATGTGTTTGAAAACTTAAGAATAACTTTAGGACTAGAACTTCTTGTCCATATTCACACTGAAGCTCATGCTGTAAATCATTGTGGGCGTAGCACTGTTCTGCTATTTGGCAGAAAGGATGTACTGGGGAGAAACTCCTCTCAAAGCTCTTGTAATTTGTTTGGCTTTTGGTTTGAGTTAATGACTTTTACTCCAGCAATGGTAAGCCATTATCACTCAGCATTTCTCCTCTACAGGCAGAGCACTCATAAGAGGTGACTTAAACTTCCTTTGTGTAATGTAGGTCACAAAATTCTGTGAAACTTTGCTTTAGGTTTGCCACATAGAGCAACAGAGATACAAATAAATGCAAGCAGAGTGTTGTCTTGGCCTGTAGTCCCTCAGAAAGGATATATACATTATTAGGACTTACAATACTGAAATTTGTTTCATGTTTGTTTGATTATACAATGATATAATCAAAAGATCAGGTGCTTTAGTAGCTCAGAGGAATGTAGAAAGAGGATATATGAGTGGCATTTTGCTTTTGCTAAAGTAATTACTGAGTACTTACTGAAGTTAGGTTTGATCTATTTTGTGCTATTGTAATCATGAAGAGGAACTAGACTTGTCTTAAAATTCATTTTTTAACAAATATAAAACTATAAGGCCAATAATTATTTGATAAAAAATATATTTCGGTGAAAGCAGACAATGAGATACTAGGTACTGTATCAGATTTGATAGCATGCAGAGCACATCTAGTTTCACTGACATTTTGAATTTTTGTTCTTAAACACTAGACAAGAACCTTTAAGCCTGGAAACAAATATGGTCATTTTTTAAAAAATTGGATATCCTTTCATGATGGTATTTAAAAATTAAAAGCATGGAAGTGAAAGAAAGAAGGTTTGAGATAAATTGATCTAGTCTTGCAAAAGTATTAGTCATGGGACACTTCTGTTTGTCATTTGATCACTATACCTTAAATTATTGAGGTCCTAGACTCATTGCAAAAAGGTGGGAATTCCCTCTTTCCCTTTCCCACCACTTCTTTCAAAAAAAGATGTCTTGCTGAAATACCACTTGCAGCAGGAGGTCAGAAGTACTCTGTGTAAATCCTTTGTATTCTTCTATGTGTTGGGAAATGCAAGGCGTGAGCATGAAATTTTTTAGTTCTGGCCAAGCATGCACAACACCATTGAAGATTACATATTCAGGTGTGGAATCTGCAATAAAGGGAAAAACAAACGCAGAAGTAAAACCACATGAGACCAGGCTGTCTGTGCTCCAAGGTCAGCAGAAAGATAACTGAGTCAACCAAGCAAGGTGCTTTTTAAGTAGTGGGCAGCTGTCCAGTTAGATGTGTTCTACATCAGTTGAAATATCGTACTTTTATGGGATAGAAAATTGTAAGACAATTCCCAAGGTAATGGCGGAATGCATCATAACTGAGAAATGACATGTTAAAAAAATTTCTTTGAATTCTGCTCAAGTACACATCAGTCCTTTTGTCAGCTCAGGTGAAAGAATGACGTTATGATTTTGGTCTTGTTGAGATATCAAATACCCTTCTTTCAGTTACTGCTCATGAATTCGGCACATTAAAAGCAACTAACTTGGACAGGTCCGCTTGCTGGTTCAGCTATATGGAGAAAATGGTAGGTGCTCTGGAGGAGTTAAGGGGTGATGCAGGTCACCCACTTGTAGGGGTGGAGTGAGAGTGGATATGCTCCTGTGAGCAGAGTTCATACTTATCCTGCTGGCTTTGCAGAAATGTTGGTTGGTGAGTGGTACCCTAGACAGCCTTGGTTCTGCCTAGGTATTCTTTCTCCCATCTTTGTTCAACTTCACTATTTTAACCCCCTTGAAGAAAGAGTTTCGTTTAGAAGTTTTTAATTACAATGCACATTTGCTTTAAATAAATATTTTTCTATCTATTTTACCCCAAAAGAAAACTATTCAGCTACAGCTCATTAGTGTAGCTGCAGCATGTCAGTGAATTAATTTTGTAGATGTGTGAGTGTTTGTCTACAGCATTAACTGCATAGTCATAAAGCAAATGTGTTGTAACTGGAGTCAGATTTCCTAAATAGACTTGAGTTTTCTCATACAGAAAAGAAATAATTAAATTTCAGCAATCTGTAGTGTGGTGAGGAACTTTGAGTAGTGCAAAGAAAAGTCTCACTATGACCACAAAGGATCGTGTCTTATAAAAAAGAGCCTTCCCAGCACATTTCCTCCTGTGAATTGCTCTCCAGATCTAACAATGTTTCTTGATGATTGCCTCTTTCATTCCTGCTTGTCAAGGATGATTGAAGGACTGCAGCTTAACTCAGCAAAGAGGGAATTACCCCTCTTGAGCACAGTAAACATAAATCATGTACTTCACGTATCTTATCCCTTCCAGCAGTTGTAGGTTGGCTTACATTTTGATGAATCCATGTGTATTTTTGAGGAAGCACACAGATAAGTTTCAACTACTTATCTGCAGAAACTACTGCAAGCAAACATATATTTGAATGGAAGGTCCTTGAAGGTGATATTTATTTCTTTGTTATTATAGCTTTATAGGCATTTGTAAAATGAACAGTGATGTGATGTGACAGTGATGTAGAATTGGTAATGTTTAGTCTGCCTCTGTGGCAGCCAAGCACAGAGGTGGATACTAGGGAGAGAAGAGTAGTGATGTCAGTAGAAGTTTTGTAAATTGAGAAATGAGGAATTAGGCAATGTGACTTCTATAAGTGTCCTCTTTAATGCTAGTATTACAATGTGTTTACTTATTATCTGACTACATGACTTTTAAATATCAAAAAATGCATTAGTTCTCAAGACGGTGAGCACAGACTTTCGGGGCATAGATCTGTGCACGTATCGACTACGCTATTCTCTGCAAACAGGAAGGCAGCAAAGGAAACAGCTATGCAATGGATCCTGGGCAGGCTGGGTAACCACCTCAAATGAACCTGAAATGTGACTTCTTTTAAATGGGAAATAACGCTTGTGCTGTTTTGCCCTGTTCCTGTCAATACAAAGGTATCCTGAATGGCTTTGCCCATACCTGTTTGAAGTCATAGGATGTTTACAGGAAGCTCATGTTCTGGGGTAGAGGTTTTTTTGATTGTTTGGGGGGTTTTGTTTGTTTGTTTGTTTGTGTTTTTTTGGTTGGTTGGTTGTTGTTCAGTTTGTGGGGGTTTTTGTGTCGTAGGCTTTCAATTACTGGAAAATATTGTGACTTTCCAGTCCATTCCATTGAACAAGGCAGATGTGATTCTTGCCTGTTTTCATCCATTTGGAAATAAGACTCATGAGACACGGTTGCTGCAGAGTAGGGATTTTAGACATGGAGAGCAGGAGCTACATATATTTTTGCATACTAATGTGTCAACTCTTATATTCTTTCAATGGTTTTCATAACCAGGTATTTGATAATATCCCGAAGCCTTCCTTCATCTTTGTAGAATGATAATTTTTGTTTTCTTCTACGCTTGCACAGTAAACCCTCTCAGTTATGCTTTCACAGTTAACCTTATCAGCAGCAAAGGACACATAAAACCTGAATTTTAGAACTTATGCTTTGAGTTTTGCAGCTGTTACCAGGTCTGTTGGCCATTCTTTCTAGTACAAAAGCGATAGTTGTGAAGTTAAATAAGTTAATTTTGGGATGTTCTCAAATATATAGACTGTAACCACCTGTAGGCACACTATGTGGCTGATTGCTCAAAGAAAGGAGTTAAAATTACTTATTACTACCATAAGTAATAAGATCACACTTTGCCACAACTGAGACCTTTCTCATTTCACCTGATTTTTCAGATCTGGGTGCTTGTGCCTTTTATATCCCTGTTTAACCATCAAAAGGATAACAAATATCTGTATTGGGTCATCCAGTTAAGGTGGATGAGAGCATTTTTGCAGGCTTTCTTTTTTCAGTGGGAAAGAAAAGTGAGGTATAGCAGGTGGTGTAGTGTGGCATATGTGTGCACTACAGAGAGGTCTTTGTTGATAAAAGGTAGCCAATAACAGGTTTCTAAAAAATTTAGTGGCGTATGCTGCAATTTCTTCTCAATGTCACAAACATGGTTTACTCATTATTCTGAAGTTATGTCAAGACCGTGTAGAAGGGGCACTCATTTTTCTTCTGTCCATCTCACAGTGTCTAGATGGAGTCAAAAGCCAAATGATTTGACCTTAATTGTAACTTGAAATCTAAAGAAAGATGCACCATTATGTTGCCTGAAAACTCCTAAAGAGTCCTATGGTTCTTGGAGCTAGGAGCAGGGTAGCTGTTTTTCACTGACTGCTTCATTTGATTTCCTGAGCTAAGCCTGGGAACGAAATAAACAGTTGAAGCTGGTTTTTATGTTTAACACCTGATATGTATGTCCTGCTTTTTTTCTCAAGGGTAATGACTGCTTCTTATTTACTGCTTAGGAGTGGACAATTAATTAACAGGAGTGAGAATGTGCACACTTGAGTAGACACTCAAAAATCACATAAGCGATTCCTGGGTTCGAATAACATTTTTTTGGTGTCATAAAACAGCCTTGAACTGGAGAAATTCTATTGTCAAAAGTATGTGCTAAAAGTTTTATGTCTATGCCATAATTTATTTTTATTACAAATAGGGCTTCTCTTGCTCTGTTAGGAAGGATATTGAATCTCTACCAGTAAAAGAGGCTACAATCTTTGCCGTAGTTATTGGTGCCACTTTATTGCATAGTATTGGTGTTGTTTCACAAGCTATCCTAGTAAGCAGTTTAGGTGCATGGAGATACGTACATGAATAGGATTGAAGTCCCTTTTGCTTAACTAACTCTTGTGGGATGATCTTGGTGGAGCATATGACTATTTAGACAAGTGGTCAGAGCCATCAGTTTGCCACTTGATGTTTCCTTTATACTTAAAAGAAGTTACTGATGGCTCTATTTAAAGTATGTAAGTAGAGCATCTGTTGCTTACCAGCAGAATTGTCTTCTTCATTTGTAAGAAAAATACATGATGACTGAACAACTTCTTACTTTATTCAGTAGAACGGTGACATTTAACTTGAAAGCTACAGTATAGGAAATCAGTGGAGGGTCTTTCTGTAGAGGTGAATCTCATTATCCTGAGTGTACTCACAAGCTACTGATAATTGCTAATTAATATCCAAGGCACAGGAAGACGTGTGGCTGAAGACTAGAGTTCCACTAGAATGCTCTGAATGTTGGCTTTAGTTAATTAGCGTGGTAAAATGTTGGTTTTAAACCTCATTGTACTTGCACGATCGTGTTTCGTGGCTGGACTCTCCAGACATTCTCTAGAGAGCTATATACTGAGAGCTTGTCTGTGACACTTCTCTGGCTGCGTGTTTCCAAAGGCTGTTTGAGCATGCATGAAAAAGCTGGGGTGAGCTTGCAGGGCAGTAGGTCAAGCACCGTCAGTCATGGACTTCTGATGTGAGAGTACTCTCTGGGTTTGGTGGTTTGTGTCAGGTTCCAAAAGGATCCATTGCAGATGTTGCAATACTGTTTATGACATAATATTTCTTCCCAACACAGATCACTGAAAGTGGCCATCAGTAAGTGTATGTGTGGGGAACATTTGCATGTGTGATTTCATGAGGGAGGCAAGTCAACCATCACATACTGGAGGAACTTGGCCAAGTAATATACATAAAACTGCACTATGTCTCGGTGCTATCCCAAGAGGACCTGCATGCAGATGTTATTGGGGCATTTGCAAAATGAAATCCCATCGAAGAGAACTAAATCAAAGCTGGGACTGCTGAGACGTGAAGCTCAAGTTCTTTGTGGCACGGTTTCCTCAAGCAGTTTTTATAAACACTTCCTAAACCTTTTATGAGCTATGAAAACAGTTGGGGAAGCTGTGGAGCCACAGAGAGGTCACATGCTAAGTACATTGCTGGAAAATGTCCAGTAAAACTTGAGAACCACCAATTCACTGACAACATTATGGACATCTGACAAACCTCTCTGCATTGCCTTCTGCTTAACTATTTTAATTAGGACTTACCTGTTGGTATTCATTTCTCTAAAGAAAATGCTCTACTCACTAGACACTTATCTTAATTCCATGTTCTTTTACTTTAAAACCATAAATTGTCTGGAATGAGAAGGTGAAAATTGATGGGTTTCTGCCTGTGCCAGTGTATGGTCTAGATTATGGAAGTATGGTTTATTAATATATAAAATTATTTTTAAAAGTGTTATTTCTTCTTTGATTTATGTTTGCAATTTCTGTACATGCCAACAGCTTATATTGTGGTCTCGCACTCTTTAAGTTTCTGGAGTTTCTGCTGACTTCCTTTGGGTTGTCTGAGAATATTCTTTGATGTGACTGTACAGAATTTATTCAGTGTGCCAAAGCCGCCTCTGTGTTCAGGTTTTGCTAGTTTCTCTGCTGAACAGTTGTTGTCTCCTAGACATCTCACTGATTGTCTGCCCATATCAGACAGGTCCATTTCACTGAACTATGGACAAAGCTGTACTATCTGAGAAGACTGCAATGCTTGGAGGCTTCCAGTTCACTCCCTCTATGCAGTTTGTCTGTACAGGAAATCTTGGCAAACCAAGCCAGCTCACCCAAATAGTAAGCTGAATTCAGTGTTAGTTTACATGGCACACTTTATTTTAATAGATAATAAGCTAAAAGCATCCAAAAGCTAAGTACTAAACTGAGACAACAGGCAAAGTGCTCATCTGCCTAGTTTTCTTGAAGATATAATGCTTTAAAATGGTGGTAAGTAAACTAAATGATAAATCAGCAGATGTTGGTGGTTTCAGGAGCAGCAACTGTTATCTGTACGTTAGGAATGCTTTATATTCATTAACAAAGTTTATACCATAAAGCTGTGCGGTTAGCCATCACTTTCTCCTCTAATTTTTGGCCTTACTGCAGAAGCAGTGATGTTAGCTGTGGCCTTTCTTCACCTATAAAAGAAGGGGAAAGCTGGAGGAGGGTGAGTAACTGTCTCTTGGAGTGATGTCAGGGGAGACTTAATCATCTTCAGATTGGTGACTGTTATGTCAGTCTGTTAGTAATTAGGACAGACCCCACTTGCCATGCAGGATAACTTTGGAGTTCCTGCTTCCCACCCCAAAGGAGAACCAGCGTGGGGCCCGACTGATCCACAGCTACTCTTCTGAATCTTTCTCTGAAGTTCAGATCACAATAAAGAAAATATTTGGGAACGCGAGGGGGAAGAGCCCACCCTTGTAACATCTCTGTGAGGCAAAAATGCTGTCAAAGAACTATGTACAGCTATTCAGGAAGTCATATATTTTAGATGACTTGGTCTCAACATTAAACTCAAACAATACTGAAATTTTCAGTAAGTGATTTCTGAAAGAGCTCTGTCCCCCTAAGCAGAAAGACGAATATGCAACAAAGACAAACTGGGTAGAGTGACTAGATTTGCTTTCATGCATAATACCTATCTTTTTCTTTGATTATTCTCAAATAATATGTGAGAAAGAAGAAGGGATATTTGGTCAATATACTCATAATTGCTTTGCTCCCTGCATGCTTCCTTCATTAATTTTCCAGTTACTATATTCCTTGAGACTTTCGCTCACTCAACAAGTAGCAAATGCCACATACTGAAACAAACACAAGCATATTTATGATATCCCTCTGACTTTCTCCAAGATGTTCAGGCTTTGTCTCAATTCTCGCCTATTGGAGAAACTCATAAATCAAAGGAAATAAGATACTCAGTGGAACCTTGCTGAGTGTCTGGAAATCTCTAGATGAATGCACGTGGGACTGAAGCATTTGGGAAACAAATTTTTGAAGCTGTAACTGTTGAACTGAAACTCAATGTTGAAGGTAAGCATTCACACTGAACTCTGATGTCAGTGTTTGGTATCTCAATAGTATCAATGCTTTCCAAATCATCTCTTTTGGGCCATTAGGCACCACCAATACAAACTTCTAAGAGACCAGATATGCTTCAGCAAAAGTCAATGGGAGCAAGGATCTGCAATCCACATTTTCTGTACAATTAATAGGTATTGGCACAAATACATGATAGCAGGATTTAGAGAGTTCTGTAATTCTAACCAAGGAGGTTATGTACCTAATTACTTCTGAGATCAGTGGGGGATTATGTATCCATGTCCTCTAATGCTTTTTGAAGATCTGAAAAGATCTCTTCCTGTATCTATGGGTATCTTAGTGATTTTTTGAAAGTCTTTTAATTAAGTTCTTAAAACTGTATAGAAGGCTTATAGGGGCTCCCACAAATATTTTTGGACTATATCTCCTGCCACACCCACAGGAGTCTTACAGTTTGAATGCGTTTCCACTGCTTTTGCAAGTATGAGGAGCAAGAAGAAAATTAGTGAATCCTGTAGTGTCAGAAACCACCCCTGGCAAGTCTTACTCTTCTTTAGAGCCAAAGAAAATTAAAATCATACACAAGTCTGTGTATATCTATAAACAGTTTGGCTGCTTGGATCCCACCATGCAGGGAGAGGCAGGAAGCTGACAAACAAGACAATGATTTAGTGAGGATGGAGTTGTCACTTTTATAAAGAGGGTAAAGGGGAAGTGAAAAACTACAATGTGAACACTTCTCCTCAAATTTAACCTAAACTGAGGCTTGAATGCACTCCCATTGACGTCAGTGAGTGGTTTATCATTGGCTTCCTGGGGAGCAGCATGGTGTCTCCTGTGTAAACAGGAGAAATGTGGACGTTTTTTCCCCCTCTCTCTTTTTAAGTTTTGTTTGTGGTCCTTACCATAGCAGTTTGAGCACCTGTATCACTGGGACTGGAGACATTCCTGTGCTGTGCCTGAGTCGGATGTGGTGGTCTGCCACTTCAGAGGATGTGAAGTGAGGCACAGAAAGTTTGTGATGCTGTCTCCAGTAGATTGCACAGAAGGAGTCTGGCTGGCTCCACTTGCCTTTCTGCAAATTGGAATTGGCAGACTACTGTGGTTATCCTCAGTAGAATTTAAATGTGAAAGCTGAACTTGGAGGTGAGAAGCTCTGAGTATTTTCTGTGGTAAACTCTGGACTGTTTGCTTCATTGCTTAACTGTTGACTTCATTGCTTAAGGAACTCAAAGCTTCTACTCACTCCAGCAGAACTAGAATTCCTCCCTAAAGATTTTATTCAAAGCCCATTGAAAGAGATTTTTGGTCTGCTCAGTTAAATTTGGGTCCAAACCCCTCAGTTCATTCATCAGTTGGTTATGTTTTTGTGCTAAGGCTGACATTTGCTTCAGGTCTTTTCCAATGTATGTTAAATTGAAAAGCAGTCCGTCCTTTGAATTCTCTTTGAGGCATCAAATTAAGGCAACTGAGACCTAGTGGATTGGATAGTGGAGTGAGAATTGGAAGACCTTGGCTTTGATTTTAGGTTTTGCTGCCTGTTTTAGACCTATAGAGAAGTTAAATTCAGCTTGTTTTCTCTCCTGTAAACACTGTATCAACCTTATTGCACCATGTGTTGGATCAAGGGTTGGACTTGATGATCTCAGAGGTCTTTTCCAACCTGGTTGATTCTACGATTCTATGAATTCTCGAATACCTGAAAATTGCCAGAAAAGATGAACAAACTACTTTGATGTTTGGTGGGGGTTGGAGAATGAAGAGGGAGATTTCATTTGGTCACTAGATGAGAAATCTTTATCCTAATTGTTTGTGTGGGCTGGAGGGTCTATAATTGTTTATTCGCTTGCTATGTTTAATACCTTGGAAAGCACTGTGACAAAACCTAGTGTCCATTTAATGTATGCTTGGATAGAGTGCATAAAAGACACTGCTTTGTAGCTTCTTTGTGTATATCTTGATGTGAAATATTTATGACCTTTATTTACAGCTCCTTGTTATTTGGTGTTCCAGACTTGTAATTCAATTTATCTATGTCTGAATCATAAAATGCTACTCACCACTGTTCAGTTCTTCTTGCCCAGTTTTTCTTTAGCCAGGAAATGTCATTGTGAACAGCCTTTGCCAAATCCCAGTAGCTACAGAGAAGCTGCTTGGGTCAGTTGAAGGGTTTTCTGGTGTAACCTTGGTGGGTTTTTTTTCGTGTACCTGGGGTGGGTTTGGTTGTTTTGTTTGTTTTCCCTGGGAAATAAAAGTATTTTAAATTGGTACAGCTGATATTCTTAGCTGCTTGGCTTTTTTTCAGTAAGAAATGGGTGCAGAATGGAGGCCTTATAAATTCATTGCCCTTTTATATAGGCTTTGAATGCTTTACAGTCCACATGGGACAGTAAAAAGTGTAAAGGTATCAGGTTAGTAAAAAGCATTAAGACAAAATATCCAGTTGCTGTCCAGTCCCACCAGGAAGGAAATATTGTGAATTTTCATCTGAATGTGAGATTTTCAGCCACTATAGAGTAGCAACAACGTGATACTTATTTTTTTACAAACACCTATGTTTTTTTTTAAAAAATAATTCACTGCAAGTGTAATTTATAAATGACTTTGAATCATCAAACAACAGACCCTTTCCTTTCCCAATACAGTTATTGATTTTGATTTTACCAGGGAACTCTTTGGTTGATTCCTCTAAATCTCTTTTTTTTTTTTTTAAAACCAGAAGCAGCCTCACCTATCCTAATATTGTTTGTTTGTGTTTTTTTTTTGGTAATATGTTGGCCAATTAATGTCTTAATTGAAAAAAGACATTATGCAGAATTCATCTGTTTTTTAGATTATATGAACATAATTTATAACATATGCTGAATTCATAACAGTTATGAGTGAACACTTTCAACTCTTGAAAGCATTTGACACTTAAATTAACAGTGTCTCCAGTATAATCCTGCTTTACCCACAGTATTAGATGCTTTGCTTACAAAACTCATACTTCATTTAAGACAGGGACACCATCTGTGGTCTAATCTAGGTGGAGTAACTTTTAAAATAAGAATTAGGTTATTAATGTGGACTTTAACTATATGAAAGGAAAAATATCTAGATATTTGTCTGTATTCCTGAAGAAAAGGAATTTTCTCCGTGTTCTCACACTGATAGTATATTTACTGAAAGTTGGAATAGTTCCACCAAAATTAGTGGAGCTGCCTCAGTATGTAAGACTCAGACGGGACCTAAACAGTTAAAATTCAGATGTTTCATCCTAAATCAGAGGATACTTTTACAAAGTAATTTATTTGAGTTATGTGTGGTAAGGTATGTGTGGTAGGGTAAGGCTCAAGTGCTGCCTTTTTATGGAAAGTTAAAATTGTTTTGTGTCATAAATATCAGTTGAGCTGAAACACACTTTTTTGAGGGCTAATTATTCCCAAAATAAACATGCAAAATATGATGAAATGTACCCTTAAATAACTTTTCCTCAAGCTTGATCAAACACTAAACACTCACTAACCAAATCCTAAGTGAACTGAAATGCTGTCATTGCCATCTGTAGCTTCACAAGGAACAGAAGAGGTGTTCGAACCAAACAGAAGAGAAGGAATTCCCCAGCAGAAGGTGGCTAGTTCCTGAAAAATGCTTCAGAAAGATGAGCAGTCAGACAAAATGAAGAAAACTTGCAAAGGCACTGGGTACAGGTGTTCATGGTGTGGATTATATATTGTTTGTAGTTCTTGTTCCCTGCCTTTGAGACTGTTAGTGAGAGCTGGTCTCTTGAAAGCTCTATCTATCACTACAAACACTCAAGGGTAAATCTCACTATAACTAGGAAGGAAATTCTGCAGATGAATGTCTTGGCTGAATGCCTTATGAAGAAGGCATTAGTTGAAATATTAGTCTATAGAACTTCCTTTCCTCAGCTGTGTTCAACCTGTTAAAATCCCTGCTCAGAAAATATCCAACCCATGATTTGATGAAATCAGATCGGGAAACCTGGTAGTTCTGGCTGACTTGAAGGGTGGAAAGCTTTAAAGACTTGAGGTAAATGAAGGATCATGTTGACTAGGCAAAATTAGTTTTCCACAGTGAAGAGCAAATTTGGATTATTTAAAGGAAACCAGAAGCATTTTAAAAAAAGAAGTGTTTTATAACATACTGTGAAAGTAACAACTGAAGACTGACCCAGTCATAAGACAAAACCTAGGAATAATGGACTAATTTAATATTTAGGTGTTTACTTGCTAACTTTGCTTCATTTGACTTTGTTGATAGTTAACACAAAACCTCAGAAAACAAAATGCTACAAAATTTCCATGAAAATGTTGTGACACAAAGATTTTTTTTTTTTTCCACCCAGAGAGACAAGTTTACAAAATAACTTGTGAATAGAGTTGTAGTGACTATGGGGACTATTCCTTGCTTTGAGCTCTGACAGTGTGCATTATTACTGTTCTTATGATTCAGTTTGGTTCAGACAAAGAAATTAGAGATATAAATGATTGCTGGTTATGTTCAGAGGTTAACTGGAAGGATCATAACATTTCCTTAATTGTAGGAGAAATTATTAGTAAGGAATGTTTTTCAAAGGAACCTCTCATTCTGTGTCTGTAACAACACATACCTCTTCAGTACTTCCTGTATGATATTTAGTTCAAGCCTCCTCCCCATTATCTATTAATAGCTTATCTTTATAACCAGTGAATATTAAGATGATTATTTGACTGCCCGCTCATTCTGAAAGATAAAAGACAAAGGAAAAGGAGGAAAAAAAACCCCACAAAACCAACCAATAGGAGGGGGAAAAAAAAAAATCCTACCAGAACTGTGGTTACAAGAATGTTTGCAAAGGTCTTAATAACTGCACTGACATAAAGCATTCTCTCTGCACTCACTGCAGGTGCAGTATTCCAGCTCCCTGGAGAAGCTTGTCTTTAAGTCTTTTCTCCTTGAGTCTTTCCACTCAAGTGAGGAGTGGGAGGCACAGATTGAAAGTGTTTTCCCCTAAGATTCCCCCCCAAGGTCCCAAAAATGTTATGTCTTCAGGTTTGTCATATGTTTTCCTTGGGCCTTTCCTTAGAAAGTTTACCATAAGGTAGGACACCTGTTACTATGTAGAATAGCAATATATCAGAAGGTACACAAAGTTTAACGGAAAGAGGAAGGAAATGTAGGACGATTTGTTCTGTCATCCTGGATAACTGATGGAGTAGTCAGTTGATTTTTCCCTGTAGAAACAGAGCTTTCTGTATGAGCAGGGACCATTTGTCCCTATACACCCTGACCTTCTAAACTTCCTCTTAGGTGAACATCACCAAATCTTGGTACTCCCCTGTGGAGCTCCTATTTTCTTTCCTTTTTTTACCTTCTCATCTACCTTGTATACCAGAAAGTAATGAACTCTTCTTGCTTCTAGTAGATGAGATGGTCATGGAAAAACTGGTAAAAAAGAGTAGTAGATCTTACAAGAATTCAGAGTTTTCATGATGACTTGTTAAGGACCACTTTTTCCCCCTGATTATTCCATGTATACCACAATAGTAGCCCAGTTAGGAGAGGATTTTTACAGTGAATTTTCATGCCTTTCCTCCCTTAATGATAATACAGAACTGCAGAAAAACTTTATTTTGCTTTAGTAAGAGTTGCTGATTTGTTTGCAGAGGCTTACCTTAAATAGTGTCAGAAATGAATGGAGAAAGATAGGACAGAAAATTTCATGTAATCTTTGGCCACTGCAGACATGAGAAGATAAAAAGATGCTTAATAATTAATCCACTAAATTGCTGGTTTCACACTGGACATGGCCCATCTTTACTTCATATTTTTAAGCTGGTTTTTGTTGTTATTGTTGTTTTTTCTTTTTTTTTTTTTAAATAATAGAAATAGAATATAAATTATTTCACTGTCCGCTTGCATATTTAATCCCTCTTTCAGTTGTATCAGATTTTAGACCTCTTCTTAAAATGTTGCTGATTAACCTCTGTTTCTAAAGGAGAATATCCTGGGTTCTTGTGTTTTGTATCCTGAATAACCTGCCTATGAATACAAAGGTAATTGAAATTCTGAATGTCTCCTTTATCCATAAATGTGGTAGTGGCAAACTCTTGCAGAGGAGGATTTGGAAAAGAATCATTTAGAAAGCATGAGGCAGAATGATCAGTATTTTGAAAGCTGCCTTTGTGATTTCATAGACCCTAACTTGTTCTGCATGGTATGTATATTTTTAAGAAAAATTCCTTAGATGCAATGTACTGGTTTCCTGTATGGTGTGTATTGGTGCCTCCAGTAGAATATGACTGTGTGGTTAAATGATCCTGTCAGAAGGATCATTCTGCCTTGGGAAAATTTAGTGGTATGAACCTGTTGTGTTTTTCCTCCCTTGTGGAAGTAGAACACAGCGAATAAGAAAGGCATTTTTCTCCCCTCCATGGTCTGACTGATGCTCACACTCTGTTGCCATTGGCTGCTGCCTTAAGATACAGAAAGGGGTTTAGCCTTGAAGTGAGTCTTCATTCCACTTGAGCAGCAGCTTTTCTCTTTGCTATGACTTGACATCATCTCTCAGGCTAGAAGGTTTTGCTACCATTCTGTGTATCTGGAATTGGAAAACAAAGTATTTTGACCACTCTAGCTTAAAATCATTAGATCTCTAAGGTATTTTTATACTAATTCTTAAAGATTACTGGGAAATAGATGTAAACAGTTACAAAAGTAGTTGAGGCAGAGTTGTTAGGAACTCCAAATAGACAGCAATTACATTAAATTGCAGCTGGGATGGATTTCACACAAGTGTGGACGTATTAGATGAGGATAAGATTCCACTGGACTATTAATCATTTGCCTGCTTTCCTGTGTCACAGACTGCAACACCTCATTTGTTTCAACTCACTTAGCTTATCCTTGCCAGGACACACATACTCTGTGTCTGCTACCTGATATGCATAAGATGGCATTAGGGCTTCTTTTGGAAGGTGACAACAAGTGAACAAGTGACAAGTTAAATAGTTGTTGAGCTCTGATGTCCCTGGAAAACAGGATAGTGAGCACAGTTCACCATAAGTTTTATCCACTAGAAGCTGTGTGTGGCCTTCTGAGCTACTTGCATCCCCAGAGGCTGCAGATGCAGGTTCCCCAGCCAGACACATGGTGCAGGGAGGTTAGGCTGCTGCACAGCCAAGCCTCCCCCACTACTCATCCTGGCTCTGCTGCCTGACTTAGAGCTGCCTGAATTTGTGCTGTCTTTCACTTTCCAGGCTGATATGGAGTGAGTGGTTTTAAAACACTACCAACTTTGTAATCTGTTCTACTTTTTTGCTTTTAGCCTTATTTTTTTTTATCCTGTATAACAATATCTCTACACAACAGATGCTCAGAAAGTGTATCATGTGGCATTTCAGTGGGTCTGTTCCAGGGCTCCTACGTCTCTACAGCAAGCTGAAGACAATGGTAATGGCACTTCAGGATGCTGCAACAGAGGCTCTAGGTCTTGCTGACCACTGGAGCATGTGTGCAACACCTCTAGTTTCCAAGTCATTACAGCACTGCACTGAAGTCCGTGCTACTGAATGATTGGTGCTGCTGTTAGCTAGATTAAGTTATTATAGCAGCAAATTTTATAATCATCTTTCTATTTGTCTGCGTGTGGAGAGGAAAATAATATTCAAAAGAGGCACAGCATCCTATCCTGTGACTGTGACGTTACTTCCTCTTTATCAGTGCCATTTCCTTTCTAAATTTGAAATCCTTCTTCAAAGAGTTGCAATATTTTCAGAAAATCCATAAAATATCTGTAAAAGTTTTTTTAGCATAGACAATAACAGAAAGCAGCCATTATCTTCCCATGCTGAAGCAGACATTTTGAATAAATTGATGCCAGAATACCCTAGCTGTTTCCAAAACTAAAATACAAGGGAAAAAGAAAAAACCAAACAACCCAACACAAAATTTGGGGTATTTTCAAAGTGGAGTAAAATACATGGCTTGTGTCCAATTAACCTACGTTTTTCTCTGTACCTAGGTAGAATTATCTTTTTAAAGAGAAGTAAGGAGGAAGTCACTTCTTAATTAGTGCATGTGATTTTTATTGCCATTATCATATTGGCTTTTCTTTCATTACTGACAAACTTGTAAACTACACATCCTGACTTCTTTGGGCTTTTTATTCTGAAGTAAATGTAAATGCTCTGTATTTATACCCCATTATCCCAATGATATAACTTGTATAACATTCCATGTATTTGGAAATATGTCCTTCAATTTTTGCCTTAAAAGTGACATCACTGGCACTTTTAGAGCGGAGTAGAAGTTTATAATAGGTTTTACGTGTGATGTTTTGAGACACAGGGCTGGAGCATAGTCTTCTGGATGTCTTAAATAAGCATGTAATACAGAGCAAGGCAAGTTAGTCTCCTAAAAATAAAAGCCAGGAAGTACATTTTAAACTTTATTCTTGCCTCAGTGAGCTCTAAGCACTGTAGCAAGTGATTCATTTCTCTAGCTGCTGGAGACTGACTGCCACTACTCCCAGGTCTGTGCCCTGGGTTGCGTCTCAGCCACTTCTTACCTGTTGTATGTGCTCACCATCAGCAGCTCAGCCCAACTCCTAATAGAAAGCATGTGGTTTTGACTGTGTCCTTACTTGCCTGACCCGTTAGACTTGCTCACAACAGTTAATATGAACACCTTATGCTCTGACCAGTGTTGGTTTAGCCTCTTTGTGGCTGTTAAAACAAAGAGGAAAACTAGCTAATATGCCTGTTCCTGAGCCAGGCACCAGCAGATGTTGCTGGGTGATTTCTTTGCTCTCCCTGGGTCAGTGAGGACCTCCAAGGCTGTGCTCTCCTGTTTACCATGCACATGTGCCACAACGGTGGAAATCTGGAAAGTTAGATGTTTACATCAGGAAGTGTCTGACCACAAACACTTGAGCTTTCAGAAAGGCTGTCAGGAACATTGTGTTTTCAGACTCTGGTGCCAACACAGTCTTCATATCTGATGTTACTGTATAAACTTTATCAAGGGATGGGGAACTATAGGCTAAAGTCTGTGTCTACTATTTTACTCCCTAAAAAAGTTCAAATAGTGGATTCTCTGCTCCCTACCACTCTGCCCCTCAACAGGGTCTGACATAAGGTGCTTGCCTAGCAAGGCAAATTTAAAGTGACAATTTATTTTTCATTTTTACTGTTGACATGTGGAAGTTCCATTTCAGTGCTTAAAAAACCCATCATTTTTAAGTCACATAGGTATCCTCTGCAAAAATATCTCTTACTAACATTAATACTTCTACCCACGTTTTTGGAATCTCAGTACACTTCCATTATGTATTAATTAACATTGTACTGGGATGTGATGCTTCGTCTGTATCTCCCTGGCTTTCCTGCCTCCCCAAGTTCATGTAAATCTTGATGTTTTATAACTGGAGAGAATTAAATCTTCTATTGAAATGGGCTTCCATCCATCCCTAGGAGTGCCATAAAAGTTTAATGTCTTTGTTATTTAGTGTGCTGTATAAGTCAGGAATAATTTTCTGTTTTTCACAACACTGGACATTTCTTTAGTTCTGTAGGATTCTTACTCTCTACAGAGTTCCCATGTCCCCTAAATAAACTGATACTGTCTTGTGGCTACAAAACTATTCTTCTGGAGACAGACAGTTTCAGAGTGTACACAGTGTGTGTGGTTAATATTCATGGCACATACTTCATTCATAATTTATCATTAACTTATTCATTTTAATTTCTTCCCAGTGGGTTTATAAAACACCAGTGTAATCCAGTTTCTTTCCCCTACAGCTCTGACCATCTGGAATACTCTTCCCACATGTCTTCACCTCAGCTACACTTTCCCATTTCTTAAAACATGTAAATAAATAGTATCAGATATAGAGTCCTAAAATTAGATACCCAATAAAAATGGCTTAGATTTCAGAGTGAAGGCACTCCTGAAGTTATCACTGAAATCTATAAACCTGCCACAATGGCCAGTAATCAATGAAGAAGAAAGCTGCAAATCTTGTAGCCTGGAGGTTTGGAGTCCTAAAGGTGGCTTAGGTTTGTGGTCCTCTGTGTTTAACATTTCCATTAGTGTGTTAGTGAGCCTTGAAACACATCATCCACTCATCCACATTTAAAATGCAACATCGTGCTTTGTGGAGCAGCCTGACAGCATGTGAACCAGATTTCCTTAGGCTGCAACTAACAAAAAATACATTCCAGCCTTCTAGTGGGCATTCAGCTCACAGGACCAGACTGCTAGGAGTCAGAAGCACAAGTCTCTGAATGTCCAACATTGAGGATACCTCATCTTCACCACCAACTGCTTCTCTCTATTGGTGTATTTCTACTGTGCTGCACCACTTACTAATGTATTCTTAGTCTATATTCTTATTCCTACTATTTAGCACCTAATAAAGACCTTTCAATGTTGCTTTGAACAGTGAAGAAAACTTGGAGAAAAATAGTTAACTCGTCCCTTGTTTATCTCACTGAAATAAATCATGCTGGTACCAACAGTGTTTAGCCTTAAAGCACTACAATATTTTCTTGGCTTCAGAGCATATTTGTTTAGCACACCTTACCTGATTTTTCTGTCAGCAGGACTAACCAGAGGGCTCCTCAGCTGGTAAAATGACCAGTCTGATGACAATGCCTTAAAGCCTTAAGTCTTTTTTTTTTTCCTGTGAAAGCATTAGTCCTCACGTTTGGCAGTGGACCTAGAAGAAAAAAAGACTCATCAGAAACATATTATGAAGGATAACCTTACTTAGGCCTTGGCTTAGTGAAGTCTCTGACAAGGTGCTGTACTTCTTCACCATCTGTAAAACATATGTGGTTATGTAATTATGTGTTTTGTGGAATAGAGTCTTTCTCTACAGCATTTGATAATTAAATTTGGTTCCTCAGGATCTTCCTTGCTACAAATGCATAAATCCTACCAGGAATTCATGCCACCACACCTGTGATAGTTCAAAACCCACCAGAGGCTGCATTCTTTTCCTCCACAGCTCACCCTTCTTCGGTTTCCTCCCAGCCTTCATATTGCACAGATACACTCCAGGTCTTTCCTCCTCAGGGTTGCAGGGCAAAAAGTTCATGTTCTTGAAAGTCTTTTAGTGGGACCTGAAGAGTCACAGTCAAAGGGGTTCCTCAAGATGACATAAAACCTCATTTGGATGTGTTTGGGAATTCTATTATAATATTGGCCAGGGGCTTTCATTCTTGATCTTCTGACATTATACCCTGGACTCTCCTTCAGTGGCAAGTAACAGGATTCCTAAGTTGTACCTAAGTATCTTTTGTTTTGTCTTGCTGGCTATAATTTTGTCAGTTTAGAAACTCTGTTTTAAGGCTGGTTTTAGCACATGTGGAACTTTATAGGATGATGACACATTTGGGGAACACTTCACAATGTTCCCGTATTTCTTGTAAAAGTAGAGGCGTAAGGAGGGGTTTCTATAAATGGGAAAAAGAGATTTTTGCTCTCCTACCTAATTGGAAGTAGCAAAAAAGGACTTTTAATTAAAAATTTGGAATTACTTTTTTCAGGTGTTCTGTATTTAAGTACTAAGGCAGTTAAGGATAAAATAGGATATTGCAAAGGTACAGAAGAAAACTGCTGGGAGCCTATTTGCAGAGGCTATTTCAGCTAACATAGGCATGCTAATGCTTCAGGGATGCCTAGTAATTACGGACTTTGTAGCAGCTGGTATTTTACAAGCACCTTCAGTGCAAGTTTCATTTCAAATTATTCTCAGTCTAATTGAACAAGCGAAGGAGGCTGTCCCAGGGAGTGGCCACACATTGCTGTGTGAAGACACCCAAATGATTTCATTTACTTAGTGCAGTTTAGCTGGAACAGGACCAGAGCACCTAGGGAGGAAGAGGATAAGAGCAGAGTTATGGAAACTTGGGTAGGACACAACATTAAGAAGAAGAACCATCAAATGGAGTTGATGGTACACAAATAGAGGAGAAAACAGCCTACAAATGCCAAGTTGTAGCCAGAGGAGGTCCTCAGAGACTGGTACGAGTAGTTGTGACAGTGTAAGGAAGAGCTATACTGGAGTTGCTCTTCTCAGGTTTCAGCCTGCTAGTAATGACTGCACGTTCCATTAGTCTATAAAGGAAAAAGTGACCCTTTGCAAGTGGGTATCAGGACTGGTTTTTAGCAGGAGAGCTGTGGATGCAGCTGGAAGAGGAAGTATGATAGTTACTGGCTGCTCAACACATCCTTCCTCCCAGAGGTTTTCATTTTTTCACAGCTGCCAGCTAAGCTGGTCATGTGGATGATCCCCATACCTGGTTAGGCTAAAAGGATCTAGGCTAGGTTAATTAGTTTAAATTGTATGTCTTCGTTAATATGTCTCGTGTTGATTGAAAGTAGCTGGAGAATTCTCTTACAGGCTGATCAGTGGGAGGATAACTTTTAGAAGTAGTAGACTGTAGGAGACTGGAACTTCTTCAGGTGCAGTGCTACTAAGAAAATTGAAGCAACTTGGATCAAAAATGCATGCATGCTTATAGGCAAAGTAAAGGAGATGGGTGAAGAGTTACTAGAGCAGTCAGGAGAGGGGTGGGTAAGAAAATAGTCATTAAAGGAGGAAAATAGAAGCTAAAAGTGGGGAAAATAACACGTATTATAGCAGTGTAAGATTTTGATGTGTCCTCTGCAGAGACAGCTCCTGAGCCCGTGAAAATTGTGATGTTCTTGTGACTTATTGTATATATGCATGTATTTTTTTTTAACTTGGTATGTTAATGTTGTCTATATTAGCACAAAAACTGAAAACACTTTGTGACTTATTTGGAGATGCAATGAGATTTAGCTCCTGTCATCAACTGAAACCCCAAATTTCAGACAGAATTTTCAGCATTTGACTGTGGCTAGAAGTTACACTATTGTCTACCTGCTTCCTTTGTTGGCTGTGGGAAGATGTTTCTCATTCTTAGCCTACCCTGCAAAGCCACATCAGGTTCTAAGAAAGCATGTAATGTAATCAGTCACCTACATAGTCATGACTGTTCGAGTGTTAATTACTTTTTGAATATAATGAGTCAAAGGAAAGGAGAACCAGTACTTCTTTTCTCCATGTGCACACATTGGTGGGTTTGAATCATCATCATGCATCACAGGTGAGATGAGCAAAGAACTGAATGGACCTTTTTTTTCCGTAAAGCTATGAATTTTTGCAAAGTTTTAATCAACTTCTACTCTGTGTTTTTCCCCTCCAAATAACTTATGGATTAATGGGACCTATTGTGTTTATTCGCATTGGACTCTTTTACAAGAAAAGCTATTAAGAGGAAGGACCCAAACTCAGTCCAATTTACCGTGTATCCGGAGGCTTAACCAAAGCTATTATTACATGAAAGAATGGAGGAAATTAAGAACAGGACCTTCAGAATACCAAATGCCAGTACAATTTTTTTTCTCAATTTTCTTTCTGTCTAATTTGCTTTGTCAGGCGTTTGAAAACAATTAGGCACTAAAAAGAAAAAAGGGTAAAATACTCTTACCTAACTCTTGTGTGCATGCTAAACACTTCCATGTTGCACTGCAGGCCTCTTCTGGACTGAAAAAAAACCATTAAAAATGGTTAACATGGACCCTAGTAGTGCTTCTGGAAAAATCCTGTCCTCAGTTACTGAAAAGCATAATAGATAATAACATAGAGGGCTCTAAAGGCTAAGGAAGGATCTCATTTAGATTATACTACTCAGAAGAATATAATCTTTAAAAAGAAATATTTGTTTGGGTGATGTTTTCTGAAGAGAAAAATGATGAGAAGCATTTTTAAGAAACCTAGGATATTTTCTTTTGTAAGATTAATCTAGAGTGAATGAAATTAGATAGAAATGGTAGTATCTTGAGAGCAGGTAACATCTTTGTTACTAGTAATCCAGTTTATTTGACAGTGATGTTGTGAATTTCCTCTAGCTCCCATCCCATTTTTTGTGGACCATGCCTCACACAATCTCAACATTGGCACCTACTTTGCTCATAGCATAAAATATTGTGGACTTTATTTAATTTAATAATAATTGTAGAGTCCTTCTGTATAGATAATGATGACAGCTGGTAGAATAAAAGACTGCATATTGTCCATGAGTTAAAAAGATGCAGTCAGTTTGCCTCTCATTTTAAGCTTGATGAAGTATATGAGAAATCTCATTTCCAGCAAGATTTTAATTACATCATGGAAATCTGCCTCTTCGTATGAAGTTCCAGCTGGATATGGAAAAGCAAGAGAGCCTGGGAGCTGCCAGCACAATCACGACTGTGAAGTTAGGAGGCAGTGAGTTTAAGTTCTCATGTAACCCTGTGCATATTCCTTTACTGCAAGACATAGATGGCCCTCTTCTAAATAAGCCACAGTGGGCTCTGATGTGTTAGAATGCTTCCTACGAGAAGTCTTTTCTGCTACTGTATTCTGGAGTGCTTTTGTGAGCGTGTGGCCTTTGGGGCCAAAGGAAATGTCAGAAGTTCACCTGTGGACAAAACTTCTCCTTTTCTCTTTGCATTACCTAAGCATGTTGAGTACGCTTGATGCAATTCTGACACTTTATTTTTTGCTGCTAAGACGCTCTGATTCTTTTGCTTTTGGCTGTTAATTTGGAGTATTATTAGTCTTCTCTTTGGGCTGGGGTTAGCCTGCTGTTGCCAGGCACAGTGGGTTGCAGGTTTCCTGAGCAGAATCCTAGGAAAAATAGGAAAGACTAGAAATTGCCTCAATTGGCAATGTAACAAGAAAAAACATAATGAGATGGTAAGACACAGTGTCACTGTGTGTTGAGAACTGTCATTTTTCTCTTACTGGATGACTTTTTTCTACATCCATGCTTTTGTGTGTGTGTGTGTGTGTGTGAAGAAAGACTGTAAGGCTTCATTATAAAGGGAAATGAGCATTTTCAGACTGATTTCTATAAACTCTTGTTTATAAGTTATGGACTGAGAGGTTGCCCTGACCAGATGATGCACTGCAAACCAAAACTGAGACCTTGTGTCACCACAAGGATCACCATGTGGACCCAGTCTCTTTGGTGGGTTAGCTATCTCTGTTGTAACATGAATCTTTATATTTGAGCATGGTGGCATCCTGATGGGGATGCCTCATGGCATGCCAGAGTGATGAATTTTGCTGAACTTTTCATAAAATTAGGAGGAAGGCATTCATTCTATTCTCTGAAGAGTTTCACAGTCCAAATGGGAGAGGCAAACAGGTGAGGGGTGGGATAGAAGATAAAAATGAAAAGCAGTTGAATGAGTTTTGAAAATCATAGGAAGGAGCTCCACAATTTTTCTTTTATTTTCTGTGTTTTCAAATTTTATACATTTTGTGTGTTATGGTGAGGGTTAGAGAAGAAAAGAAGAGCCAGGAAACTGGGAGAGTTGAAGGGAAGTTCTAAGTTCTATTCCTTTGTTCTTTAGCTGAGACCTGCTGAGAAAGGCTCTCCAACTAATTAAACAGCTAATGAGAAATGCTGCTCCTGTGCTGCCAATTTGAATCAAATAAGAGATAACCCATTTGCATATGTTTGACTTGGAAATTTACTTTAGGATTGTGCAAGGCCAGGGATTGGACTCGATGATCCTTGTGGGTCCCTTCTAGCTTGACATATTCTGTGATTACAGCAAGGCTATGGATCTTCAAAACAATAGGCCATCGCTTCTTACACTTGCCTTGGGTGCACTTGTTTTGATTATAGAAACTTGTTTTGACAAAAAAACTCTGACAAGAATGGGTTCACTGTGATGTACCTAGTAAGCACAACATAATCTTTGAAAAAAACCAAATCAAATCCAAAACAAAAATGTCCCACTCAGGGTGTACAGACACACAGTGCTTAAATATATTGCCTCAAAATTATTATCTACAGCTCCGTGGCCTCCATGAATAGCAGAACAAAGCATGGAGATTAAACATTTTATGAGTAAATCACTTCTAAACAGATTATCTTACTAGAACATGACCTTTGACAGTTACCAGTTTTCTTTCTGCTTTGATAAAATCTTTGTTTTGGCTTAGCAAGTAGGTATTCAAGACAATATTTATCCATTTTGTTCCTGCCTGAAATATAGAATGCAAGTATTCTGTTTGCTTAACAGAATAAATGTTAATATGGGTGTCTAGATGTTAACAGTCTTCATCTGAGTGTGAATAATAAAAGAAAGACTATGACAAGTTGACTGCTAATTTGAACATTTTTCCTGTAAGGTCCAGTAACATTTTTATTGCTGTTTCAGTGATCAGTTTATAACTATTAATCCAAAATATTGAACTGAGAGCGGTGCTTACTCATTGCTGACTCAGAAACAGAGCTTCCTTACAGATTTTCCCACTCTCCTCCCTTTATATATGGTGGGCAGGGATTGTCTTTTGAAATTGCAGCTGTAGGTATTAGTAGGCTCTGTGTATAACAGGCTGATCTGTTTTTTAGAAGATAAAGAGAAATGGTCAAAAACCCCAAGTAAATAGGCCCAAGAATTAAGAAAATCTGTTATGGACCCATAGTGATTCTTAACTGATGAACTTGGTAATTACTGTTCTTCAACCATTAAACTGTCTGTGCTTTGTGGAAAGAAAAAAGGCATGTCATCTTGAGTATTTGCACATCTGCATAATACATGAATGATCACAATATATTGCTGACTTTACAACATACCTCTAATGTCTGTTTCAAAGCTTCCAGAGAAAAAGTGCAGAAAATGTCATCCCCAAACAGTTACTATTTTTATCATCTATAATACTCCAGATTAAGATGATTTAAGGGTCCTGGAAAAAGGTTTTAATTGTTGTGGCTTCTACAATAATGATATTTATTGCATAACTTTCTAGATTTGACTCTTAAAAGCTTTTAGAAACTTGCCAGATCACCACGGAAAAAAACCAAAAAGCTTTCTAACCATCTAACTACATCAGTGACAACTGGCAACTATGGGTCAAAGAATATAGGGACACCTGGGATCAATTATTAATGTCTGAATTTGATTTTAATCATCTTTGCATGTGAGCATGGACTAATTTCTTTGTCTTCTGACAGATGTTTTCGTTGGCTGCTAAACAACACTGTTTTGATTTATGAAAGGTCGTAACAAATTGTTGCAAAGAGGTTTCAAGATATTTCTGCAGTTAATTGAATCAAAAATTATGGTCCTTCCTCAAGGTATGTCTGGAAAAGGTGTACAAAAACATAACAACTTTAAAAAGTACATGAATATACTGTGCCCAGTAGTGTGCCTTGTGAAAATCTCTCTACTTCTCACTTAATATACATGATTCAGATGGCTTAACGGTGTATGTGATGTTATGTAAACTGATGTCTGAGCCCAATAAAGGGATACAAAGGGATAAAGCAGAACTCACAGTAGCCAAAAAAATCTTCCTGAATGGTTATATATAGAACTACATTCAACAGACATAATTTTGATAAGAATTGTCACCAGTATTTTTAAAAAATAATCTAAGGAGACAAAATAGTGTATACTACTGAGGATGAATTAGGATTATTTTCCTTCAAATTCACTCAGACGTGTATACCTTAAGAATAGGGAGTGTACGTGTGTGTGTGTGTGTTCCAGTCTGGAAGAAGGAAAATGTGTTTTCTGCAAAATTCTCATAGGTATCAAAAATTTTTATTTTCCTCCCAGTTCTGCATGATGGATAAATCTTGCATATTTTGTACCTCTTTCTCTAAAGACTCTCCATTTCCATCAATATATTTACTCAGTAAAAACAAACCAGGAAAACCCAGAAGAGTGAACTGCATGATTAACATTTGCCCTTTTATTCTGAGTTGACATGGATCACTAATGCAATTCTATAAATTTATTCTCATTAACTCAGTTTTCACTTTTACTTTGTCTGCATGCATAGAAAAAGAAAAAATAGATGTAGGTTTAATAAATTTGTACAGATACTTCTACAACAGTCTGAAATAATCACAGTCTGATTATAAAGGGCCCTCGTCAAAACTTGAAATACCCATCCTGATCCACAAATGATTACATAAATAAATAACTCTTTTTTTCCTGGTAGTAAGCACTCAACACCTCCTACTAAATTATTTGTCATGTTTGTTGTTGGTTTCCTTTAAAAATATTTGCTGGCTTATGTATATTAGGAATGAGTTGCTGGATGCATACTAAAATTCTTTACTGTATTTACTGTTCTAAAATAATTCCTAAAGAGCTTCCATGAAGGAGTATGTAAGTGATTTCAAATTTTCCTCTATCAGTTTTCTAAAATATTTTGTTCATTTTCCTCAGCAGGCAAAGTTCAGGGCTTTGCCTTGCATTAAAGTTACAGTGTAAAGCATTGACACGATACTGTATTTTTCAAAAATAGAGTAGTTGTGCCAAGTAGAGGGATGAGAGACAGAAACCTCTTCAATCTGAATTCACCCACTGGAAAATAAACTGTTTCTGAGCAGCTCTGATGGAGAAATGATCCTTAAAAATGGAAAATAGTCTTTGTTCTTTTATTGCGTTTAGATTACAAGATGAACAAGAACCAACAGGGCAAATAGCAACTCTTAAGCAATTCCATTTGCTCTATATTTCTACAAAAAAAAAAAAAACCCACAAATCCTTTCCTTTGGGAGGATTTATATAACCTCTTGTTATCCCTAGGGCAATTATATTGTAAAGGATCTTACCCTTTCTTGGCAAAATTTGCTGTGCATTAGTCCAACAATAAAACAAAGAGTAAAAGAAAAATGAGCAATTTTTAGGGATTTGATTCTCAATTAATAAGGTCTTATTTTAAACAACCCCTCCAAAGTTAAGAACTCCTACACTGAAATAAGAACTAAAAGTCGTGTTTGATATTGATTTCCACTGCTGGTCCATATTTTCCATTTATTCAACAAAATTAATTATGTATTCATCTTTTTTATTCTTAAATTATACATTATATTATTAGTCATATAATTGCAGAAATTCCACTAGTTTGAGACTTTTTAATTGGCAGCACCTGACATGTGGTGTAAAATCCTGGCAAACCTCCTTTGACTTGCTGAGCAGGGTCTCAGTTTTGAGGTGCTAGATCTGGCCAGATTCTCTTGCTGAAATAACTTTGCAGGTGCTGTGTGAGATGACTGCACACCCTGTTTGAAGGAAACTTGAAGGATGAAAAACCTAATAATGATGATCAGCTGCAAACAAAGAAAAAAGCCATGGGCAGAGCATGAGGCTGACCTCTCCCTTTCAGACTGTGACATTTGTTCAGATGTGTAGCCTTGAGGAATTCACGAAGCCCTTCCTGCTGTAGTTTGACTGTGTTGGAAACAGCATTATTTCTTTAGCATTTCTCACAATTGGAGCTGGCCAGGAGACTGGTGGTTTTTCTTAGGTGTAGATCTTGTTGCTGTGATCTATCTATATGATACCTTAAGACAAGATAACTTCATGTAGAACATAACCATAAAAGGTAGTAGTGTAGTTTATGAGTACCATATGTTAATGGTGCTCTGCGATGTGTATCATCTGCCTGGGGTTTGAGTTGGTGCTTTGTATTGATTTGAAATCCATCACTTTTGAAATATCATTTCTGAGGCTATAAAGCTGGAAAAAAGTTGATGTCAACAATTTTACTCCTGTAAGTATCATGTTCTTTGTACCGATGCCTATTAAGTGCTCTGACTCCCCCAAAACACTCTTGCTCCACCTCCAAGGAAGAATTTATCTGAATTTGATAAACCAGCAAGCATGTTACTGTTAGGAAATGGTTGCATCCCAGTTACGGAACAGGTTCCTTGAATTCCCATAAATTTGTCACATTCAAGATATTGTAACAGGCAAAAAGAACTCCCCTTATATGCAAAGAGAAGAATTTATCATTAGTATATTAAAATCTTAATTGTCCAGTTAAAGGATTATTATATTTCCAGTTACAATAACAGTGACACACTTCAAAGTAAATACAGATAGAATTATGCGTACACACATTTTCTAGTACTTATAGAATCATATAAATTCTATATACCTCTTTCTCTTAAGTTATACTAACCTTTCCACTGGCACTCTGGGTCTGGAGGTCAGTGTTTTCAGTCTTGGCAGAAGGGGAAGTTTCTGATGAGTTGTCTGCATCCTGAGTATTCCAACTACATCCTTGGGCAAATTCTTTCTCCTTCACTTTAGGATTTGCTTGCAGGCATTTTTGTTTGCTAACATGGTCTGCATCTATCTCATTCTTCACTGGTTTGTAATGCCATATTACATTTTAATTTGCTGTATATGATGTTTTTTGACATATGTTTGAGACTTGTCCTTTGTGTTCTTTGTTACCTCTAGCTAGTTTTACCCAGCTTCCCAGGATTCATCCCTCTCTTGGCTAGTCACTGACCACTGGTTGCCAGTAGCTTGTAGCCCTGGGACCTCCAGGGTCATCCTGAGCCCATACTGACAAGGTTGAGCTTCCGTCCTATGCCCTCCATGTTGCTTTTTGGTTTAGAATCCCAAGTAGTACTTGTTATTGCCATCTGCTACCTGAAAGGAAGCCTTGCACTATGCTGTTATGCAAACTTAAGCTAAAGGCTGAGGGTAAACCAGAGTAGGTAGCAGTCACCTAATAGTTGTTAGATCATTGCTCTTACAACTAAACAAGCTCAAGCTCAACTCCAAGCAGGTCCTGACTGACACGTACGGAGACCTTCACTGGTAGAGTAGTGCAAAACCAAGGATAACACTTGGCTGGTTACAAGCAATGGCAGCACCATATTTACTGTGCAATGGGCCTACAACAGAGAGCTGAAAAATGTCAGAAGCCATGGTGTTTGGGATTACTGAGAGGGAAAGCTGAGGTGGGTGAGGAAGCAAAAGTGTGTGTGGCTGATTCAACAGCGAGGGTTGAGCATGGCATGAGGAAGGAAATGAGGCACTGGATTCAGTTTACTTTTGCGCATCTTCAGATGTGAAAGTGTAACGATGTAAGTGAGCATCATCTTAGTGTAGACGCTTTTCTGATACGACATCAGTGGTAGAAAACACAGTGTTTGATATGTCTCAGTTACAGGACTGTGGTTTAGCAGGATATAGACTAAATACTAAAGAACAGCCAGTTTCAGAAATTTTTGAAGACTCTCTTCAGCACGCCTTGCTGCCACCCAGTGACTGTTGGAGTGCCTTCTCTTTGTGTTTTCTGCAGGAGGCAATAGCCGGTCTGTGGTCTGCCAAGACTTCCTCTCCTCTGGGCAAGGAGAGTGGTCCCCATGGGTCCTGTTCTACTAGTTACATGAAAAAGCATGCTTTACTTAAGCGAAATTCTTTAGCCAAAGGAATCACTAAGGGGAAAAGCGAGGCTTTCAAAAGCACTGCGCTATTATTGGTCTTTATATATTTTTTTTTAATTTTATTATATTTTGAACAAAGTACTGATTTCATAGAAAGCTTGGTTAATATTTGTAGTAAAATGTCTCCTTGAAATAGCTTGTCCATCATCCCTCTTGGGGGGCAAAATCTGAAAATTAGCTGATCGTGTTGGTTAGGGAAATCTCTTAGCAATGTCTCCACTGGTTCAATCAATCTGATTTCCAGCACAGCTTCAGCCAGAATGTGGTTAGCCTGAAGTTATTGCAGCTGCTGTTTGAGAACAGGAATAGAAGTGGATCATCAGTATTTTAAAGACCAGCTTGGTATTTTGGAGACTGGGCTAAAAGTCCCTGTTCTGCTACAATTTTCCAAAGTGCCTCAGTTCCCTATCCTAAAATGTGAGCAATAGTACTTTTTTTGGTTTGTGTTTGTTTTTTTTTTTAACAACCAGTGATTTATGAGTAAAAACAAAATAATTAAATATTCTGAAAATTTTAGTGGGAATAGAAACTATCAAACATGTTTGATTAGAAGGGTTTTTTTTAAATTTTCTGGGAAAAAACTCCCACAACTTCTTTATTAACTTAACAGTGCTTCACTTCTGATGGTTTTTTTTGTCCCACTCAACCAGTCATTTTGTCAATAGAGTTATGACCAAACTTGAACTAACTATGAAGAACCTAGTAGGACAGTGGACTTAAAAAAAATTTCAGAAGCCCAGGACCTGGAATTAATTGCCACAAAGTTATAACCGTTTCAAGAAATACTTTGAGAAATATGGGAACTGATGAGACTGTTCTTTAATTAATAAAATCAAAGATGATGAGTTCTATAGGCAGTATTGAGCTAGTTGTCAGTAATTAGCTTCAGATGAGATCGTTGTCTTTAATGTTTCTTGACTATTCTTGGATGAGTTGGAACATATGATGAAAGTGTAATTACAGCCTTTGATATTTTGGTGGATGTGAATGCTTCCTGGAAGTACTCCAACAGGTTGTTTGGCCAAGTGGTTTTTGGGGTAGCCGGTCCTATACAAATAAATAAAGAAAGAGAAAACTGTTTAATTGTTCATGCAGTAAATGGTCTCTTCACATATGATGTGGTATTTTAAATGCATCTAAGCAAAAGTCAATCTAATGAAAGAACAAATGCTTTTTGTCTTTTATGTGGATTGTGTTACTTGTATGCTTATTGTGTTTTTTTAAAGTTCTGGCTTTTTAATGCTAGTTATTAAAACAATAAGTTCAGTGTGTCTGGAGTGGGGAGAATGAACAGTTTAAAGAGTACAAGTGGATTCTGTGTGTTGGTTTTGCACTGGTGTAAGCACCACCACTGGGATTATGTCAGTGCATTGCAAATATGAATCAGGGTTTTAATTTTTTGGTTTTTAATTTTATATAATTTCAGACTGAATTTTTACAGTTTAATGAAACCAAGCAATTCTAAAATAAGATCTTGAATTTAAAGGCACTCATAATTTGAGATTTCTCTGTCAGATTTACATTCAATAAGACTTCAAGTAGAATATAAATTTGAAAGTGTGGACTAGGTCTGGTGAGATGTAAAAAGAGGAAAAAAAGTATTTTGGAAACCGGGAAAGATAGTGACAGATAGAAACACAAGTAGCCATATACCTGCTGGTATCAGATGGAAAGGAGTAGGGAGAATTATCCCAGATTCTCTTCTACAGAAACTCTATGAGGGCAGAGAAGAGTTAAGGAATGTCTCCCCTGGGTGAGCTACCTTAGAACAGCATCAGAATATCTGGGAGGTAGATGTCTCCACTAAAACACCAAGTTGGTAAGCATCATCTTCTAGCGAAGGGCAGCTTCAGCTCTTTGGGTGTCAGCAGATGGTGATCTGGAGAAACCCCTCAAACTTAGTTATAATTCAGGTACAGTAGGTGGAAACTGTCAACCTATGGGATACCAATATATTGGTGTTCTGGAGACCTTTGCCCATGGTATGTTTTCCCTATGCTGTGCTCAATGTATATAGAGGAGGATAGGTTGAAGGCTGCCTGCTGTCAACTGTTTCAGGGCTTTCATGGGTACACTTCTTGTAATACCTAGGATATACAGATAAGCATGTTGTATTGGCTTTCTGTGATCAGGTTTTGGTAGCGGGGGTCCACAGGGGTGGCTTCTGTAAGAAGTTGCCAGAAGCTTCCCCCATGCCCGGTGGAGCCAATGCCAGCTCACTCCAGGATGGACCCACCGCTGGCCAAGGCCAAGCCAATCAGGAATGATAGTAATGCCTCTGGGACAGCTTATTTGAGAAGGAAAAATAAGTTATTGTGCAGGTGAAAATTGTAGCCAGAGAAGAGCAGAGTGAGAACATGTGAACAACAATATAGACACCAAGGCCAGTGAGAAATGAGGGGAAAGAGGTACTCCAGGTGCTGGAGCTGAGGTTCACCTGCAGCCCACTGTGCAGCCCATGGTGAAGCAGCTGTGCCCCTGCAGCCCATGGAGGACCACAGGGGTGCAGAGATCCACCTGTAGCCTGCAGAGGAGCCCCATGCCAGAGCAGGTGGATGCCCGAAGGAGGCTGTGACACTGTGGGAGGCCCATGATGGAGCAGGGGTATGGCAGGGACCTGTTAACCCGCAGGAGAAGACCCCATGCTGGAGCAGGTTTTCCTGGTAGGACCTGTGGCCCCTGTGGAGGAACCTACACTGGAGCAACTTTTTCCTGAAGGACTGTTCCCCATGGAGAAGTGACCCACAGGACAGCAGTCTCATGAAGAACTGTTGCCCATGGGGTGGACTCATGCTGGAGAGGTCCATCAAGGACTGTCTCCTGTGGGAGGGACCCCACGGGAGCAGGGGAAGGATTCCTCTTCCTGAGCAGCGGCAGAAACAACAACTGACCATAACCCACATTTCCCGTCCCCCTGCACCGCTGGGAGGGGAGGAGAGAGAACATGGAAGGAAAGAGGGGTGGGGGAAGGTGTTTTTAAGATTATTTTGCTTCTCATTCTCTTATTCTGATTCTGTTGGTAATAAATTTAATTAATATTCCCGCTTTGAGTCTGTTTTGCTCGTGGGAGTGATCAGTAAGTGACTCTCCCAGTCCTTATCTCCTTATCCTTCATCGTATTTTCTCTCCTCTGTCCGGATGCAGAGGGGAGTGAGAGAGCAGCTTTAATGGCTATCTGGCATCCAGCCAAGGTCAGCCCAGCACGTCTTGCATATTGCTCTAGCCTGGCGTTCTGTGATAGCTGCACCTTTCATCTCTTCTCACCTATCCAAAAACCTCTTCAAATGCTGAAGTAATGTATTTAATCAGGGTCATGTAATAGGAATTTCTGTTCCTGTTACATAGGGATTTTAGTGATAAACCCCTCAGCAGTAGACTTGGTACTAAAGGATCACGATTTGGGTTGGAAGGGACCTTGAAGATCATCTAGTTCCAGCCCTCTGCCATGGGCAGGGACATCTTCCACTAGACCAGGAAGCACCATCCAACCTGGACTTGAACATTTCCAGAGATGAGGCATCCTCAACTTCTCTGGGCAACCTGTTCCAGTGCCTCACCACCCCCACAGTAAAGAATTTCTTCCTAATATCTAATCTAAATCTAAACTGATCTCTTTCAGTTTAAAGCCATTAGCCTTGTCCTATCACCTACATGCCCTTGTAAACAGTTCCTGTCCAGATTTCTTGTAGGTCCTCTGTGGTGAGTTGACCCTGGCTGGATGCCTGGTGCCCACCAAAGCCACTCTATCGCTCCCCTCTGCAACTGGATAGGGGAGAGAAAATATAACGAAAGGTTCATGAGTTGAGATAAGGACAGGGAGAGATCATTCCCCATCATCACTGTCGATTACTATCATGGGCAAAACAGACTTGACATAAGGAAATCAGTTCAATTTATTTCCAATCAAAATCAGAGCAGGACAATGAGAAGTAAAAAAAATCCCAAAAAACACCTTAGCCCCACCTTCCTTCTTTCCTGGGCTTAACTCTATTCCTGAATCTCTACCTCCTCCCCAGCAGTGCAGGGAGACAGGACTGCTCTCAATATATTCTCTGCCAAACCCAGACCCATATGCTGGACCTTGCGCTTGGCTTTGTTGATCTTCATTAGATTTGCAGGGTCCCACCTTTCAAGCCATTCCTCTGGATGGCATCCCTTCTTCCAGCATGTCAACTGCACCACACAGCCTGGTGTCTTGGTCAAACTTGCTAAGGGTGCACGCAGCCTAAACAACAATGTTGCTGTTCTGATTTAAACATGTTTAGAGCAGTTGTCCCATAATACTTGAAGTCCAAGTCAGTAAGTTCTGCCTAGGTCAGAGCTGTGGTAATGATTACTATTCTAGTAACATTTTAAAGGATTTTTCTTGCATTTCAAAACCCAAATAGTGCTACTTTCATTGGGCAACATCTTGTTTCCTACAGTAATTCCCCAGGGATGAGGAGAGAGAAAGAAGAAGGGTTTCTACCAGGAAATCTTAGCAAACAATGGGATTTCATGTGGAATTTAACTCAGCACATTAGGGGGTCTTTCAGTATTAGCAAGCAAAATGAGCAGCTGTATGCAACTATGGCTTTAATGTAATGAAATACCTGTTAATAAAATACCTGGTTAATTAAACTTACCAGCTTTAAGAAAAATAAATTAAAGCTGAAATGCCACTCCCTGCCCTTTGGTGAAAATTCATGGCCTTCTTCTCTTCCTTCTCCTACCCTCTCTACTACTCTGTTTTCAGTTAAGTTTTGAATACAGTATTTTGGAAAATCTATGTACAACTGGTGGAAAGTCTGAAATTAATTCTCTTTGGGTTTATCTTCCTTAGATAGTTCAAATTATCATTATCTCAAACATACTCCAGATCTGAAGCTTTTTGTTTGTGTGTAACTAATGAATGTATATACATTCAAGTGAGACGCAGAGGGAAGAATTAGGGAGATCAAGCTACAAGTCAATTTTGTCTGTAGAAACTGCATCACTGAAATATATGTCAAACATCACTTGTATACAAAGAAATTTGCAAAGCTCTAAAAAGCTTCTGTGATGTCATTTTTAAGCATTGCATTTCAGTCAGCATGGGGAGTGAGGTGGATGAGGAAATAATAGTTGTAATATTATCGTAGACATTTCAGCTAATGAAAATAGGAACATTTTTTCTACTGTTTTGCTTAGTATGCTTACTGGATCTTTTGTTAAATAGGATCGTGTAACAGAGGATAAATGTGTGCTATTGTGTTTTTATCTGCTCATAATGTTACTCTTTCTGTACACATGAAACTAGTCATTCGAGCACACAAGTGAATTGGCTGATGAACAAGAGACCTCAAATCTCAGATTGGTAATAAAATCAAACAGACAATGCAATTTAAAAGACAATGCCATAACAGAAGGCTTACAGTATATATAGGAATTCATAGCAAAAAATAATTTTAGAGTAGGTGCAATCATCAACATTACATTTGTCTTTGTATAGGACTGGGGGGTCTCAGAACTAACTAACTAACAATGTTTTCTCTTAGCAATGCATATGGTGGTATCTGTGCTGGATGCCTTTCATTTTTCTTGCCTCTTGGACTGGAAAACAATAAATTATGCACCCTCTGGTATGAATTTCTATTTGCGTGTATTTGGCATAACACAAGAATCTTAGAAATGAGTGAACATTTCTCTCACATCTGGAACATATCTAAATTATCATCAGTAATGTCCTCACTACAAATGGCTGAACAAGACAGTAAGGCATTGTGTCAAATTTAGTCCGTATCCTTTTGCCATTAAATGAACAATCACCAAAAAACTGAAGTTGTTACTGTTCCTAAAGTTCTGTTAAAAAACAAAACAACTAAATTCAGAATATATGGCTAGCTTTTAGCTATGAGTTGGCTTGATTTTAAGTTGGTTTCAAGAGAGCCTTATCCCCTGTGCTTAAATCCATACATAATAGATTATGTATTCTGTAATAACAGCAGGTTTATACTCCAGTGTTGTTTTGCTGAAATGTCCCTGAGATCTTATGGCTGTGCTTAGTTGAAGTCACTCAGTCCATTAGCTTGCTTAGCATCTGAAAAATATTCCCCTCTCAAGATGCACAAGATGCACAGCCTGGTGTTTCTGCTACCCTGTGTGCAGGTGGCCAGCACATTGGAGCAGAACGGTCCAGCCACGCTGCTGTCTTCAATTAGGATCCATTCAAAGCTGACTCATCTGTTACTATGGAGCTCTCGTCAACCTGGCTGCTTTCAACCCGTAAGTGTTAATGTGTATTTACCGCAGTGCAGTTGTCAGTCATTCACACCAACACCCTCATGGAAAGGGTTTGCTCCATAGGGTTAGCAGGCTGCTGTGGGGATGGGACTGCCTCATACAACCTGCAAAGCTGAGGACCACGGTTTTGTTTTGTGCATCTGTTCCTTTTGTTTTCCATGGACTGAGTAACAATTTACCACCCAAAGAGATGAAGGGGCATAGCCCATGCCTGTTGTGTTTGGATACCCGCACAAAGATGAGATGGTCTGTGGTTAAGTCTTGTGGTTTAAGAAACTGTACTGCCTATTTTGTTTTTCCAGCAGGGTAAATCAAAGAAATAAATAGAAAATAAGTGATTTTTTTTTTGAAACTTCATTTTCCATAACCAAGGTTGTAGTCAAAGTAGTTCATGATCATGCCCTAATACTATGCCCTCCACCCTATTCCACATGTGGTTTGTTGCTCTGTTCCATTTTTAAGGAGCAGAGAAATGGGGGGTGACTGATTTTGTGGACTTTAAACATTCTCTGGAAGCCCTTTTGCTACTGTAGTACCCCCTCTTTCTTTTGTAGATTCATCATAGCTCTTTGTGGCACAGCATCAGCTGCTACTTAGATCCTGTAGTTGAAAGCATGCCCCTCTGCAGCCCAAAGGCAAATTAATGCGTCAACTTAATTCTTAGGGTACTGTGACTCTTGATTACTGGGCTTCTGCTACAGAGGTAATTTAATATCTTATGAGTCTATGTGGACTAGGGTTGATGGAAAGTCATATCCCAGCTTGGTGAGCAAGATTCAAGTTTTCACTTTGATTTTTCCCGGTTTAGGCTCTGGTGACACTGATGCAATTCTCACCTTTTATTTCCCTTTCCTGTTCCCCACTTCTGGCTCTTGTAGCTTTACCTAGACTACAGATATGGAAGATGTGGGAATAATGGGCAAGTGTGCATATGCATGCATGCACGCACACATTTTGTGTCCTATAAACTTCGTATTACCTATGTGAAGTATTCCTGCCTGAATAAAAAGCATTAAATCAAAACAGGCTGTGAGCGGGGAACAACAGGAAATGAAAGAATGGCTAAGATAAGGTATTCAGCTGCATCAACTGGTTTAATAAAAATGTTGCTGGTACCTCTTCCATATATGCCTTGCCTTGCTTATATCCTTAGCTCATCACAGCCACCACAGAGCAATGTGGTGGCTACAAAGCACAAAACGAAGTGGATTTAGCAGAGGGTTGCACAGTGAAGGAAATGTTACCTGAGCAAGTATCCCAACCAACTGAACCAGCCAGAAAAACCACAGCCCATGACTGCCTGCTCTGCCTATATGCCCAGATGTCATTTTTGCGTGTGCATAAGTGATATCAATGGAGGAGGTACTTACTAAGGCAAACTGAAAGAACCTGTGGGCCATCACTGTGTGCTCTGTACTGCTGCAGGTGTTGTTGAGAGCGCAAGCATTGGCCTATTGATGCAGCAGGGTTATTCATATGCTGAAGGCAACCAACAGTGTTTCTGCTTTGTGGGTCTGTCTATAGCCCTGGTTTCATTTTCACGACACCTTTCCTTTACTGGCTGCACGAGAAATAGCATTCAGATATTTTTTGTCTTGTTAGATCGCTTGCACACATGCATACAGAGAAAATACTGTTTTCTTCTTGTTTACTTGATTTACCTGCTGTAGTTATGTCCCTGTAGGTTTAGGTCTCTCAAAGATGTAGAGGGTGAGATAATCTAGTGACTCCCAATTAAATAGACAAACCATTTTTAAATTTTAAGTGATTTGCACTTAGGTCAGTGCATGAGCTTCAAATGTACTTTTACGGGAACAAAAAACTTTCTTAAACCTCTACATTTCTGCTGCAAAGTAAAAATGTATTTTTTCAGCTGGCTTTGTCTTCTGCATTGTGTGCACGGGTGGGGAAACCCAAGTCCTGCTAACACAAAACATATCCTGCACACTCACTTGGTCCCCTGGCAGCAGGATGAGAGAGGGGAGGAATTGCATGTGATTGGTATTAGTCACACTGGTTACTGTGTCCTACTGGCAGGTATATGTCTCTGAAGAGGCCACTATAGGCCTCCACGCAGAGCAGGACTGCTCACCCCAAAATATGAGGAACTTTCTGTGACTGCTTTCACAGTACCAGTAGTAGAACTAAACTAGTAACTGAAGAGTATTTAGGACTAATAGACAAAATTAGGAATATTCCTGAGTCTTAGCAGGTGCTACCTCTGGGTTTCTGTTATTCTCCTTCTACAGCACCTCTTCTGTTTTCCTTACAATAGGGCATCTCTTTCTTTCCAGAACCTCTTTCTTGCTTGTTCTTTTCTTTACTTTGCCTCTCTCTTTGTATCTGCTTCATCCCAGTATAAGTTATTGTTTAACTGCTCTCTCTGGTTTTCTACAGAGCACTGTGTTCTGTCCAGAGCCATTTTTACTCTGCCAGTAGAATACTTTGCACAGTGGGGTCCTCTCTAGTGATGGGGCTCCAGGGCTCAGTGGTAATGAAAATAATAAGGGCATGATACTTCATCATCATTTGCTTTTATGTTGTTGTCAGTAATAGGGTGCTGTAATGAGCAAAAAAGTAGACCAATTGTCATGTTTTGATACTCTGAGTCTGGTTTGTAACAATTATCTGTCAAAATAACTATATTAATGCAGGTTATGGGGAAACCACTTGGCTGGCAATATAATTAGACTCAAAGAAGCCAACCTAATGGCACTCAGATGCTCCACAAAATCATTGGGTGACCCGAGCATGATTTTACAATCATTCCTTGCATCTTAGCTAGCCTATGACTGAACATATTTAGTGATCTTCCTTACTGCATGGTTACATAAAAAATCCTGGAGCTGCAAAAGCTTTTTCCCTTGATATAGGAATAAGTTATGCACAAGCGTGGCATTATTATGCTATAGGAGAGGCTGCCAGGCTGGATTCTTTACTGTGCTCTAGCTGACTTGCAGCTGCTCGTTGTTTTGAAACCAGCTCTTGCATAGGGGTTTTTGTTTGGTTTTTTTTTATGATGAGAATGGTGAGATGATGGAGCAGGTTGTCCAAAGAAGCTGTGAATCCCTGAAAACGTTCAAGGTCATGTTGGATGGGGCCCTGAGCAACCTGATCTAGTGAAAGATGCTCCTGTGCATGGGACATTTTTGCCTCCATAATTACAAAGGCGCAGGTAAATACAAAGCATCAGCTTCTTCAGGAGCCTACTCTGCAGGGGGTCTGTGAATGAGCGTCCCTGTCTTTGGAAAGCCATTCCTAACAATTAGTAACCTGTGGGTGATGTGAAGACCTGAGGCCCTCTTTGCACCCATTTGGCTGTTTCAGCTGAGTGAGGCTGGGTGTGCCAGCACAGAGCCAGCCTGGGGAGCTAGTGGAGAGGTGTTCAAGTGGGAGAGAGAGGAATATGCACTGGGAGAGGACTGGTTTCAGTTATTTGTGCCTGTGTTACGAGGGTCCGGGAAAGCTTTTCTCCCCTGCTAGGGCTAATGACTTTGACTGCTTGCAGAGGAAAATTGAAGTCCCTCTAATTTTTTATTTTTTTTTTTAAAGAAGCTGAATAAGCACCCCTGTGTTTCTAACATCCTAACCCTCTTATTTGTTCTGGTAGCTCTGTTGTGGTTTAAATATATTTTTTTATGAGCTTGGCTGGCTGTAAGTGTACACAGTATTCCAAAAGAGGCCTTGCTAGTGTCTTCTACCCAAATAAAAATATTTCTCCCTGCTGGAAAATCCTAAAGGTACATACAGGGTTAGATGATATAAAGATGTGAGAGTCACCCCATCTTTGGAAAATGTAGCCAGATCATTGTGGAACTGTCACAGTAAAAATCTAGTAATCCTGTTCCTGATTTTCTGATTATTTTGTAGGTTTTTTTTTTTTTTAATATTTTTTTTGTATGATGTCTATCCCTAAGATCACTGTTATTTTTTTCCTGTAGGATATTTCCACCCTATACTGCAGTTATGTTGCTGGCAGACTGACTAACAAATTATTCCTGTTTGTGAAAATGTCACTAAATGAAAATAACCAGCTCCAAGACTGAACTCTTGAGGAGTTACACTGGTAACCTCCTTTTAGACTCATAATTTCAGTACTCCCCAACAATTAGTAGTCATGACCACTATTTCTTTACAGTTCTGGTGCTAATCTCCACTTTTCACAGCTGAATTAGTAACTTCCCATATGGCACCATATCAAATGCTTAAGTGAAGTCCAGTGGATTAGATTTTCTGTGCTTCTTTTGTCTAGAAAAGGAATTACCTTATCAGATAAGGTGACTCATGCTAGCTATCTGAAACATGTTTATAAGCTTGGCTGAGGAGCTAAAGGGACTGTGCTGCCATCTGCAAGATTATGACTTACTGATTTTGGACAGTTCTTTCTGATTTTTGGATAAGAACTGTGCTCAGATAGAATATTTTGCATTTTTGTTGTTGCTGTTGTCTAAATGTTACCTGTAATCTGCTTTTATTATACTGTTAAAATTTTACCCTTGAGCTGATTGAGTACTACTTGAGTTGATTTTCATGGAGTTTTGTCTGTTCTATATTAAACTTGGATATCCAGTGGCAGTATGATAGTAACTACTGCACAAGTGGAGGAAAAACATGAAAGTGTTTAGAAGTGCTTCCCTTAGTTTACTTTGCAGTAAGAAAGAGTCTTTATTATTATTACTTGAACTATAAAATAACTACTAAAAATCACTTGGCTCCATTCTCATGATTTAGTTTCTCTAAGACTCCTTCTAAAAATAAGATTTGCATCATAGCTTTGGAATCATCTGGTCTAGTCATCATACTGCACAATTTACTACTAAAATTAAGGGCCACAGTCTTTGCTTTCAACCTTTTAACAGATAATTTTAACAGGAAATATCTCTCTGCTAAGTCTCAGTAACAGAGAAAACTTCTATTGAAAAATTAAAAGAAATTATTATCATTGTGTATCTGGGATTCCTAATAGTTGCCTGCAATTATCAGCTTGGCAGTAAACCGAGTATCCTACTGCATATTCTTTGGAAAACAAGTGTTTATTCATAAAGATCTGAACAGAGCTGCATCAGTGCGATATATGCTAATAAAGGAAATACTGCAATTGTATCAATCCTTTCTTCAACAAAAAACCAGAAAACACCCTATCACACTTCAAGTGAATAATAAAAATTCCTATAAATAAAAGGCCATGAGATAAATTATCTCTTACAGTAATAAACCTACAAATTGAAGTCACCTCTGTCACTAGAAACAATTTTCTGCCACAAATATAATAATGCTTTTGCTCGTTAATGCCATTGTGATACTGCTAATGCTTAAGACTCAATGATTTTTCTGAAGAAGAATGGAATCCTTTTATTGGTGAAAATTAGTCTGGATAAATTAGATATCAGTGATTATCCTTCATTTTTTTTCATCCTTGATGAAGTGATAGAGTGTTTTCCAAGCTGCCAAATCCATTTTCAGAAGACTGCCAGATTTTCCAAAAACATTCCAATTTTTTTTTTTACATTCTCAATTTCATGGGAAAACACTAATGGTTTGCACAGAGAACTAAAACTGGATGCAATAGATTTATTCTTGCAAAAACAGCACTTAACTCTCTTTGTGCGTCAGCTTCAACAAAGGGAGCATTGAAGCTCCTTGGGTAAATGTTAAGTGTGAAAACCTATTTGGCTTTTGCAGCAGGTTCCCCCTGCATCCACCTCCTGAGATTCAGAAGTTGACATCTGTTTTGGTTCCTTGACCGAGTGTTTGGTTGAGATACAATCAGTAAAGAGTATCATTCTTTATCATTTATTCCTAGTGGTAGTTTGCTGAATACAAAAGCACATGCACTTGTCCATATGACTAAATGCTAAAATAGTTAAATATTGAGCCACAGAGAGTCATTAAACATGAGCAGATGTAATATTTAGAGGTAGACCTGCATATTTGAGGCTGGAAGGTATCTTCTTGTGCGTATGTGTACGCATGTTTGTTATGGGGAGGCAAATTGTACTTCTCTGGACAGGTTCCTTACCAGATGTTTCTTACTACCTCAGATGATTGAAGAACCAAAGTACATCTGGCTATTAAAGTATCTTTGTATGGTTACATGATTTATTTGGAAAGCATGGCTGAAACTAGTAATTTTACAACTATATGAATAACTCTTACCAGTTTCTGGATAGAGATAGCAAGCTTTGGAACTTTAAATTAGACAATAGTGCTGGTCTGGGCTTGCTTACAAGATGTGTTTGTTTATTTTTAAGATTTTTACGTTCAATAAACCTTCTATTTACTTATGCTATTCTGGTGGTTTTGCTGAGAGTCAAGAGACCTAAATAAGCCCAGAGTCTCTATGGATTATAGTTATGTAGTTTTATACATGCTGGAAAGTCATAAGCCTTCAGGCTGAGATAACTGCATAATAAACATATATTTTATGAAATAATACCTTTAACACATGTTTAAAAAAAAAAAAAGAGGGGAAAGATGGTCCATCTCTGTCTGCCACAACAGACTTCTATGAAAAATAAATTTAGAACAGCTACAATTGTTCTTCCAGGTTTTGAAAAGAGATAATCTTACTTGATGTTTCCATAAGGTAGCAAGAAGCACTTTCGAATATGTTCAGTGGGCCTAATGGAACTCTGAGATTCAAATACTAGCCATCTGGCACTCGCAGGGGAAAGAGGAGATGTCACTGGGAACATGGAAAGGATGCTTTGTGCTTAAGACACTGCATTTTGCCTGTCAGTGATTGCCACTGATGAAGTATTAGGTATTACTGCATTTGGTGTTTGCAAGGAAGTAAGGCAATTCAATATTCTCATACAATTATTGGATAAGTGTTTGATCAGTAGCTAATACTTATTTACAGAATAGCTGAAAAGATGGTTCAATGTTCCTTTCACTCTGAAATGCCTGCTACTTCAGATGCCAACTCTGGATCTGCAGGAGTTTAACCTCCTCAGCTGTCCTCAGTCCATTAGAAAGCAAAATGCCATGTCACTGTCACAGAGCAATTACTGAATGCTGTTCATTTTCTCATATCTGGATACTATCAACAAAATGTACTTTACTGACATAGTAATGATATATGGTATATAAGAGCTTGCGTGGTCTCATATGTAACAGCATTGTTGTAGCTTCATGGGTGTTATTTTGCCTTGCACCAATAAAGGATTAAAAAAAAATAACTTGAATTTTATGTTACTGGTCATCTTAGCAATAATTCATCAGAAAAGGTAGCTCAATTTTGTAATTTAGAGCTTAGTTTCCCCTAACAGATTCAGGTAAACCTCAGTGCAGCTGTTCAAATAGAGATTTTCCTTTAAAGTACATTTTTGTAAACATAATTGCTTGCAACTTCTTTTCTAGATGCTGGCTTAAATATTGAGTGAAATAAACACCTCTTTCTGACCTTATTATATTAAGGTCAGCTTTTGATATTATATTTAGCCTTTGACATTAATATTTGCTTGTATTTCTTTCCTGTCCTTCTCCTTTTATTTTGATATTCTTTTAAGAAATTCTAAGTTTTGAGGCAGATTTCCTGCCCCACAGATTAATTTCTAAAGAGTAACTTAAAAGGTAATCTTTTCCTGAAAGGTGAAATTCTACTCTTCTGAATCAAAATTTCCTTCAGCTCGCATATTGTGGCCTCCCACGCAGTCAAACTAGAACCATAAAAAGTAATTTAAACTGTCCAAAAAAAAGAAGTTTGACATTTTATTGCCAAAAGAGAAAATACAGTAATAAACACAAGAATATTTTGTATTTTCACGAGTAGGCTTTTCTGAAACAATGCCCAATTCCAAGTGAACAAATGTACTTTGGCTATCTCATGCTCCCTTCCCTATGACCTGGATTTCTTGGTCATACTACAACATGTATGATAAATCATGGCCTCTCTTCTGGTGAGAAGAACAGATGTATCATGAGAATGCAGACCAGCCTGGAGAGGAGTGTCATTGGTAACTTCCACAAGGCACAGTTACATATATAGGTGAACAAACAATAATATTTTACTAATATAGACTTACTTCTAGATTTTCGTTTGTTATGCTTTCTAGTGAGCTATCAGTATTCTCCCATGGAAAGATGATAGTTTTTGCAGAAACATGTCCATTACTTGGAAAAACAAACTTACATCTGCAAGAGTTTTAAGGCTGAATGAATGTTTTTCCACTCACAATGGTGGTCTTTGGGTGCCAGTTACCAAAGTAGATAGTTACACAGATAATCCCAATGAAAGGATAAGGACAATGAATATCCATACAGATCCATCTTGACCTATAGCTCACACAGCCCTCTCCTACTAATAGATTATATTTAAGATTTTCTTAATTTTTAGTGAAGTTTAAGATTTTCCTGGTTTTGTTTGTTTTTAAAGTTAATTTTAATGGTATTGCTTTTTTGTTCGTTTGTTTATCTGGACATACAATATTTCTGTTATTTTGGGTTAGCAATCAAGATGCATGCTTTACAGAAACAGAATTTGAGATGCATACAAAACCCATGGCCAGATGACATTGAGAAATCCAGAACTGTGCATATTGCCATTGTAGCTCTGTGGCTTTTTGGCAAGGCAATTTCAGAGTGGAAGGCACTTTCAGCTTAAATCTAAGTTTTATAATCTTCTAAATTTCTTCTAAAAATACACTGTGGTTGATACAAGGAAAATAGACAACACAACCTGCTAGTTTTAACTTGTTTTTTTATAGTCTCCTTTTTGTCTTTAAGTGATTTTTACTGAAACATTATCTACATCAGTGTTCTTATGCCACCTTGATTCCTGGCATTGCAGCTCTGTATCACAGAATCACAGAATTATGGGATATGCTGAGTTGGAAGGGACCGACAAGGATCATTGAGTCCAACTCTTAGCCCTGCACAGGACCATGTATGCGTAAGCATAACTGGAAACTGCATTTTCCCAGGATATTGTTACTACAGAAATGCACATACCAATTCTATCCTCATTTACCATAGATCATCTTGCACTTGAATTCTTTTTTTTGGTTGGTTTTTTTTTTTCCTGTAATGGTGTAGCAATGTTACTAGGTTTGATTTGATTCGTTATGTTGGGAGGGGAAAGAAAAAAGAACTCACTGGGTTTATACAAACATCTGTGCAGGAAAGCAGCAAAAAAGTCACTCTCCAAATTTGTGTAGCTATGTATATCCCAGCTCCCCTGATGTATGAATATATTTATGCATACATACTGAATATTGGGCTTTTAATTTTGTACAGGAGCCAGAATTTGCTGCTAGTGCCAGCACTATATCTTATAAAGTTATTTCATCTATACCTGTGCAGAGCAACTTGATTGCCAGCATAATTACCTAATGGACTAATAGATCCCCAAACTCATTAACTTCACTTGAAAAATGTTACGTGTAGACTAGATTTGAGATGTATCAACATTTTGTGATTGTGTCTTAAAACACACAAACACACAACCCTATGGGTTAAGATGTATTCAAATGGCTGTAAAAATGCTCTGTATGAATGAGTGCTAGGTAGTGTTATAAAATGTTGGAAATGCTTAGGAAAGTGCAAATTTGGAAAAGCTACTTTAGTTCCTCATGCAGTATTTATGTCCACACAGTGTGACTACTTAATCCAATATTTTTGCTTTGACTGGGCTGAAAAAGTGAGGGGCCAGGACTGACTGGAGATAGCCACAGGGAGGAGTATTTGCTCATCAGCTCCTCACTGATGGCTCTGTCAAGAAGACCTGGATGATGACAGCCAACTCCCTCTTCCCCTTTTGTCCCCTACTAGAAGGGACTCCAGCTTTCAGCATCCGATGATTACCTTTGCAACCGCAGCATTGTCTTCCCCAACGAGTTTTAATCTCTTAGGACTAGAGAAACTTCACACTGTGCACAGACACGGGCTCAATTTGAACAGCCCATTCATTTCAGGTTGTAATAACCTGCTCGTGCCCTCGACATTTCCAGTGAATGGAGAATTGGGACATTATCAGTGACTAGTGAGGATGAAAGGAAATACTTCACTTCGTCTGTGGAAGCACCAGCATCTGTTGTATTTTAGCTGTTATCTTTGGCCAGGGACCTATAACTGATCTCACAGCTGAGACAGGAACCATATGCATAAAGAAATTAATTTTAACCCTCTCCTTGCCCATCACTCATGGATGCTCACTGTATGTGTTAATGTGAGAGCCATTAACACTCCCTTATCAGGAAATGCCACCTAGTAAGCAAAGGGTTAATGACTAAATACAGTATTTCTGGTGATGATGCAGGAAGGGATGCTTTCTTTGTGTCAGCGCACAGCAGTAGTATGACCAAAAGACCTTATCCAAATTCGTTGGGTGTCTGACATATGCTGTGTATAACTATACCTGCTTTTTTCCAGCATTGTCTGTGATTTCACCTGATGTTTCACCTGCTTTGAGGAGGTTTACACCAATAGTATCCAATGAATAGGCCTATTTAAGGGAAATGTGGGGAAAAGGGAATTTCTTAGTTTTAATGCTACATTGGTGGTTTAGGAGGTGGCAGATACATTCAAAGTTGCTAAATTTGTAGTCTAATTGCTTTAGAAATATGAAAATAAACAGTTGTCTGGAAGTCACAAAATTATTACAGTAACATGTTGATGTCACTAATAATTTCTGAATACTGTGACTGTCCAGGATTATGGAATTAAAAAATGAAAGCAAAAAATCACAACATTTATCATTTAGAGAGATCCAGATGAATGTTTTATGTTGTACTCCCTTCTGTTTATTGTTTTCCCACACATATAAGCAAAGAAATGAAATCTACTCACCTTAAAATCACCTTGTAATTGACAGTCAAGGAGTTTTCTTTAGCTTAACTTCTTAACGTGTAGCTGAAGCTAACAACCAGCTGTACCATAAGAGCTTGAAGAATTGATTTGGGAGAAAGAAGAGAGGAAGGGGTAAAACACAAAACAAAAATAAATCTGAAAGCTCTTTACAAGGCAAACCAAATTATCATTGATAGGGTTCTCTTTTTTCTATTGTAGTTTAAGACCAGCATTACATGCTGTCTTGAGTTGACTCTGTACTACTCTGTCTTAAATGGTTAGGGAGAAAATAATTAAAAAAAACTTAAGGCAAGCCAAAGTAAATATTAATTTTGAAACGACGAACTTATATCCAGTGATGTAACTTCTTTGGCAACCACCTGCAGTTTTGCTTTTATTGTTCATGCTTATAGTGAATAGGGAAAGAAAGATTTTTGATAATTGGGATGAGAAGCAATGATATGAAACACACTGTAAAAAGGTTCCATGTGCAGTGAATTAAAAAGTAAACTTGCTATATTTCCAGTGTTATGATTGACATATTCTTTGTCTTGACTGTGTAATCTCTATTTGTACAAATGCCAGATTAGATAACTTATTCTCGAATGTTCATAGCCCTTTGCTACCACTTGCAGCTTTAAGAAAAACTTGCAATGCTGATGGATAAAGTGGTTTCATTTGAAGGGTAATACTAAGCATTCTCAATATGCTTTTCCTTCATGTGTCTCTAGAAATGTCATCAATATTTTAAACATTGTATAGCCCATGAAACTACTGTTAAACAAAGCATTACCTATGCATCACACTGTTTTATTTTTTTAAATCTTATGGGAAAATGTGCTTTCCAGGTGTGTCCCTAGTAAAGCAATAGAATACACTATGTGGCGTGCCAAATTGCTTTTTGATGATCAAAATTCATCACCAGTTCCTAACATTTAGGAAATAAATTAGGCGGCTTCAAATGGTACTAAAGAATCTTTCTCTTGACATTCCTGTTAACAGTAGTAGATAGATGTGCCTGCCTTTTAAACTGGACTACTTTTAAACTGCCTGGTCCGTAGCCAGTTTCTGCTCACAAGACACTAAGCACATGAGAAAATGATTTTTTATGGTTACATTTCAGTATCAGCCATATATGAAATTTAGCTTGTGAAAGGAAAATTGATTTCTTCAAATCCTACAGGTATTGAGGATTCAGGAGAAGAAAAGACACAGTATTTGAAGAAAAAAACACCACCATGCAAATAGATTAAATAGCCAGTTTTCTGCTCCTCTATTTCATTTTGCATAGGTAGAGTAAATAACCTGTTCTGCTTACTGTTGCACAGTGTTCCTGATAGAAGATACTTTCAGAAGAGATTGACTCTTTGCTAAACTTAAGACTTTTGAGTTGAAGTTCCCAGCCTTTTCCTCAATTCTTGCGTTTCACCCTCTTTGCTCAAGGAAAAAAAAAAAAAAGTTAGGAAAATTGATTCAGTTCTTCCAAAACTTAATTCAAGATTTTCAAGATTGAATTTTTTTGAGGATGCATTAAGGTAGAACACAATATTCGCTTTGGCTAAAGTGATTGGTTCAGCTGCCAACCAGGCTGCTGAGGAGGGTGATCTTTTGAGAAGATATTGGACATAAAAAATGAAAGCAGAACTAGCAAATGTTTTCTTTGCTGACACCCAGGCAGTCTGGCAGAGAAGAAGAAAACTGCTGTACTGAAGCCCAGACGTGTCAGGGGGAAGACAGAGTCTCTGGATAGTAAGAATATTGTCTTTAATTCCTCCTAATGATTATTTTTAAATGGCAGGAAATTTTAGTGTGCTTTTGTAATTCAGCAAGGGAAAGGGGCTGCCATCTAGATGTATCAGCATGACAACATGTTATTGCACATCTTTGCTATCCTTGCCATTTGAAATGACTTCTATAAATGGATCTATGTAACTAAAAAGATACTCTGAGGTACTGAGCAAGAAGGCTCAGGCTGAACCTGAGTAAGGTAAGAGGTACCTAACACCACTTGAAATCAATGACGGTTAAGTATTTACAGTTTCTTCCAACTCACAACTGTGCCCCATCCTGATTAGTCTGAAAATTATGTAAAGGGAACAGACAAGTGTTTAATTTCAGCTTATTTAAAACTGAATAATTAACATAACTACTATTTTCAGATATTTGTTCCATTTGTTCACTGTGCCAATATACAGCTCAGCTAAGCCTTAGGACTAAAATAAGTGATCCATGGTACTAATTAACAGATTTATAAATCATACTGTATGATCAAGACATTTGTAATTTTCCTGTCATATACGGGAAGGCGAGCGCAGTTGCCAGACATGCATTACAAGTGTAATGAAAGCAGATAGTCCAAAAGGCTGAGAAATCAAACAAAGTCTTATTAAAAATAGCTTCAGTCATGGATCCAAAAAAGTAATTGTTTGCACAGTTCCTATACCCCACGACACCTGAAAATTTGGTAATGTTTAACATATGTCGGATTGTAGGTCCAAACCCAAAGTCAATTGTTGAAGTCTTTGCCCTGGAGGAAAACCATAAATCAGACAGGATATGAGAAATGGCGACTGATTAATGCTGCTCAAAGATCAGGACAGGAAGAGGTGCTTCTAGCTGGTGAACTTGGCAAAGTGGTTAAAAGCGGCATAGCTGTCACGGTGTGTACAGAGAAATGAGGAGGTTTTAGAGCAAGGTTTGGTTCTCTTTAAAAAAAAAAAAAAAATTAAATCCAAACAATCTTCTGAAATTCAGCCTATTGAGTTTGAAACTGTTTTCCAGGGGTAAGTTCATGGAAGGGCTGAAATATTTTAAACTATTTCAGTGGGAATTTTTGCAGTTGATCTCTGTGATTTTCTCTTTGAAGCTAGGGATCATCAATGTTGGAAATGTTAGATTGCTTTTGAGAGGAATATTGAAAAAGAAAACCTTAGTTAGCACCCATTAGAGTACATCTGGAGTCCTGTGTCCTGCTTTGGGGCTTCAGGACAGAAAGATGTTAGTAGACTAGAGCAAGTTCAGCTGAGGGCCACCAGCGTGGTCGGGGCACTGGGGCAGGAAGCCTGAGAGTGACAGCAAAGGGACTTGAGTGTGTTCAACCTGGAAGAGAGGCAGCCTGGAGGATCCCTGGCAGCCAGTGCCTACAAGGAAGCTACTGAGGAAATGCCATCAGCCTCCTTAAGGAAGTACATGACAAGAGGAGGACAGACAGTGGGCTTAAATTGAAAGTGGGCAGGTTTCTATTTAACACAGAAAAATGAATTTTACTATGACAGCCAAGCATTGGACCAGAGATGCCATATGGTCCCCGTTCTTGGGGGAGACCAAGTCTGAGAAAGCCTTGGGCAATGTGATGTGAATTCAGACTTGGGACTGCTTTGTGTGGGAGGATGGGCTGGGTGGATGGCCTCCCAAAGTCCTTTGCAGCCTGAAAGGCCTAAATGAGGACAGCAGAAGAAAGGGATACAACAAGTAAAGAGTGAACAAAATAGCTTCATAACTTATGTACCTTGCTAAAATCAAATCATTTGATCTATTTATTTTACTTAGTAACCAAAACTACAGAGTGACATAGTTGATTCTGACCATGACAATCCCCAGGCTACCACAAAAATTGTAACTCTACAAGGTTTTGCAGTATGTAATGCTGTAATGCCTTGCACTTGTGCAGAACTCCTTTTCAGTGATCTTTAACACTCTACAAACTTGACTAACGAAGACTCAGTGCAGTCCTTTGAGGCAAAGGATATATTGCTGCTAATTTATTTTCTGCAGACGCAGCTTGCGGAAGGCTGTCATACCTAAAGTTGTACTGGGTTTGACTGTAAATTTTTGTGGGGTCAAAGGAATTGGAACAGATCAGATGTGCTACAAGCACAACTTGGTGGAGAGCTCTCCACTGAGCAGGCATGGAGTATACTTCTTTTCCTGCCTGTCCTGGAGTAGCTGACATTTTGATATTGAGCCCTGATTACTGGGGAATGAGCAGTTAACATAAAGTGTGAGTCTCTCAGCTTCTTGCTTGCTGTCCTTACAATTGCAAATAATTGGTGTACCTCAGTTTATTTACCACCTGACACAGCCAGGCTAGCTTTGTGTGGAACAAAAAAAAATTAAGTCTCCTTTTCCTTTGGAGTCACAGAAAGGAACCGGTGCAGCATAGTCTACAGAAAATTAATGCCAGACCACATTTCCTCAATGTGGACTTTTACTCTGAGGACAACAGATGAATGTTTTATTCCTTGCCTTAAAACAGTTTTGCTATTTTTCACACACAGTCTCTATCCACACTTTTTGTATAACAAAGAAATCTACTTTTGATATCAGTAGTTTAAAGATTTATAGTCTCATAATCTGTTTAAGTTATTTTGTACCTATCAAATTACTACATGTCTTTATATGGTGACAGATTGTTTAAACACTTTGGGAAATCTTTTGGTTGCCTAGATCTGAGATCAGAGTACCCATCTCCACCTAAAAAAAGTAGTATTGTGAAAAAAAGTGTAAAATACTTACAAAATACCTTCTGTTTAGCTATGAAAAGAAGCTTTTAGAGTATTTATTCTTATTTGCCTGATAAACCCAACAGTTTGAAACTCATCTCGCTTGACTTTCTGGTTAGGCTTAAAGGAAAAATCAAGCAAAGAGGCAATCCTGATTCATTCCCTGCAAAAGTAGCGGGTGCATCATCACAGACTGTAGCAGACTCAGTCCTTACATAATCTACCAAAATGGACAGAAACACAGTCCAACAGTCCAAGCAGATGTTCCTCACCCATTGCGGATCCCTGCCAACAGCCATGTGAATTCTTTTAAGAGAGCATTGAGATTTGGATTTGGATTGTAGTTTGGGTTTGGTTTTAGCAAGTCTGACTTCATTAGGGGAAAGTATCATTAGATAAATTAATAAGGTTGAAAGAAAGTTCTCTTGGTTGTATAGTCTGTTCTCCAAGGCCAAGGTGGCAATAGATGTCAAAGTAAAAGCAGAAAAGTGAAAAGTTACTGGGGCAGTGCCTTTTTGATCCTGATTTAAAATGCACAGAAGGCAAAACCAGCTCTAGCATTTGCTTGAGTTAAGGGTGTAATGCTATTTGCCTCTCCTCTTGCTCCAAGCAGGAGAAAACATAGGCTGTCTTTTGGCTTAGGTCTCATGGTCAGTTGTTAATCTGATTTCAGAGTTTGGATGATTATGAACTTGTGTCAAATTTCAGTTTTGTCAACCAATTAATTAAAATGATCGTGATACTTGTCCTGCAAATTACTTAAAGAGGGACACAGAATCCATTGACTTGATTTTTTGAAGAACAAAACTGACTTAAAATGTATAGCTGTTTAGATACCTAGTGAACATAGCTCCATTTTCTGTTGCTGCTTCTCCTGGCTAACTTCAGGCAGATGACTTCTTCTGAAGCTGGATCAATGCAGGCAGTGCATAAGCAGGCAGTGAATGAAGCTGAAATTCACTGTTCCACACCTCACATTAGTGTCCTAACTTGAATAGCCTATTATATTCCACTCATGCTGTAATATAAAACCTCAAATGAGCAAGATCCAATTTGACTGTGACTAAATGAAATTTAATTAGAAATGTTCCAGCTAGCACTAATTATTGAGTGGCAATGCTGTGTAACCAAATTGTGAAATTATTAAACGCTTGCTGACAATGATACATAAAATAAGCACTAAACTGAAAATGGAAAGGTAAGTAAAATCTGTTAATTACTCTTTGATTTTCCTAGTCAACTTCCATTCCTTAAGAAGTGCTCAGTGGTTTGTGCAAGCATTTTTAGGTGTGCAACTACCTTTTTAGAATGAAACATGCGTGCTTGTTTTTTGTCTGCATTATTTTTCTAGTCCTTGAGTAGGGAAAGAAATCAAGTGTTTCATACACTTTAAAAATTTAATTTATTTTATAGATGTGTTGTGACTTGCCTCAATTTGCTTTTTTTCACGTAGAAGGGTGCAATCCACTGACGTCAATGTAACAGCTCTCAAGTCTTATAAAATAATTGTAAGCCCAGGTAAAACCAGGCTGATGGTTTCTGTGGGTGGGCTGGCTGGAGCCTGTGCTGGTGCAATGAGGGTGGAAGTCTTTGGGGCTGACCCAGCCAAGAGCTGTGGATGTCTTTCCATCTTGTCCTTTCCTTCCTCTTGCTTGCCCAGTTATTAGGCTTAGCCTCAGGCCCTTGAGAAAAGCCCTCATTCTCAGCACGAGATCGTGGTGCAGTACTCTCGCAGGGAACGTAACCATATGGTGTCAGCAATTCTTGTTGTCCCAACTCTTGCAGCAATTCATATTTTCCAGACACATGGGTGGCAGGATTTCTTGTGGCCGATTGCTTTTGTCTTTTTAAACACTCATTCTTCATTGTGAGCCTCTTGGGCAGCGGGCTCTCCAGCCAAAGCATAGAAACATGGAGGGGGGCTTTTCCACCAGTAAGCTTTTTACAATGGATGTCTATTATTCAAAATAAGGAAGGCAGTTTTATAAGGCCTGTGAGTACACATTTCCCAGTCTGTTTCTTCTTAAATTACCAGGAATGCAAAAATAACCAATAGTTTGACCTCTTAAATCACAAATTGGATAGGCTTACCATTAAAGGACATTGTAAATGTGTTTCCCATTATTTAGTTCATTTGGAGTGTTCAGCAGTGAGCTTTTGGATGTTTCGGGGGTTTTTTTAAATTCTTTAAAGAAATCATTTGATAACTTTCTTTCCTGTAGTTTGATTAGGTCCTCTGGACCTACAATAAGGGAAACTTTATAGTGAAGGTTGGGTGGAGCTATAGTATTGTTGCTGTAAAAACTAATAGGTGCATATTTTAAAGTATGGGTATAATTAATAGAGTGACCTTCATAAATTAGATCTATCCATCTTTTATATTTAGTGACTAGAGACAAAGATTATGTCAGAGAACTGTCCCAAATTGAGATGTGCTGTATACAGTTTATCAGAGACTGTTTTTCTGCCTTGGAAGGAAATAATTTCCTGGGAAATTTCTTCAGAGGGTGGGATCTGTAAAAATTCTGCATGTTAGTCTGATCTTGTTTCAATTTAAATTGACGATAATGTTGTGCACTCTTTTTTCAAGTCCTGACTGAGCAATGTAAGATATGTCGTCTTATTGCATTCTGTAAAGTTCATATTTGTAATCCTTGTATCTCTTTTAATTTTTTTATTAAGTTTTATCTTTTAGTAGATCCATTCATTGGGGACATTTTAGTATAGAAAGAATGAAAGTGAGAACTTTACAGTGTTTGTAAAAAGCTTTTTAGTATAGTGTTTACAAAATTTTTCTGTCTGACAGTGGGCTTGTTTGGAAATATTTTTATTATTTTTATTATTTTTATCTTTTGAATCCTTTTTCCATTTTCATTTAGAATTTTCCAATCTGCAAGTGTAAGAAATTGCAAATGAAACAGGAAGGAATTCTACTGGAAAAAAAAGTTTCAAGTATGTTGTTGTTACTTTAGATTAATCAGATTCCATATAAGGAGAGAAAATGTATGTCCTCCAAGTCATATCTGTATTTTGGGTATGAGCTGGGAGAAATTAAGTGGCTGCATGTTGTTCACACTGTGGTAGGCTTGGTCCTCTGCACACTGCTTGTAGGTAGATTGTGATTGCGTTTTGGCTGTAATCTGCTAGACTCTGCCAAAATTTGAGTTGCCTTTGTTTATTTAGCCATGTGCCAAAGCATTTGCAGAGTTAGACCCTGCTGTCACACTTGTCTTTCTTGCATTTGTATATTGGTTGAGAATGTAAGTATGAGGTTCCCAACTGACAAGGACAGTCACCTTCCTCGCTGTTGCATCTCTCATGGAGGACATGTGGTCAGCAACTCTTCTACAGCTGACAGGCTTGAAAGGTGTCTTGGTTCTGGCCAGGACAGGGACAATTTTTGCAGTAGCCAGGAGGGACCATGGCTAGGACCCAGACGTTATTCTATACCACCTCATGTCATTTTTCTGGAGGCGGGGGAAGGGGTCTCAGTCACAAAGAGAGAAGCAAGTGGTCAGATATTGTTGGGCTCTGCATCGTGAGCATTTGCATGTGAATTGTTCCCCTCTCCTGTACACTTTGTTATTAATATTGTTGCTGTTACTGTTCATTTTCTTATTTCATTGCTGTTTCCAGTAAACTGCTCTTATCTCAACACATGATCTTTGCTTTTTGTGCCTCCGGTTCTCCTCTCCAGCCTGCCACAGAGGGGAGTGAGGAGCGAGTGGCTTGGAGTTTTTCAGTAGGAACACTAAATTGGGGGGTACCATTCCTAAACCACGACAGAAGGAGATAGATGGTTTCATCATAGCTGCGACTATGCTTCAAAAATTTTAAACTCCTATAGCTACCCAGTTTTCTAGAAGGGCATCAGTGCAAAAGGCAAACTTGCGCTAGCCAATCGGGCTTTGAAAGTCCAGTTCATAGGAGTGTACACAAAATTAAGTCCTGATCTCAAAGGATAAAAACAGTGTACCTTTATTTTTCATCTGGGGGGCATATAAAATGGCCTGCTGTCAGGGAGAGGAAATGAAGGAGGGATGAGACAGACAACTGGAAGTGCAGGTGGTTTTACCGTTTTTGTGATGAAACTGTCTTCTGCCTTTGATTCCTTTAAGGGGAGTATTCAGTACAACAAGTGCTTCCTTCATTTCAGTGCATGTGAAGGTAAAATGTGTTTCATTAAAACAAGCTTCTAAATGTGTTTCATTAAAATAAGATTTTGAAAAATATTTAGATGATGACGACTAGATTCTCAAAGATAGTTTAAGGAAATGTGCACAGCGTTCTGTGAACAGATAAAATGTCATCTGTAATTCTTTGGATATATTGCCTGTAATATACACTGTCATCCTCTGTTTAAGGTCTTATCAGTAAAACATATAGAATAAAATTGCTATCAGTAACAGAGCATTGTTCTAAAATGGCTTGGTCTGTCAAATGAAAGTCAGGACCAGAAAAGGTATTTAACTGTGCATCTGCTTTTAATGGAGATATGCAAGCAAAAATTACGTAATGAATGTTCCTTAAATTTTGTTGGGCTGTTTCTAACTTTTCTCTAGCTAACATATTTATACAAGTTGTAGAGTAGATAAACAGAAAAGTTCAGGATTCTACTTAAGTGGTCCCATAGGCTGAAACACTACTGATATCTCATGGAGTAAACAATTTATATATAATCGGTCTGTGACCAATTCATTCTAAGACATTGGATAAAGGATGCAAGTCCCTGAGGTGCATTGAGGAAAGAAGCAGTTTGTGTACATATAGAACAGAGAAAGGTCTTTTGCTGTCACAGCATTTTCATTAGGTTTTTCTATGTGTTTTAATCAAGTAATTTGAATTTCCAATTTATTAGTAGTTTGATTAGTCTGTTCACCCTTGTTACTCAGTGTGTTCCCGTTGCTTGAAGTACAGCAAAATGCAGCACGAAAAGATAGTCTGTAACTGTAAGAATTTATTGTCTTTGCAGAAGAAGGAAAATCCTATGTACATAATAGAGGAGGGTAATAAAGAATATTTGTCTACAGGACAGCACGTGCTCTCAGCATGCAAGAAACTTAACCCTTGTCAGATTATTTTGGAAGAGCCATCTGTAAAAGAGGGATATGAACCTTGTGATATGCATATACTGAAATCCAGTGTAAATACCAAGGTTTCAGTGCAGCCTGGATATTCAGGCAGTAAATCTTATGGGAACATCTTTTTTGGCCTGTAGTAACTCAGACAAATAAGTAGGACTAGAGTTTGCTGTCAGTCACTGAGGACAGGGTCTGTTGAAACTAACAACACGTGGTTAATTAATGCCAGGTCTCTGCATTGATTGAAATTCATCATACAAGCCCATATATATATGTATATGTGAATACATTTCTATTTGTATTCAAAAGTATTTTCTGTTTTGAAACTATTTTCTTTGAATAGGATCATTGCCTATAGGAATTTGTGGCATACCTGTCTGTACCCATTTATACTATGTTCCAAGGAAGAAGGAAATTTTGCAACAGGGTCTTCACCAGGCTGGTTTCCCTTCTCAAGGAAAATGGAAAACAGTGGAAAAACAAATGTGCATATGCTGTTGAAACAAGATCAGATTTCATTATGTTATTGACTAAATACCTACAGATATACATATATATATATATTTATTTATTTTAAATAAAAAGAACTGGGGCAAACATTCCAAAAGGAAGAAATGAGGGGGTGGGGAAAGAGCCAGGGCTATAAGAGGCACCAGGAATTAGATTATTGGAACACCTGAAAAAATAACAAACGGGAATGAGTTTTTTAGGGTTACAATGGGTTAATGCACTTCAAAGCATGGCACCGACTGCATGGAAAGAGTAGAACAGCCAGCCCAAGGGTTATCTGGTGAAGTAGTGAATTTCTATTTCATTCTGAGGAGATAATTTCTGTTAATATCCCTGGTGATCTGTGAAACTTCTCTGACAGTGGAAATGACAAGAGGAGGTGAACCACCTATAGCATCACCTGCCTTTGCTTTTGATAATAGATGCTAATGCACAGCATCTTGGTGGCTAGAGAGAGGTGTAACTCACAGTTTTGCCTCCCAGAGTTATTCCAGCCAGATGTCTGTCATTATCAATGCATTTGTTATGCTGATCCTTTTGGGTAAGAGTTAATGGTGGGTGATCATTTATTTTATGGAATTTGTGGGGGGTTTATTGCTGTGTTGTTTTGGTTTGTTTTTTTTAAGAAACTACTCGACGATTCCCTTTATAGCCAAGCAGCACATTAGAGCATAGAGTAATAGTGCAATCAAATCCTTCTATGAGGAAAGCAATGCTGCTTTTTTTCTTGAAATTTTGCGGTATCCAGTAATCACCGTGATATATGCTAGGTTCATACGTTCTCCCGGGGAGAGAAGGTAAGGGAATAATAACAGATGCTAGGCTGGGTATTGGTCTCTTGTGATAATAAGAACAACATTGAAGGTTTCAAGTGGGGAAGGCCTAAATGCAGAAAGTGTTGGAAGAGCTGGTTGAAGATTAGTCTTAAACCTCATGTGGGGAAAGGGAGGTGAACTCTTTTCCATAAATCATCCACATACTTAATTTGATATCAAACATGAACCTTAACATGTCATATAATCTGATTTAATACACATGGGTCTTATTAAAATAGTGTAAGCCAAGGACTGTGCTGATTTACACAGGTTTGAGCAAGTCCTTTGCAAGGCAACAAATATACCTAATTTAGAGTTCTTTCATTAAGAGATAGAATTTAGGATGTTTTTAACAATTCTGGTAGTTTTCCTCATAATGGTGCTGATCGGGATTCTGTTGGTGTAACTGGAAAGATTCTTACAACTTCGCAAAGGGAGAGTCACCCCTTTAAATGTAAGTGGTTATCTGATACATGGTGATTAGATAGGGACAGAAACACTCCTGGAGCAACTGTGACCCTGTGTCCAAATCTGGAGCTGCTTCAGATTGGGAGACAAAACTGAATGCTGTGAACACCCCTTTTTTTCTCCCCCCTCTCCTTTGTTTGCTTTTGTTTTTTTTTTTTTTATCCTTTCTTTCCATGTTTTTTTTTAAATTTTTTCCTTTTCTCCTTTTTAATTTCTTTTTGTTTTCTTCTTCCCTCTTTCCTTCTTTCTTTCCCCAACTTCCACCTTTTTTCTCTTTTCTTTTTCCCTTTCCTCTTTCTTTTCTCTTTTTTATCACTGTTTCACACCAGAGGTGAAGTCTTTGTTTCTGACCTGGGAGAAAAAGTTCACATTTGGAGTAAAGCACATCACTTATGTTGTAGCTTTTCGACCAATATAAAAAATCAGCAGATTGAGCAGACCATTTCCATTGAATGTGGCTCACTCAGCTGGGAGTATCAGCCCTCCTTCTCCCACTCATGCACTCAGTGTGGGCTCCAGGCTCTGCTTCATCAGCACACTCAAAAGATACCAGTAATTAAAGTGTGCTTAATAGGCTGACAGATGAATGAAAATGGAGGGGGGAAAAAAACCAAGTAAAGGAGGTGGGCTGATTTCTTGAACGACAAGGCAAAGTATGATTTGAACCATCAGCTAATAGGTAAGCCTTAGAAAAACAAATGGGGTAACTATATCAAAGTATATGAAGAGAGACCATTGTTATCTAATTGAATTTATATTGGGTTTTTTTGTATCATTATCAATGATTTACATGTTGTGAGTTAGGTCACACTCTAGTCTATTTTGAGATGTAGTGTTTGGGTTTTTTTCCAGTTAAATAGTTCAAAAATATATTTGGGTAACTAAACAAAGAGATATACAAGAAGATGTTATAAACCTCTGAGCTTGAGTGAAAGAGGAAGATTCAACCTTCAAATTATTCTGAAGTACAAAATACCTGTAAAATAGTTGTGAAGATATATCAGTTCATAAAACAGTATCTGTAATAGCTTAAAAATGAAGTGAAATCAAGGAATACAGGAACTGCAGGAATTCCTGCAGGAAGAGAAGTGCTAGTTTTGTTTGAATTTAGGAATTTTCAAGCTGCCCTACTCCAGTCAAAGGACAGAAATAAAATTTTTTTATCCTGACATATTACAGAATTCCTACAGGAATCCTCATTTAAACAAACAAACAGAACAAGATGATGATTCTGGCACACTAGAAACATCTTAATCTGACCTATGAGAAAAGATTCCTGAAGGAATCTGGAAATGACAAAGATCTTAATTTAAATGTAGGAAAATTCTGAACTTCTATGACTGAGTCAGAGGGAACTCAACACTTTTAAAAGTGCTAAAAATACAGATGATTTATTGCCATAGTTAGATGTAAGGAAACTTTAATCTTATGGGATACCAGATCAGTATTTCTGATTAATCAAAAGAAATACATAAAAATAAGGTTCTATCTCATATATTTTTATGATATATTTGCTCAACAGTATCTTTGTTCCTGTTTGAAACTTCATTGTTTTAATTTTACTTCTTACATCTTGAAAGCATTTCAATCCTTTCTGTAAATGTTTTGTGGCACTGAAAGTGTTCTATTACTCTATTTCCCAAGTGTTAATCATAGGGAATAGTTTGTCTTGTGTTGGGATATGATCCAACAGTTAACTGAAGGAAGAGGTACAGTTCCACTGAATTTAGTTCCAACTGAATCAGGCTCAAGGTGTTGCAAAACTGAACCTTCAGCACACATTGAACATGTCTTTGAACTGGAAGAAACATAGAAGCTGTATTCAGATATATTTCCTCTGGCAGAAGGGTTTTCTTTATTCAATGAAAAGTGACTTCAATGAGACCTTCCTTGAGGAGAGGTATTACCATTATAACAATGTCTCATAAATTCGATCAAAAATTACACACCAAACAAAGGGTTTCTTTGGTTTTGTTTGTGTTTCCCCGTTCCACCCCCCCACCTCCTGCCCTCCCCAAGTTATAACCAAGACTTTAATTGTTCTGCAAAAGGGTTTGGAACTGCTTTGATCATATCACTTGTTATTGCAGGGAGTCATGCAAACATCATTCATGGAACTTGTGGGGTAATAATTTAGTGTGGTTCAAAAAGGTTTGAATGGTAGCATTTGTGTATAGTTTTTTTTTTCATAATTTTCTTCTGTTTAAGTACTTTAATTGAAATGGTAAAAATAAGTGTATTGTGCTTAGCCGTAAGGTCACTGCCTTGAACAGCTAATTAAAGAATCAAAATTTTCCACCAAAGGGACTGAAGATGAAAATGTCAGAACATAAGCATAATAATTTTAGAAACTTCATTTCTAGTTAGTAAAAAATACAAGTGTTTCTAAACTGGAGAAAATATTTGCTTAATAGATTGACCTTTGAAGCAAAATTGATGACCTAAATCAAATATAGGATGCATAGTTTCCTCAATTGAAGGAGAAATATGGTAGGTGACTTTTTTTCTGTAGCTCTACGAGTCTTTCATTCAGCATAGTGTGCTGCCTGCTCTCTTTTCCCGTCTGCATTCCTCATAACCTGTCTAAAAGATGCATGATCTCATTCTCTTTAATTCCTTCTCAAATACTCTATTCAATGTTACCATATATAACTCCCTCTCTTTTACGTGAGTGACTTTGCAGACATCTTTTTTTTTTGAGTGATTGGACATATGCCTGCATTTTAGGTTTAGACACTTAAATTTTTCTTAAAATGCTTAATACTTTTCCTTATCTGAAAACAAAGCAATAATTATGTGCTGCAAGATCAATGGAAGAATTTTATGAAAGCATAGTAAATACAAAACTTTCTGTAAAGTGAAAAGTAGATTGCGAAGTTATGAGTATTTAAAACTTAAATAAAAGGTGTTTCTTTTTAGTAAAGAACTTGCCGTACCTTATTTCCAATACCTCTAATTTGGCTTCTGAGAGCTGCTTTTGATTTTGGGAGGGGAGTTAAAACTCTCTTAGTAATCATTGTCCTTATTATATGAGGCACAGCAACTGATGAAGTCTTGTGCAGTGAAGATTATATATGAATATGAAATTCTATGATCGCAAACAGATGTCATTTAGGCTCAGTATTGTTTTTCTTTCATACCACAGTTAAATATAAGAAAAAAAAATGACATTGAATGTATTCTATTTTATGGTTGCCGTTAGAGAAAAACAAACCTTGTAAATTTTATTTCATGATGTGAAAAAATAAACGACAGTGATAGCTTGTGTGCAAAAAGTCTGTTCAGCCACTGGCTTTGAATTCTTTTTTCATGCTAATTGTGTACCCAGGTAAGTCTATTCAGAGGAGTAATTCTTGATTTTTGTGAGTGTAAGCATCCGGAGAAAAGGTTCCACTGAATAATACTTTTTCTTCCCTAGAGCTGATTTCATTGATGACAGAGTTTAGCTCACCTAGATGATTAATTACACTGAAATAGAAAAGAAATAAATATTATTAATTGAGGGAGAGAGTAAAAGTACAAATTGATCTCATTTGAGCTGACTATTGTCATTATTGTTACAGAATACCTTACCCAGGAGTTTGATTTGTATACAAATTCTATGTTTTCCTGATTGTGCAAATGCGCAATTAAATTCTAAATGTATAACTCTTTCCTGGAATTTTGAAAGGCATAATTTTTGCTTAATGTAATATCCATTCTTATTTGCACTAAAACCATGTACTTCAGTTGATTATAATTTGAAGTAGTCAAAAACCCTTTTGTTTCAGTATCTCACTGAAAATATGGCCTGTAGGAAACAATTTAAACTAGTTTATCTATGTGGTTTCTACAAGTTCATTATGTCACAATTGTTACTTAGCACCCTAAACAAGGTGTTATGAGGCTTGATAAAAATAGCAAAGAACAAACAGTCCAGTCTTTCAAGATGCTCACTGTCACGAGTGTAAATATTTTTTGATTTATATTTTAAAATATAAAATTGTGTTTATAAATCCGCACAGTTATTATTTTGTATTTATTTCACAACAATGCCTATTCAAATACAAAACTTTCAAGCCTCTCAATTCTTAGGCAGAATCTCAATAGTTCAGAAGTTTTTGGCTAAAAAAAGGCATTCAATACAAACACAAAATATAGGATTATTTTTGTACAAATCTTTATTGCTTACTTTTTTGAGTCAATCCGGATAGGTTTATATTCTCAGGCATTCTTAAATCAGCACCTTCCTTACTGCACATTTTCCATGGATATATTAGATCTGTTCATATAATTGCTGTTTTATATGTAAAAACTGCTACAACACACAGACCTACAAAGAGATTAATGCACAGTTTGGGGAGTTACAAGGTGGAAGCCTTTTGGAAAAAATATTTGGGTACAAAAGCTGCTAAAGATGAAAGAAAGTTACTCTGGAAGTGTAAATTATAGGAAGTAGGAGAAGAGGAGTTTCTGCAGGTGGATTCTTTTCTTAATTTGTATTCGCTGTGTAGAAATATTTGTCAAGCATAAGATCTAGGTAGCTCAGAAATTTTATAGCAGAGTAGAAATCTCACTGAATTTTTTTAATAGTGTTTTTTACTAATGCTGAAAGTAAGACATCTTAAAGTTAACTTAGTAAAATTCTGTATATGGCATTTTAACCAAGATGACATATACTAAATACAAAGCTAAAGAATTTGGTTTATTTTAATATTTTTTGTGACATGTTATCAAATTTTCCATCTATAATTATACTCTTGAACAATTCTCTTCTTGTATGTGCTTAAATGGTTGTTAGTTAGAGAGATTTAGATTTGTTGTTTATATGCAATATGCTTTTTCAGAATTGTTTGTCTACATTACATTAGATGCAGTTTTATACGGCATACATATGTCATCAGTTCAGTACATTTAACTATTATTTTATTGTGTTTAAAATTTTTCAGCATGGAAACTAGGGAGGGTTAGATTAATGCACAATTTTGCTGTGAGTGTGAGTGGCTAAAGTCTTTCTCACATAAATCAATTGCACTCTTTCTAAGACAGTGCTTTGGTCTCTATTCCCACTCCAGCAACAGTCTTAGTCCTGTTTCTGATCTTAAACTGAACCTTTGTTGATGACTCATCACTGATGGAATTTTTATTTTGCTTAGAATTATCATGTTGGGGGAATATTGTCAATTCACATGAGCTTAAATTTTGATCTGTGGTTTATGTCCCAGTATTACTAGTTTTGCTTGAGGCATAGAGGTGAGGACTAGAAGGGCCTCAGCTGAGGGGAGGAGGAAAGCATTCCTATGCTAATTTGAACAAATCAGCTTATCCATCTTTCTGCTTCTCTTATTTAACTTATAAAAATATGATCAATAAAGCCTAACTATCTCAAACTTTTTCGAGTAACACTGTGTTAGAACATTAATTTTAGAAAAGCAGCATTTAATGCATTTTGGCTATGGATGTAGACTTGACTAGAAGTTCTATAAGCAGAACTTTGTTTTGAAGCCTTCCTTTGAGTACATTACGTTGAAGCACAACTGAGGGTTTGCACAACCATCCATTGACATCTGTAGAGAGCTTACATCACAGCACAGAACACTAAAATAATGTTTTCTCTAAACTTGGTAGGGCAGTAAAAATACTTTTCCTGTAGCTGCTTCTGCATTGGTGGTGTTTGCAAATTTGGAACTAAAAGCTTTTTTAGGATTTGATCCAAACAGATAACAGATTATAATGCTGCTTAAAAAAAACCAAAACCATTTGTAACACAGTTGCCAAGTTTGAGAAAGAGCCCAGTTAAACCTATTTAAGTCCTCTCTCGTATATCATTAGAGATTTACCATTCAAAATCTCTCCATTAATGTTATTTATGGACCATTCAAGGTAATATTATTTTATGTTTGGGGGAAATAAAACTTTAGGGATTAAATATTTTACTTGTCAGTGTTCATTCCAGTAAATGTATTTTTCCCTAGCTAAATCCTAGAGTTCTTAGGATAATAGCTTGCACTTGTAAATACTTGTATCTGTGACCCTGATCACTCTATTCTCATCAAAAATGAAATTATTATATTTCACAAATGGTTCAGCCAGCCAACCTTTGCTATGTTGTCCCACCAGTTCTATTTCAATTTTTCTGTAACCTGAGGCTGACATTTCATAGTAATCAAGAACACATCTATGAGGAATTTACTCCTTCTAGCAAGATGCTGGCTATAACTTTATGAAAGCAGAGGTAAATTTGGTTCAGTTACATGCCACTCACACTTGATCTCAGATTTTAGAGTAATAAAGTCATCATTCAACTCAGCGGTTTTGTAGGGAAAACCAGTTCTTCCAGCTCCAGCCCTCTCAGTTCCTGGCACCTCTGCCAAGGACTGAGTGACAGCTTCAGTTGTGGTTTTCCATATATGATGGATAATGGTATTATATGTCTGTCAGAGTCACCCTGAACAAAAATTTAGGTGCCTGTGGTACATGGGACAGCAACTTTCGTGTATCTGATATATTTAGGAGTTATTGTATATGCATAACATAGCCTTTGTCCATGTAAGTCATCTCTGTAAGGTGGTTCTAATGAGTCCAACAAATCCAGCCTGGGACTGAGTCTACTGCACACCATGGGGGGTTGATTTTGGCATAGGGAGGAAGCTTAGCACAGCTGGTGTATGCTGCACTCCTCACACTTTGCTGGTTACTTGGGCATGAGTCACAGTGCTAGTCTGCATGTAAGCAGTACTGAATTCTTCCTAAGTCTGACAGCCAAGACCAAAGTCAATGATAACTGTGCCTAAAGTATCAAGCTTAAATTTTTGCCCACAGTGCTATCTTTTGTACATTCTGTAGTGTTCCAGGTTTACCGAATAAGAAGTAACGAATGGGCCAGGAAAGCATTTTCAATTTACATGTGTAAGCAGAGGAAGAAGACAGTTTCTGGCTGGTGCCTGTGACTAACCATGCAACATAGGTGCTTTCTATGTTCAAAACCCAGCAAATTGTGGGTTGCTTGATTGACATGAAGTAGATGTGTGAAAGTGCACGGGGCACAGTGCAGGAACAGAAAAATGCAAATTTTAGATTGTTTTTATGCAGGTTACTGGGAGGAAAAACTGTACTTGAGTTGGATAGGGATCTTTCATATGTTATGTTACTTTGTATAGGACATTTTTTTCCCTTGCATACTGTGAAAATATTTTGCATCATGACATATGCATTCGTGTTGCTGTGGAAACACAATAATATTATTTTCGTTGTCCTAGGAAACACAGACACAACACCTGATAGTGGGTGTTGTACCAGTTTAGATGGAGGTTTGTCTTCTCTTCTGTCCAACAAAATCTTCCATTCCCTACTGTACCTGAAATAGCAGAGTTTCTTGTGATTGTTATCATTATCTTTAAGTATCCATTCACACAAAATGGGACAGGCACTTCATATATGAAAATATTTGGTCTCAGTGGCGCGAGATTCCCAGTCTATGGCACTGGTCCAGGTAAGTCACTTTTGCCCTTGCTTAACATCAAACCTGTGAGAAGTCCCACTGAAATCAATGGAACTGCTCATATGCTTAAAGTTAAGTACGTGCGCAAAGTGCTTTACTGGATCGATACCAAAGTACATGACCAGCCCACGGTTTAGATTGAGTGCTTGGAAACTTGACAAAGTTTATGGCTATTGATTTGGTTTTAAAATGGAAGAAGATGTATTAGCTATCTGTGAGTTTCCATATTTCCAGCAACTCAGTCATAGAATCACAGAACATGCTGAGTTGGAAGGGGACCCATGAGGATTGTTGAGTCAAAATCTTGGCCCTCTGCAGAGTCACCCCTTGACCCCCAAAATCATACCATGTACCTGAGAGCATTGTCCAAATGCTTCTTGAACTTAAGACAGGCTTAGTGCTGTGACCTCCTTGGTGTTTCCCTGGGGAGCCTGTTGCAGTGCTCAGCCACCCTCTGGGTGAAAAACTTTTTCCTGATATCCAACCTAAACCTCCCCTGGCAGCTTCATGCCATTTCCTCATGTCCTGTCATGACAGCAAAGAGATTAGTACCTGCCCCTCCACTTCCCCCGTGAGGATGCTGGAGACTGCACTGAGGTCTCCCCTCAGTCTCCTCTTCTCTGGGCTTTTGTTTTTTAATTTTGGGGGAAAAAAGAGTTAGAAAGCAAATTTGAGGGGCAGTTGTATACAGGGGAACTGGTTGCCTTATGCCATGGGAATGTATGGGTTTGTGATAGTTTAACCCCAGTCAGTAACCAAACACTACACCCTTGCTTGCTCACTCTCTCACCACAGGGATCAGGGAGAGAATTGGAATAGTGAAAGGTCAAAACCTCATGGGTTGAGATAAAGTCAGTTTAATAGAGAAAGCAAAAGCCATGCACACAAGCAAAGCAAAACAAGGAATGAATTCACTGCTTCCCGTGGGCAGGCAGGTGTTCAGCCATCTCCTGCAGGAGAGCAGGGTCCCATCACACATAGTGGTGACTTGGGAAGACAAACACCATAACTCCAAATGTTCTTCCCTTCTTCTCCCCCCACTTTATATACTGAGCATGATGTCATATGGTCTGGAATATTCCTTTGGTCGGTTTGGGTTATCTGTCCTGGCTGTACCTCCTCCCAACATCCCAAGCACCTCCAACTTCCTTGCCAGCATGGCAGTACAAAAAACAGAAAAGGCCTTGGCTCTGTGTAAGCCCTGCTCAGCAGGAACAAAATTATATCATCAACCCTATGTTCAGCACAAATCCAAAACATAGCACCATACACTGTGAGGAAAATTAACTCCAGCCCAGCCAAAACCAGTACAGGGTTATTGTGGTGGTTTTCTGGGTGTTTCAGTAAAAGTTCAGATTATGTCTCTTCTGCTGCCCTTCCATCAAAAGGGAAGAACAGGCTAACATTATTGTTATATTATTTTATTACCAATGAAGCCCTGTGTGTAATTTTTAGTTCCTTGACCATGTGCACAGTTCGAGTTTTGATTTTTTTTTGTCCCATGTGACTCCATAAAATCTGTTTTCACAAAATCATATGATTGAAAAATTATATTCATTTTATAAAGAATCTTAGGTTAATTTTATAATGCTGCATGCAAATGTAAAATGAGTAAATACAATTTCTCAGTAAAATCAGGTTCATACTTTGTCATACATGAAAAAAAATTACTTCCTTAGACCACAGATTTGTGTTTTATGCACTCTCGGTCATATGTCCCTATGTACTTCCTCATGTTTATTCTCTTATGATTGTATTTGAATGCCTGTGGCAAAAACAAAAGCCAAATATTTCAGCATGCAAGAATATATTTAGTCTATATTTATATATGGACCAAAGTTCCTGGAAGACAAAGTTGATAGGTTCAAGCATGAGTCCAGTATAATGATAAATTTTTACTCCCTATAGATTGCTTAGTGCTGACAGAAAAAACACTCTGGAATTCTGCTGACCTTTTTCCCAAAGGATCTAACCCCAGTTACTCCTAGTTACTGGCTCCATATAGTACTGTCAGTAAGAATAACTGCTCTTTATTCTTTGCAAAACTTGGTCATTTATCCAAAATACAATGTTTGTGTGTGCATGAGATAGAAGCAGGTAGGAAGGGAGAGGGAACAAAGAGGAGTGGCTGGACTTGTACTTCAAGAATTTTTTTGTTTTTCTGTTTGGAAGCCACTTCTTCCCTCTAGCATTCCTTTCCCCACAATCATTATTGTTTCTTGTTTTACTCCAAGAAGAGCAGTGTGCAAAACAGAAGATGGACCATGTAGTAGCCTAAGTGTGATTCTTGGAAAAAATGTTAAATGTTTCTGAGAAGAAATGTTTTTTTTTTAGAAGCTATCTTTGGTGAAGCCTTCATTCAGCTAAATGGGATGACAGGGAAGAAAGAAAAAAAATGGAGAAAGCAGTTAATAAAACCTGTAATTCTTAGTTTTTTTATTTAATGGAGGAAGGGCATAATTGTCTGATTCTTCAGAGATGGCTTGGGTGTGGTGGATGTTTCTGGCTTCATTCTCGCTGGACACAGCGCTGGGTGTCAATAGCACGCAGAGCAGCACATCTGCATTTTCTGGCCCAGGATAGTTTATTTCATTATTATATCCGTTTGTAGAGAGGAGAGAGAGAGAGTGAATCTGTTCCTTAGGGGAGGAAATCCAATGAAACGCTTGTGCCAGAGCTGTTCTGTGCTCAGTGCACAAGCTATGTAACACTCGAACTGTATAATTGGGAGATGACTGCAATTTTATTCATACTAATTAAGTAGGTTTCTTCATTAATATGTTTTAATTTTATTGTGTGAGAACAAAAAAGTAATGTTCGGAGAAAAAGCAAAGGAATTCAGTAAAACTTGAGGATCTGTGCAATGCTCTGCTACCTTTGTGTCTGGGCAGAGAGCCTTCCAAGGACATGGCAGAAGGGGCTGCCAAGCCTTGGTGTTGATGCTTCCTGCAGAGTGGGGGGAACCTGCCAGGTGATAATTCAGACCACCTGAATTAAGAACTTAGCTTTCTTCCAGGGCTGTCAGTAGCCCAGCTTCCTAGTGTAAATGTTTGGTTTAGATGTTTTGTAAGAAGCATAGGTTCCTCTACTATTTCTGAGCTGAAGGTTTGTTTCTGAAACTGGTGGATCTGCACGTCATAAATCAGCATAGCTCCATATCACATCAGATTCTGGATGACATTCCCTCATGTGGACTAAGCAGTTTAGCACCAAGGCTAAATTTATTGTTAGGCTCATGATGCATTCAAGTAAGAGGAAATCCTGACAGTGCTGAAGCTAAGGGCAAAATTATTTGGCTTCAGTCTATACTTCAGTTACACAAAGATTAATTTAACGTCCTGTTAACTTCAAGGGGCTTGTGGTGGACATCCTCAGAGAGCATTTACTTGCTCTTCTCTGCTGACTGCCAGTAACTGCTTTCTGATTTTTTGATTTTCTCTCTTTCTAGCTTAACTTCTTACTGTGCTGTCCCACTTTCAGTTTGTCAAGCACCAAGGAACTCTCTTTGTGTCATACAAGCCTCTTTTTGTACAACTATTTTCTGTGCGAAACTCTCCCAGTAAAACTGTTTTCATCTGTGGTCTTATGTTCCTACCTGTCTCGGGGTGGGAAGGGATTGCATGTTTTATCTAGGGAGTGAGATGTGACAGTAGTTTAGATCTTGAGGCATAAGTCTTTATCTTGCCTCTTGTTGAAATGTTAGATATAGTTTCATTTCTCTGCTCCTTTTAGTTCTTGTTTCTTTGATTTTCCATAAAAATTCTCGACCCCCATTAAGATCCAATTAGTGAGAGATGCCTCTGCCTGCATTAAAGTACAAATGAGACCATATGCAGAACTCAATTATATGGATTTTATTTAACAGTAAATGTAGTGTAGGGAGATAGAAAGAAATACAAAAGGGGATGGGGAGGGAAAGAGACAGAGAGAGAGAGATCAAGCAGAAGATAGTCACCACCAGTGGATCCAGCAGGGTCCCGTTGGTCCTTCTTCATCCTGGGCTTCTCAGTGGTGGGGGTCCTGAGATCATTCAAGACTTTCCCTATTTATACAGTTTTGCAGACAAAGGAATTCGTGCTCATTGGCTACACAGTTCTCTTATTCTATTGGTTAAATTATTCCCTTGCTTCTAATGTTAGTTAGTCCCATGTTCAGTCTTTCTCTTCTTGTGATTCACTGGGTTTTGTTCAGCGTGAGTTGGCGGTCACGATTTCCCCTGTCAGTATTACCTTTTACCTAGTTCAAGCTGATTTCAAAGCAGTTGCTGAGTTGGCTTTCCTTGTGGCCCATAAAGTCTGCCATTATCAGTGGTACATTCATATCTCCCACTTTGTTTACCTCCCCCTAGGCCTGAGCTAATACTCAGACAATAGTACCACCTTTCTCTTATCTCAAGTTCCCTCTGTGGTGATTTAACTTACAGTCCAAATTTCATGTATCCATGGAGGCATATTTGGGGTAGTGGGGCTTCAGTGGTCGTTGGTGGTCCCAGATGTCATCTGTCCCATAACTTGGGGTGATCTTTATTTTTTTACCAGTGATATGCATATGAGCAGTTGCTTCTTAACGCAATTTGCCACAGTGGGAATTTTTGTCTGGATGCATTACCCAGGATGTGCTAGCCAGACCTCGCTTCCACCAGGCCTGGATTTAGTGCCATTTGGTCTCTCTATTCTGTGCTTATCTCATGGCAAAGTCCTTTTGTGGCCTAAACACTGTTTTAGGCATGCAACTGTGATTTTTAAGTCCTTACAACTCCCAAGTATTGAATCATTGTAGTCTATACCAATCCTAAGAAAGGATTGGTTTCCATTGCAATCAAAGCCAGTTTTTAGCATGTTGTATGGGCACAAGATTCAAGATTTTTATGATTTGTAACCTTTGTAATAACGATAGATGATGTCAAAAATACTATTTCATTCTATATACCTTTTTTTCCCCTTTACCAGTGAATGACAAAGATTATAACATTAAAAACAATATAAGCATAACATCAAAAAAAAGTGTGCTCCCGTATAATTCCTTCACCTCTCTTACCCGTCTGGGTAAGAGTCTTGTCCTTTATCATAAAGGAGGAAAAGGAGATATTTGTTTGTAACATACAGCAGAAAATACATGATCTGTTACATCATTGTAGACCATGCAAATAGCTGTTTCTACTCTGTAAATTGGTCTTCTTTAATATGGTTGTTAGAAAAGTATGTTTCCATTTTCACATGCTAACTGATTTTTTTTTTTTTTTGTGATGAAGACTGCCATTAATGTGTACCAGACCTTGATTAGGTATTATATTGACAAAAACAAATTGATTTACATGCACTGAAGTCTCACAGGCACCTGTTGAGGACCAGGTTTTGTCATTATGATAAAGAGGCTGGGCAGGTTTGGCTAGGTAAACAGACAGGAGTACAAGAGACCCTAAAACTTTGTTATGGATATTTACTAAAATTTATGTAGTTTTAATTGTCTATATTTTAGTATAGTTTATTAAAATCTAACATATTTTTACACAATTTAGGTAGTCTAAATGTGAGCATAATGCAGAGTAAAAAGCAGGTCTTCAGTAAAAGTTAATATTGGTAAACAAAGGGACAAGTTAAAATGAAGAAAACATCGTGTCTTGCGCATATAAAAGTGAAATGATATGGTATGATCAGAGAATATAAAGGACACCTTAGGAGACAGCTGTTGCCAAAGAAAATTTCAGCAAACCAGTAGACCCCAATTACCCCAAGCCTGACACTGACAGGAGAGCTGCAGATTGTCTTCAAATTTTCTCTGACTGTTGTCTTCCCTTTGTCTCCTGTCCTTCCCACAAGTTGGGAATTACTAAGCATAGTAGTATCTCATCCAAGGGAGAAGCAACCTGACATTATCTAAAATGAAGAAGAAGGAAGCCTGAATGAATTAGCAGTGATGAGCTGAAGGCATGGTACTTGCAGATGAGTTTAACAGTTAGGCTACTTAACAGTGTAGATGTATATTTATAGCAATACAGCCAGACACATGATCACCTGGGGATTTAGTGGAGCTTAACTCGTGGAAGATTGCTCGAACTACAGGTTGTTCTGGATTGTTTTGCAGATAATACAAACTGTCACAGGTAACTCATTAGAGTGATAATGACCAGGCTTACTAATTGGAGATAGAGTTCAGAATATGGTGAAGTGTGTGAAGGAGTAGGTTAGCCATCCTCCCATCTCAGGGTACCCATCTCCATGCTTCATGGTACCTCATTGTACTCCACCTAATAGCCAGAAAAGCACTATTTGCTTATCATTATAAATAAAATTAACATGGGATGAGAATAAACAATACGCCGTGGGACTCATTATTTGTCTTCCAAATGCACGGGGTGAGGAGAATGTGGGAGTTTCTGTCTACCTTACAGTACTCATATTCTGATGGCCACAGTCCAGGCCCTGACTAATGGTTTTGAAATGCTGAGGACAGAAGTTAAACAGGCATCTACATCCCAGACCCCACTAGGGAACTCCTGATTAGTGTGTGGAGGGTGAGAAACAAGGGAAGCGCTGAAACTTGAAGCCTGGCCAAGAGCATAAAACCCACAGGGCTTGTGGCTATTGCAGGTAATAAGAAAGGGACGGTGTCTATAGGAGGGTAAATGCAGCGGTTCAGGGAAGGGCAAGTCAAGAATCCTGAAGACTGAGGAATCAGATGGTCTGCTGCATATTTCAGTCATGGCTTAGGAAAGGTACGGTGACTGAGTAATGGATCTGCACTGAGATGTGCCAATACAGGTGTCTCAACCACTGCTGTGTAGGACCATGCAGAAGAATGATGGTCAGTGAAAATAGAAGCTCTGAAAAGCCGTAAGTGCCTGTTGAGAAAACTAATGGGTAAGAACGTAAGAAAACCTGGCAAACACTGCTGGAAGTTTGTTTTATAGCTTTGTCAAAGGAAGTTTCACAGGTTTCCAGAATGCTGCGCTCTTTTCATACTGTCTAATTTTTCATTATGTTACAAGGATTATCTGAATCTTGGTGTAATTCTGCGGTTTAAAAAAACGTAGAAACAAAACATGCAGGAATTTGGGACAAATGAAAGTAAGTCTGAGTTGCGTTTTAATTTTTAGGTTTGTAAGAAACCAAACATTGTAGCTGTATTGAGTAGTGCAGAGAAATTTGAAGAGGAAAGGTAGTAAACATCAGAAATGGAAGCATTTTATTAGGCCATGAGCAAAGAATTATAACCTGTTCTGGGAGTATAGACAGCTCTACCATTTCAGTCTAAAGATATGAATTTTCTGTATGGTGATACCATGGTACTTTCTGTCAGAGTTCAGATTGAGAAAAGATCAATGTCAAAAGTCCTGGTGAGGAAGTTTCCTTGTTTTCTTCTTGCAGAGGTTTTACTGGTCGTGTTATTTGTGTAGAACCAACCAAAGCCAGGTAGAGTTTTCTGGACTGTATACAAACAGCAGGGTAAGAGGCAACCTTCCTGCCTTGAAGAGCAGTATATGAATAGACAAAATGGGAAGGGGAGGGAGAGGGATAGTACATAGCTATCAATATTGTGATGATAAATGACATGTTAATTCTCCCTTTGTGGCAGAAGGGATTAGAAAGACAAGGAAACGGGGAAATTAATAGGAAATAATATGGGAAGAGAGGAAGATAAGAAGGGCAACTGTGGAGCACTGCAGAGGTGAAGGGACTGAGATGAGAGCAGAACAAGCTTGGAGCAAATGTCAGTTGTCAAGGACAGCTGAAGTCCTGTCAGAATAAAAAAAAAAATCTCTTCATTACAAGCAGTTCCTGCTTTAGCTTTTTCTACAGCTGCTCTGCTGGTGTCAGCGCCTGGTTGTTGAATCCATGCAGTTTCTTTTGCAGAGCTCATGTGGCTTGAGTCAGAGAAGGTCTGTTCTGTGGAACACGCATTGCCTTTGACAGTGGGTGTCCAAGACCCTGGCATGCAATGCTGAGGGCTGGGGGAACAGGCTGTTGCAGCCAGGACTCCCACCCTCTCCTTTCCTCCAGACTAAGTCCTTGAAAAGCTGTTTTCCCAACCGGAGTGAGAAAGCCCAAGGCTTTTAAGCATGTGGAGTGTATCTTGAACTTGAGTAAAAAGTGTGGTATAGTATGCAGGATTTATAAGTGTTACAGAAGGAAATGGATACTTTTTATATCCAGGTTATTAGAAGTTTATCAATAGGATTTAAATTCTCTTCTATGTCTGCTAATGATATGACAGGTGCAAGGGTTGCAACAGCAGTGTAACTATTACAGCAGTCATAAGAAAAAAAATATTTAATGAAAATTATTGAAAAGTTCAACCAAAAAGCCAGGAAAATTACTAAAAGGTTCCTGAAAGTCTCACTTAATTTGACCTCATTAGACATCTTAGACAAACGACAAATCAAAAATGTCCCCCATTTCAGGACTGGCAGTTTAGGACTTCTTAATTTTCCTAAATTAAGTGTTTTGTCTCTGCCAAGCACTTATAATGTAGAAATAAATACTGTGATATTTGTTTATTTTTCTAGAATTATAAATTCAATTAAATCATTATAACCATTTAAGTGTGATCTCATTCAAAGGCAAGAATATTAGTTCAACTTATTGCATATACAGGAATAAAACACAGTAGGAACCTAGCCCTTGACGTTTCTTATATAAGATTAAACTAATTTAAATGTGCAAGCTTTTTTTATTAAGCTCAAAATATAGATATTGGATTGTCAGATCTGTATTTTTAAATACTGGCTAGGAACATGCCTTGCTTTAGAACAGCTAAGCAGTGTAAAAATCTTTCTTCATCCTGTTTATTGTCTAGGAAATTCCAAAAACATTTTTACATGTTACGTTAAAGTGAATGTCTTTCCCTTCACCAATCAAAACCAATTCCAAAATATTGCTTCACAATTTGTGTCACTAAATACATATTTTTTCATTTTGTCATTGATTTTCTTAGCTCAGATGCATTTGGAAAACAGTGAAAAGGGCTCTGAGATACAAAACTAATACAAGTAGAACTATACTTTTTGGTTTTTGTTAGAAATATGATGACAATGTTTGGACATTTTCAAAAGAGGCTGAATATTTTTTAAATAATATAGAAATGTGGTGCACTTGTTTGTTTTTGCGGTTTTTTTGAGGGAAATGGACCTTTTAAAAACAATTAAAAGAGAAAATGTTTTTTAGTTTTTTTTCAGTGGAAAAAGTGATATAAACAAACACATGATGGTACAGCTGATCAAAAAATAACAAAAAAATTAATTGCCACATGATATTTTTATCTGGGTGAAAAAATGGGTGAACTACCTCAGGATTTGCAATGAACTAGATTTTGTCCCTTTAGTCCTTTGAGGATTGTTTTGAAGACAGTGAAAGTAATAGACTTATAGATTGGCTGCAAAGAGTAAGGGATGTTTACAGATAAACTCTGTTATGAGTCATTGACCTCATATTCCTCTGATGCAGTAAATACCAGCAAACAAAAGATATAGCCTGATTTCCTAGAAAATACCTGAAAAGTCCTTCCACCACAGCATCAACCTTCTCAGTTTGTGTGTCTAAACACTCCTTCCCTTTCCACTGCAAAATCAATCAAAGAGCAGAGAAAAAAACTGTTCTGAGCCAAAGCAACTTTCCAAAAAGTAAAAATAATGGAATTTAAGGAAAAAAACTTCCATGAAACTCACCTTGACCAGAAATCTTGCCCTTCAGGGGAAGGAGTGATGTGATAGTTTGGTTTGTGGGTGACAAGTGTTGTTTTCCTTTAGATCTTGCTCTAGTTCATATATTGCAATGAGTTCCTGTATTACAAAGTTTATTTTGAACCTATTTACTTCTCCTGAGTTGGTAGATGAATGGCTCTTAAAAACCACATGAATGAGCCTGGCATGCAGGGCACCAAACTGCTGTCATGGCATTGGTCAACAAGTCCAAGTTGCCCAACCTTCATGGGCTCATGAACAGTCACACCCATATGGGTCTGTCAGGGTCGGGGTTGTGTCCCTTTGTCTGAGTAGGGAGACACATGCCCATAAGCTCTTCTACATGCAGCAGGCACTTGCTCTTCTGTCCCAGGAGAAGTGAACAGTGCAGTGGACTGTACCACTCAGCCTATCTATCACATCTCTTTAAGGGCTGCCTTGCATTGGTTATGAACAAAATCACTCTGCCTTTCCATGTGGGACAGACTGTGCTCCTGAGGGAGTTTTTTATAAACCTAAAAGTGTACATTGCCTCTTCCTTTCCTAAGGAGACCCCTCCTGATGTGCTGTGTGACGGCTTGGTTGTGTTCCCTTTCTTAGCTCGGTATGGCTTGAGCAGATGGCTCAACTCACATGGCCACAGCAGTGTGAGAGCAGATCCTTTGAGAGGCACTTGTCAGGAAGAAAGAAAGAATGCACCTCTCCAGCTCGTTTCTGCCTTGGGTCTCATTATAACAAAACTAAGATTGCCAGTTGGACCAAAGTTGAGAACTCTACTTCTCTGGGAATAGGTCCAAGACTTCTGATCACCATGTGTGTGGGTCATTTTACCATCACATCATCAGGACAAGACAGAGTCCCCTTGGTCATGGTTGTACTCAGACCAGTGTGCTTCAGGTGAAAGGTTGTGGGTTTTGAAATTGGTTTGACAAAGTTCCCTGTTCTTATCACCTTCCTAATTAGTGGTTCTGTCTAGATCCCTCCTTCCCACAGTCAACTCTTCCACCTCCTTAACTGGCCAAAGCCAGCACCTGTCCTCACTTTTCCTAACAGGCTCGTTTTAATTCACAGTCCCGAAGTATCCCTTCCATCAGTTCAGGGTTAAGTTGCTGCATTTTCCAGGCAATAGATAAAAAAACTAGATTGACAAATGAGTTTAGCATATGACCATCATGCATCAGTTATTAAAAAAAAAAGAGTAACTGGAAGGTCCATCTACAGCTTGTTTGTCTTGCCCATATGGGAAACGGAATTTAAATTACCACATTGCTTTAGGAGCAGTTTGTAATACCAGTACAGTGAAGTCATGTGTTTTTCAGCGGTTGGAAACAGCAGATAATAAGAATTTCTGCGGTTAGTGTGATATCAAGTGTGATGGCAAGATACACTTTAAAGTATTCTTATTGTAGATGGAAATGTGCAGACACAGAAGCAGCAGTTCTACTTTCCTGGGAAAAGACAATGAAGAACTTCTAGCAGCTTGCTTGTGTTTGCAGCGTGTCTTCCCAGATACCTGCTGCTTGATTCATGTTCTTACCAAAAAGATGGAATAATTTCCCAGAGCCTGTAACAGGCTTACCTTTAAGAACAGTATGAGGTTTTCACTTGGTTTTTGGTTTTGGGGTTTTTTACAGTACTTTTCTGGCCTTTTTGATTTGAAAACTCCTAATTTTTTTCCAACTTACTGACATGCCTCCTAGTTTAAGGTCTCTGAACATGGGGGTTTCATGGACCACAATTTGAAAACTGTTGTATTGTGAGGCAGGACAATGCTATGTATTCATTTTGATTCAGAAATTGTTAATGGAATAATCCCATCTGAAATTTGTGTTTCCACACAGTAAGAGGGGACTGCAGCCAACATTTGCTGCACATCAGTAATTGATAGCAGTCACGTAAAGTTGAAGTGGAAACAAAAGGTAAGAATGGATATGGGGTCTCTGTCGTACTGTAAGCACTCTTTGGTGGTGGTGAGCAAGTGGAAAACTGTTTTAGCTGATAAGGCACTTGAGCTGAAATTTCCATTGAAGTGTTAGGGTTTAAACAAGAGAACACAGAGTTTGAGACTAGCTCTGTTCCTTCACTCCCATCTAATGTAGCAAAAGAAAGGTGCCATGCCTCAGACTGGTGAGCTAGGTAAGAAACCATAACTTTATTATTACTGTGATTTAAAAACAAAATTAATGATGCCTTTTTGTGCAGTGAAACTGTGCCTAGTGCAAAAGAAGCCCAAACCAACTGCATTCAGTTTGTCAGGGATTACAGATTAGGTTGCTTGGGTGAGAAGGAAGAGTTTGTTTTTTCTTCCCCACTGTGGACAGTTATTTTCAGCACGTGACTGACAATCCAAAGAACTAGGTTTCTTTGTTTTTTGTAAATGTGGTCTTGATATTACATAACTCTCTTAGCATTTAAGTTTTTGAAATTTAGAGAATTGATTTTAAGACTCCTAGAGCCTCAGCTTAGAGTCTCTGTTTTATGAGTTTCTACTGGCTTTGACCTTCAGGATATCTTTTTTAAATGGGTTTCCTAGAAGGAAAGGAAACTGGAAGGGATGAGAAATACAAATTTTCTTTGATAGCATTTACTTTTCCAAGTGGGAGTGATGATGCAAAGCTCTCAAGCAAAAGCAGAGAGGTTGGTGACAAGGAGCAGTTTAGGAATGTCTTTTCTCAGCCTCTGCCAAGGTATTTTATGGTGTTTGATGAGAGCTTTCCTGCTGTTGTTGAGATAATAAGCAGGAAAATCAGAATATGCAGAAGATGGCTTGAATTCCGGTGAATTGTTGTTTAGGTGTCAGATGCTATCAGATGTTAGATGTTAAAAGTATTGTATAGAAGTAAGCAGATAAATCAATTTTAATTGTTTTCATTAAAAAATATTAAAAGTCATAAATACTATAGGTCGCAAACAATGTAAGACAAAGCAAATAGAACAGTAATAGATACATGCCCACTTTATACTGTAAATCAAATATACGCTGTTATAGAGTAGAAATCCATTATTTTTAGGAAAGCTAATAAGTATTTCCAAAGAGATGTTGCATTGCTGAGGCTATTCTAGGCTAATAGGAAAAGTATTTGAATTGTTCAGCAACAACATCTTCTGTTCTTGTGTCATGACAGCAGATTTCTGAAATGTTACTGAGCCAAAGTCATTCTTAATTCCTATGATGAGTGACATAGTGAGTGAGAGCAATTATCCCCAAATTTAGCTGCTCTTTTATTCTCAAACTGATGTATATTTTCACAAAACAGTAACTGAATGGCTTCTAAACAATCAAACTTCAGTCTTACAAAACTACTTGCATGCTACTCTGTTCAGCTATGTGGCTCAGTATTTGTGGTGTGCAAGGAACTGCCTGTGCCTATTGTTTTTGCTCCCAGATTAAATCTCTGAAGGCTTTGGTAGTCTCTGTTGAAGTCATTGGGCTCTGAAAATACTCACAACCTTATTATGTTCATACTAAGTGCTAGAATTTTCAAAGGCCTACCCATCAAATATTGCAAATAACAGTAGCTAAAACTTTTTATTTTATAGAAACACTAGTGTAATTAGGAGACCATTCCATCCTCCAAATGTGCATCTGTTTGAGTAAAGGGTTACCAGAAATAAGTAACAAAGATATCAAGACAGTTGCTCAATAACCACAACCATTATTTTGCAATATTTATTGCGCTCTGCAGGAGTTTTCCTGGGATCAAAACTTGGATGGTTTTAGTAACAGTATTTTCAGTTGTGTCACATGGATTGTTTCATGTTATTAGAGCTGAATGCTGTAATTTACCGTTTCAGAATTGACAGTTATAAATTTTGCAGCAGTACATTTACATGCTGTATGTAACCTATAGCAAAATGCTGTGTAACTTGAATATTACCTTTATCTGTCATGAGTCCCTCTGGTATGTATCACTATCCAGGAAACGTCTTGACATCTTTCCTGTTTAATCTGATTGATTTTACATTATGCAAACAGGTGCATTATTTTCAAAACATATTCTTGAGTGTTTGGTGTAAACTGACCCCAGAGAAGCATATAGACAGTTGTCACTTAAGCCAGTTTTGTAGAAATTATGAAAAAGGATTTTTAAGATCACCTTCATGTGTTTAACCAAAACTCAGCCCATATAGTGCTCTGAGACACAAGAACAATCAGATGCTTTTACTCCTATAGCTAAAATATATGTGGGGTGTTTTTTCAACTGATTTGCATGTTTTTCCAGAAAAAACTGTTCTTTTTAAGCAGCAGGAAAGGAAAAGAACATGGGTAAAATATTTGGGGAGGAATGGGAAAGAACATTTAATATATTTAATCTTATTATACATTTTTCTACATTAAAGTCAACAGGCTGCAAATATATTTTGCTACAAAGCTTTGTGTAAGAAATATCTCTATAAGAAAATACATCTCATTAAACATTTCCTGTAAATAAATTATCCCAAATAACTATGTTCTGCAAGAGCAAAATAGGGATAGGCCAATGATAGAAAGAGCTAAAAATTTCTGAGACCCCGTTTCTGCAACCCCCCTGCTCAGACTGGGTTTCATTTTCTTTTATATGTAGTGAATATGAGAGCTCTAAAATTCCTCTGCTGAGTATGTGCTGTGTCAGTGTAAATAAAACTTGTAAAATTGGTTCCTGCACTTTTTTAGTATCTTGAAATTTCTGAGCCTTATTCCTGTTCCAGTTACATTGAAAAAACTCCAAAATAAGCAGAGTTGCAATGATAGGACTCCAAGATAAAGCTCTGACTGAGACTTAAAAAACAGAAGCCCCTGTCTCTGAACATCCCTCTAGGTCAATAAAAACTAACTCCAGTAGGGAAAGTGGTGTGTGAAATACTCTTCTTATTCAGACTCTTATGGAAGATAAGGGCAATGTAGCTGAGGTCTGTGTTCCAATTAGAAAGGTTGAATCTGGTGGTGTAGCTAAGCTATAGCTTTAAAGCATCCCACTGGTGCCAAAAGATATCAGGTAATGGTGACATGGTTTTTGAAGTTAAACTGCATACTGGTCTACCCATATTGTTCAGAACTGAATAAACAGAAAAGTCCGTTGTATTACAGAATATGAAAATGGATAATTATAAATGGATAATTACAACTTAGCGGTAGATCAATTACAGATTCAGGCTTCTTTAAAATAATATTGTTCTCTTAAGTCTATACAAAGGAATACTTGCAAATAAGTAAAACTAAAAAGCTTTGAAAAGACCTGGGAGACAAGGCAAGGGACAGAGGCTGTCATTTTTTAAGCAGTACACAAACAATATAGGGTTGGCAGCTGTTTCTACAGTCTTTGTACTTCCATCATTCCTGGCAGAACACTCCAGAATGAGAGGACATCAAGTTCAGGCTGAATACATGCTGGAGGCTGGTATGCTGTGACATCACATGATGTTTAGCAAGTCATTTGTGATCATACCTTCTTCTTACTTCCTTTTCTGCAGGAGAGGAGATGTTCACAAGACCCAGCGCCATTTTCTTTGCTGTCTCTAAGAACAAATCCATTATACTGCTGCAGAGTGCCATCAGTAGCCTGTTGCTACTAATAAAATGTAAAAATTTGAGTTTGTAGCAGTATGCTCTGAACACCTCAGCAAATGTCTGTATCATCTATTATAACAGCAAAAAGAAAGAACTTCATAGCTCTTCATGTTAGGCACTTCAACACTGCTATTTCCTTTGGAAATGTCTATAATGCAAGAATGCTTAGGCAAGGAAAGTATATTTAGGACTAATGAGGAACTGCCTATATATAATTCTGGATTCAGCATGCACACATATTATCTTCATCTGTTCAACACAACGTGTATTAGCAGTAAACTGAGGCAAATACAAGTGATTAAGTGTCATACTATGACATTGAACTACATAAAGAGTTTCAATTTACCCATGTATAGGAAACAAAACCCCATTTAAATGCCTCCTCTTAGAGAAACTGCTACTTTCTTGAAATTTTGAGATGGCAAGTTTTTACCTCCTTCATAAGGGCATGCAAAACATAGCACTCTTGTCCTGCAGGAGTGCTTTCTCCGCTGAAGTGACAGCCCTGAATGACAAGGGCATGTGGACATTCACAGTAACTTTATTTCAATTTCTTACACCTGCAATGTGCCTAATCACGTGTTGATGGATGAGTCTTCCTGGCATACACTGCTTCCTATGGAGTACAATGCATACAATTCATTTAGCAGTCATTACCACACTGGAAACCCACTCTAGCCCTAACACTGAACCCCTGAAACATCACAGGACAATACAGCAAGGTAAGTGACATTCGTTTCCACTCTACTTGTTTGCATACTAGCATTTCCCACAAACTGTAGAAGTTATTTACAGAAGAACTGGACAGGAGATGAAATCCAGCTACACTTGCGTCTACCACCAGCTCAAAAAGAAATGCATTTGCTGTGACTTTTACTCTTATTCTACTTTAGCCATTCCTCTTCCATTTGCAGTCCTCTTTTTCCACCATGCCATAATGCATTAAACACATAAAGCCACAATCACTTATTACTGTCTTCCCAATCCTCATTCAGATTTTCTGGCACACATGAAGTCTTGATTTAGAAGAGGAGGTCGCATCTTTCCATACTTTACATGACAGCCCCTTGGCACAGTCACATCGTTGGAAAATCTCCAGTCCATGGGACCCTTTCTTGCGCTGTTTGGTGCACACCTCCCCCTGATGCAACACAGGCTTGCAAATTTTGGTCCAGAAATGGCGAGCACAGCAATGTCCCTCTATGCAGTCTGATGACCGTAGGCAGGGATCGCCTTCATGTCCTAAACAGAGCAACCAAACCATTTTACTATTTCACGGGAAAAGAAGAAAGTACAGATGGAGTGCAGACTGATGCAAATGAAACTCAGAAAAAGGAGAGGTGGCTTTTCCATTTGTGGCTATTTGAAGGATCTAAGCACAAGAGAGATATTAATTAGGAAGGTTCCAGGGAGGAACTACTGAGACCTAGTAAGGAGAAATTCAGCTATGGGATTGTAAGCAGAACTACAAGTGTTCAATTACATGGCTGTCGCAAGAGGACGATGTGTGCAGTCTTGCGCAACTGATAAAATGGATTGTCAGTCCACATCTGATACAGAGAAGAAAGCAGATGCTGTTTCGATCACAGGAACTTTGGTTGACATTACATCACTTTCTGAGTCATGCTGTGAATTCTGACAACAGACATTCACTCCCTGTGAAATTACTGCTTATTTCTGGTTTACATTGCTGTATCTTAGGAGCAATAGCATGATTCCTGACATGAAGGAACAAAGCAGTGTCATCCAAATGTGGTCTTACCTTTTATGTGTGACAGCTTGGAGCGCGGCCTCCCTAGGTTGTGCCATCCCAAATCTTTGCTGGTATAATGACCATTCTTCTTGTTGCGTGGCCCTTCTAGAGCAGGGATGTGGGGTGTAAGGATGCTTTCAGTTACTGGTATGCAAATACCTGCAAGGAAAAGGTGATCACTCAAAGATCTGAATAAGAGGAAAAGCAACACAGAGACATACACTGACCAGGATCAGGACCGTGAAAGCACTAGGACTTGGCCTCAGTGATGCTCAGCTCTAATCACACATTTGTCTCTGATTCCTGGCACTTAACTTTACCACAGCTCTGCTTCATTCACTGTCAGACAGTCTCACTGTCACTCTGGCTTTATGGTCTGAGCACCTGGAGACTTCCTTGTAGACACCTCTCTCCAGTCTCCAGAGGAGAGTGTGCAAATGCAAACAGTATGGTTATAACCCTCCCCAGGGAGAGTAGATCAAGGATTCATCAAGTCTCCTTTTCTTCCTTAAAATATAACTTCTGTGCAGTCTTCCAGTGAATCAAACCACATTGAATGTAGAGCTGTGATTTCAGGCAGCAGCAGCATTTTTGGGTTTCCCCACCACAAAATGTGAAAAAGTTGGGTAGTACACAAGCCCTAAACATAGAAACACTATTAAAAAAAATTAGGTGCTGTGGAATGAAGTAGAAAATTTTTCTTGGTTTAGAAAAAGAAGCGGTGTCACCCAGAAAAAAAAAACCTGAAATACTGTTGCTGGGAACATGTGGAGAAATAGATGCTATCAAAATGCTGCTTTTACAAAGGAAACCCAAGAAATGACTGATATACCATTGTTGCAGCGATTCCCAGGGCAGCACATGCCATCTCTGTGGCAGCGCTTCTTCTTCCGCCGGCACACCATACATGCAGACGTTGCTTGATGAGGACTGTGACAGTATCGCCCAACTTCACATTCCTTGTCATTAGTACAAGGATAGGCCTGGTGGGTAAAAGAAAGATTTACAGTCAAGCAGTCCTTTGAGCAATGAATGTATACAATCAGCCAACCAACCAAAAAAACAACCAAGAAAGATCTGCAAAAAAAACCCCAAAAAAGCTCTGCAAAAAAACAAGCGAGCAAACAAAAAACAAGAAAACAAACTACCACCAAACAAACCTGCAAACAAATAAAGAAACTGATAGTTGAGATAACAATTCATGGGAGCTGGGAGACACAGCTAGGGATGCTTCTCTGCAGCCACAGAGCACCCCTTAAGCTCACACTACTGCTGGTCAACAGCTTAAAGAATAAGGGAGATACAACCAGCTCATGTGTGGTTTCATCTCTCCTTGCCTCAAACATATGTTGGCACATGAGATCTTGTATTTTTGTGGATTCAGGCCTCTGATTCATGGACAAGAGCTTTAAACTCCACAATGAAGAATCAATAGAACCACAAAAGTTAGTAAATACACTGAAACACACCCTCCATTAGGTAACATTTTGTTTTAAACTCCACAGAGGCATTTTTCCTTTGACAGTTTTCAAACACATTGATTGGTAATAAGTTCACTGTTGTCACAGTGAATATCTGCATCACATTGGTACAAATGTCTTTGCAACTGAATTGTTCACCACTGGCCTACAGCAGTGGGACTCCTTGGAAGTGAACAAACATCACTGGTCAGCCTTTCTCTTTGATAACCCTTACTTTGCTTATGGTCTTAGTATAGTCCTTGCCCCCTGCTACACACCACTCTATGCTATGCAGCATGGAACATCTTATAGAGCACAAAATGCCTTGTATGTGTAATTCCCTGCAAGCAGATACACATGTATACAATTCTTCCATATTCACCAAAACCAGCATTAACTTACAGGAAAACTGACAACACAAAAAACAAACAAAAGAACCCCCCCCCCAAAAGAAAACAAAACCCCAACCCCCCCAAAAAAAGAAAACCCACCAAAAAACCCCCCAAAAAACAAACCAAAACAAACCCCCCCCCCCCAAAATAAAAAAACAACAAAAACCAAAACAACAAAAAAATCCTGAAGAGGTGAAAGTACTGCATTCTCCCATAAAGACAGATAAAGAAAAGTTTGTTCCTACAAAAGGGAAAGACATGATGATTGAAGGAGATGTAACAACACACACTGCCACATTCCAGAATCCCTTCTGCTGACTCCCACACAGCTCTAACTATGCTGTCTGAATCTAATTTGACTGCCTGTTAAATTAATCATAGATTTTTTTTTCCATTCCTCAAAATTATACTTAAGGAATTTGTTTGGATAAAAAAGATGGCAATAAATTTTGAGCACTTCCTGGAAAATTATGTTTACACTTTTTCAACTAATTTTATCCAGTATTTTGAATAAATCAAACTATTGCTTTTACTGTTTCCAAAATGATTCTTGCAATTAATTGTTCACCCCAAACAAAAAGCTCAACTGACTAATTTTCAATGTAGGGTGATTACTTTTCTAATAATAATATCTTAAATCAAGGTTTGATTTTATTGTTCTCAGAAAAGAAAAACTTTGAGGCCATTGAGAATTTGTTTTGAAAATTGTTCTTTCAAATGGAGAAACTCTTGTTTCTCTATCTTCATGCCATTCAGTTGAGAATCACAGAAGAAACAAGAGGTTTGATAAGAAAACCAAACAAGTTTCTCTAGTGTCAGTAGTGGAAGGGTAAACCAAGCCATTTCCCATGTGACTTCATGAGTTGCTTTCTTTGTTAAAATTTACTTTACAGTACCAAAAGTCCTGGCTGGGTATTTCCGAAGTGCTGTTGCCTCTTGCCTCATTACTTCTGCCCTCTGAATATGTGTCTTTGAGAATTATTCCAGGGTGCAGCTGTTTGGAGTGATCTGAAGTATGTGTAAATCTTTCTCCCTTAAGAACAAATATCCTCAAGAGGATGAACATCAAAGAAGGCCAGATCTCGTAAGCTAGGAGTATCAATAAAAGACAAGCTCTCACCTTTCTGGTACTCTTAAGGCATAAGCAGATTCTACCTATTCTAGCAAAGCAGAACTAGAGCACTCTTCCCTCAATCTCATCATTCCTTTCCCTAATTTTTCCAGAAAGAAATAAGTAAAACTGACTCACAATTTATAATACAGTTACCATAAAAGTAAGACTTCCCTTATTCAAAAGATACCTTACTAACCTAAGTATCTTACAATGCAAAAAAAAAAAAAAAAGGATTTTATGTAGACTTGTGCATGGTTATATTGAGCTTGGAAAATACTAACTCTGCTAACTGGGGAAAATGCAAATAAAAAACAGATGGACTAGCTAAAACCTGGAGATGAAGGCATTTTAGACCCTTGTCTGTCATCAAGACCTTCATAACCACATCTTTTTTCCAATATGGTCATGTGGTATACACCTGCAACTTGTCAGCAAGAAGCCTACTTGCAGTTTTATTTTGGTTCCTCAAATAGCTTTTTAAAAAGAGAGTTCCCTGATCCTTAATGGTGCTAATGAATACTCTTGCATACCATATCTAGCAATTGTTTTACTTTTGGCTTTTAAGCTGAGTGACGTGCAAAAGATATTTTAAGATATGCATCTAATTGTCAACTCTAAGCTCTGGCTTTAAGAATGGTAAAAGTAACAAAGGACAACTTGATATTAAAAATTGCTAAGAAAAGCAACACAACCCAACCTTTATACCAAATCTAGAGACCACTCCTAAATAAAGATGATACCTTTTAAATTAAAACATAAGTCAAAATACTGACCTACCTAAGGCAAATTACCACAGCACATAAAAAAAAAATTGTTTTGCATGTAGCTCAGACAACTAGCAAGTCCATTCAAAACCCCAAAAGATCAGGTGCCAGCCAGCTACCTGAAAAACCCTCTTGCAAATGCCTGATGCCATCAACTGCCTTGATCTACCAAAACCACCATCCGTTGCTAGCCTAGCTATCAATCACAGGGAGCTTGAAACAAAAATACCTACATAGCCTTGTGTCTCTTTCCTGCATTCCAACATTCATTGGAATAATTTCTGCTCCCAGCAAAGTAAATTCTACTGCTGGGTAGCATTCATTATTAAAACACAAAAATAAAATAAAATAGTGTGTCCATTGGCTTGACTAACAGAACGGAAAATGCACCCATAATTTTCTTATTGTTGGCAGTTGCTGAGCCAATCTAGGTATACTTGTTTTTTATATGTAAAGATAAAGACAACATACTTGCAAAAACGTACATGTCAACAATTGTCTATGCATAAGTCAAGGTTTTCAAAATCTCCTACACAGTGCTTGGAACATAGTCTTTACATTTAGAGAATTGCAGAGAACATTTCCTATATAGAACACAAAGACACAGATCAGTCCCAGATGGAGAGGGGAAAAGCAAGCTGTAAACCAGCTCTATTTCCCCAGCAATGATAACTAATTTTATAAGGCACATCATTCCTTCACATACATCAGCTATACATATCATTTTCTAGTTGTAAATCTCTATCCACTAAACACAGCTTTGATATCATGGGAAACCAGATGAAACTGAGATAAAATATGTAGCACTCCCTGAAGCTGCATTTAAACAGTCTTAATTAATTTTTTTATCCCAGATTACAGGCAATCAAGTCACCCATAGCATGACATAAACTAGATTTGCCTGTGATAATGAGTCACATTTTCAGAATGTGTTGTCTGATCAAGAGCATTGTTTACTGACATGTTTTTTCCTCAAGCATTCCAATTACTTCTGTATCCTTGTAGAAGAGATACAGAATGCTTGTCCAAAAAACGTACAGCAAAGATGTACTGTGTTTTTTTCAATATTGGAGGATTCAGACTAGGTATTGAAATGGGTGCTGCTCATGCTGTGCCAAGATGTTGCCTATATCAGTCCACCAAGACTAACCTTTGTCAATCACGTCACAGCAAAATGGAAAAGTTAAACTTCTCTTTTTGAGAGAGAGAACATAAATCTCCCTTCCTTCCCTTCCTGAATCTATATTCAAAATTCCAAGACTGCATGACAGAAATACTCAAGGAAAGTGATGTAGCTGACAGAGGAGAGAAAAGTTGAGGATTTTTACAATTGAACAAGTCCTTCCAGGCTACTGAAGATCTTCTTTTTAACTTTGCAGGAAGGCTGAATAAGGAACTGACTGTATTGATTTTGTGACTAAGTGGGTAATGTCATTCCCACGATTTGAGAAGCGTGCAGCAGTGAGGTTTATGTCTATGTTTGTCTTCCCCTTTTGATAGAGGTGATCTCATTTAGCACCTTTGTTCAGTGCAATGAGGTTTTCTTCATATTTTTGCTAGAGTCATTTGCTATCACACATATGAACCACAGAGTTTCACTGACAGCTGTAGCAATACTAAGTGGTGAGACTATTGTGCTAAGTCAAATAGTTTGAGTCTCTCTGTCTGGCGCTATAAAATATAATGAAGAAGCACTTGAGGGGGAGAGTAAGACAGACGTAATGTGCTGAAGGGTGAGGAGACTGATGGTCGACATACTTTACTGAGCTTTGGGAGATAAGGCCTTGAATTTCAGCATAGCCTTCAGCAAATATTTGAAGACAGTATTCCTGGCCAGTGTCTTAGTCACCAGGATCTCATTTGTTCATATTATGAAGCCTCACTTTTACGCTGAAGCTACTCCATGCTGTAGTAGCAAACTATGTCAGTGGAAGGCAGCAAGAGCCACTGGCATTTTTACCTAGGCTGTGTTATCGCTTACCTAGCACATGCAGTCCTAGACACTGCTGGCTTCAGAACCACCTCGAACATTAAGAGGAAGGAGCTGTGCCTAAATAAGTGTTTAGGTGGAACAGATACCAGAAGTGACTCCCCCAGAAGCATTTAACTTGCTTTTTTTTGAACACATCATACAGTCCAAGTCCAGAGTCCGTCCTGGCAGGAGATCATGGCTGCTACCACTCCCAGCAGAAGACACAGTGTGGAGTTTGTGCATTAGCCTTTTACTGTGGATGCAGAGCAGCACTCAGTAAGAGAGTTGAAGTCTCATGTACCACAAAATGACAGTATCACTGCACTTACTCTATTGGACACTCCACCAGCTTTGGTCCATACAATCATCCTGTGAAGGTACTAGGGACTGAGCTGAAGAACAGGAGAAAAGCCACAACTAGTTGTACACCCAGAAAGTAAGAGCTCTACAGAGCTACCAGGTCAATCCATCATCCTCTCTCACTTGGCAAAAAGGCAGTAGCTATAATGCAAAGGTGGGACAAGTGACTCAAGAAAATGGACACATATATTAGCCCAGGAATGGTCTTGCTTCCTACCTACTCACTTGTACCAGTGAGTTAGAAATCTAATTTAGGCTACTACTCAGTCTTGTACATACTATCCCTAGTTATTAATATCCTAGGTAAATACCTGTGTCACTAGGTTATGCTACCACATACAACAAAAATGCCTTTTTCTGCTGTTAAAATCTTTCATATCATATCTACAAAATCTTTTATATTCATACCATGCCTGTGAGACAGCTTACCACAAATGCAACTGCAACTCAGTCTATTACTCACAAAAAACATTTCAATTAATTATACTTCTGTAAATTTTAAATTAATGACTGTAAAGGCAGTTGAAGCTGACCTCTCTACAGCCAATATGCTAGCTAGATGATCAAAACTGTCCTGAACTGTAGGCAAGAGGATTGAGTTTCCAACCTCCACTTAAGAGATGAACCATAGATCTTGTTTGTCCTTTAGTCCTGGGCATATTGCTTAATATTCCACAGCCATCAGACACAATGAAGCAACCAGCCAGCTCAGTCATGGTAAGAGTCTCTCCTTCCTGTCCTGCTTTGGACAGAATTGTCTTTCTGAGGAAGGACTTGGTCCCCATAGAGCAAACATATGAAATAACCACAGGGGTACCGTGTTTTCTTTTGCTTTTCTCTTTCTCTAAAGAATTAGTAATCCAAAATAAAAGCATGCCAATAAATTAGGAAATGCAAACACATGCTATAACTAAATAGCCTGCTGTCAAAACTAACTACAAAGAATGCAAGTAATTGTTTGGCTCCCCAGCTGGGCCTGATTCTGAGTTGGGATCTCAGATTTGTTTTGGCTTTTAACAAAGCAGCATTGGTAGGACAGTTGCATGCAACATGTGGCCTATAGAGCTAAATGAATACATCACATGTAAGATTTGTCCCACTTGCCTCTTCGGAGACAGAGTGAAGATCCTGCCTATGAAAGTCAAAGAGAAAACCTAATGTGATCTCACAGGACACAAACCCTTGTAAAAATGGAAATAAGAACTCTTCATTCAGAACCACATGAATGTGACAAAGCAAAATGGAAGGGATAAGAGGGGAATTCAAAGCTTTTTGATAAAAGAGCAAATGAAACAAATAAACTCCCAGCTCTTCCTGGGTTGTGGGTTTTTTTCCTTCCCTGCGAGGCAATTAAGCTACTTACTAATAGCTTCTTAGGTGTATCCAGACAAATTCACATATAACTGACAAACTTCAGCCTAACTTTTTCCTAGCTACTTAGCAAACATGTAGGTTAAAATGGGGATGAGAAATGACTGGTATTTACTACTATTTTATTATTAATCCCAAATGAGAAAAGAGTTTATCAGCAGCCATCTGGAGCAATGTCGTTTTCCCACAGCACTGCTGATGTTGCTTTTTTCTATTCTTAGCTCAACATAGGCATAGATGATAGTGAGGGATCTTACTGTGCGCAAGCAGAAAGCCATGGTTAATTTATCCCACAGAGGAAATCATGCTGTGCTCTCAGACAGCTCCAGACATGGATCCTGTCTCAGTCTGAGAAACCAGAAACTCTCAACTCTCAGTGACTGCTGTGGCACAGACCATTCCTGAAAGCAAAACTTACAGTAGTTGCAATGAAACAGATTTACTTCTTTCATAACAAGTTTAAGGATTCAATTTTTCTCACCAAACCTTCTTCTTGTTAAAATAATACACCCATGGCCCACTTCTCTGCCAGATCCAGAGAAAAAAGCATCATCTTCAGCCTCTGGATTAAGCACAGGCACTTTCTTCTACAGATAATTTATTTTTAACTCTTCAACTTAAAACAACACTGCTGTTCCATGAGGTCTGATTCCGAGAGTGCTACATCATGGATGCACATACCACAGCTTCTAAAGATCATTACTTAAACTGTGTGGATAATGGTCCCAGAAGCCTACATTATTAAACAATAAATATGCATGTTTCAAAATAATTCTCAATCCACTGTTAGACCACCAGGGGAAAAACATTTCTAAAACATGCAGTAGTCCAGCTCTCATGATTTGCTAGAGCCAAAGAAAACTCAGATCTTAACAACCAGAAAACAAACTTCACTGAGGTCCTTCTGACCCAACTAGGCTGCAGGGCTCCCTTGGGTCCTGTCTCAGGTTTTCTTGTCCCAACAATAATGGCATGGAAAAACAACATCCAGCTAGGCAGTGGTGCAGGGAACTGTGCTCAGGGGGAGTATGTAGCTGCATCTGGTAGAAGGAGAGTCAAACACTTTCAAATAAACAGGGGAGGTCTATTGACCTGTTTCATGTAGTGTTAGTGTGAGTGGCAATTCTTCCAGTGCAACAGAAAAAAAACCTTCGAAGACTTTTCCTGAATTAAATCTTACTCCTACCCTATGTGATCTCCTAGCCCACATGATGGATTTCAACAAACATTTTAGGTCTAGAGCAGAACCTCTTATTCAACAGCTTACAATTTCACACCTTTTCTTTCAGAACTACCTACATTTTGTGTCCTACTGGGAGGAGGTAGTATCTGTTTAAAGCTGGCCTTGGCTTCAGAAGGACATATGGAGGAAGGTAATGTGAAAGACTGCAAGTGGATCAATTAAATTCCTGGGTAAATACTATTATCTCGATTAAATTTGTCTTAATTTAGTGCATTTTACATGTGATATGAAAGTATAAAATTTTAAGTAATTCACCTTACTAGTTTATTCAACTTCATTCACCTTCAATTCCTCATCTATGTAAAACCTGAAAGGAGTTATATTTCCAAATAATTTAAAGGCCAGCACACTATGCCCAAAATAGACACAGATGTATGTTGTTTATATCACAGAACTGCATCAAACAGTCTCCAGAACACAGCATATACACTGTTGTCCCCAAGGCAGCACAGCTATGAATCTTCCTATTCTACCCCATTTTTAAGGAAAATTATCAACTTTAGATCCTGAATCCTGCCATCTCAAAGGAAGCATATTATGTTTCCTGTCCCATGCACGGTGTACATACACAGGTGCTTTTTACCTCTCTACCTCATGTCATGGCCATGAGAATACATAGCAATGTTTTCTTCTCAATATTTGGAGAGACCATGAGCCACCTACACCTCTTGATTTTGAAGGCAGCTTCCTGTTCCACAGAATTGGTGCCTTACAGAAGACAAAATTAAAGAAGGTACAAAAATTTGTGGAACAGCCAGTTTGACCCCAAATTTGGCAGACTTTGTCTCAATGTGTATGATTCATATTGTCTGGTGAACTACCAGCAGCAGCATTACAACAGACCATCAAAATGATGTTAGGTCATCTTTGAAATCCACAGTGTAGTACTAGATCAATGTGACAGGAAGCCTCTAGATCTTGATTCTACGTCATTTTCAAATGCATCACCAAAGGCTGCTCAAAGAATAAAGACTTGCTAGCATGCACTTTGTTCTATGTCCAGCCTTTTCAGCAGACTGTTCTTGTCCTTTTATGTTTGCCTTTTCCCCACCCCTTTTCTGATGGTTTTGCTTTTTAGTTTTGTCTCTAATTGGCTATTTATTATCTTTTCCAGAGTGAAATTCTTCTGGCTTTTTGATCAACATGTTTGCTGCAAGGGATGAACAGTGTGTTGCCAAAAAGAGTTTTCTTTATGGATTTATTAGCTCTAGAAGTGTGGAGTTTTTTATTAATATAGCAGTACTATCCAGATGAAAACAGCTAGCAGATCCTATGGCTCCTAAAGTGCCAGGCATTAAACTAGAGGTAGATACTCAGATATTGTGGTTGGGTGTAGAATAACGTTGCTGGGAACTGACACCCAGTTATTGTTTAACACCTGGGTCTGAACATCCCCAAATGATGACACACTTTCAAGGTGGAGCTTTTATTGAGAGCCATCTCTGCAAGCATGTATTCACAGCCAGAAAAATGAGATGACAGCTTTACCTTCTTTAGTATACCTAATAAGCAAGTAAACTGCCTTTGCTTTTAAACATTCACAAAATATATAAAACCAAGGGAGAAAATCTGTCCTATTGAATACAGTGCATAAACTCTCCTTTGTCTTCTACAGTGCATGGGGAGAGAATGCTCTCAGATTATAAACATTTGTGCAGCATCTGCAATCCTCACCCTGGAAATGCCTCTTATGTATTCCTTGTAAAATATAGTTTGTAGTGCAGAATACAAAGCATTTAAGACACCATTTTTCAAAATGCGCTTTCTCTGGTCCTCATATTTAAAAGGACAGCCTTGAAAACACGAGTTTGTGTCAGCCAGAGAGACAGGCAGATGCTGTATGTCTGAGAAGGATGAACTGCAGTCTCCACCTCAGCAGACTGCCGACTGCAATCTAACATTGTTACCAAATGTCAGCATTATTGTATCCTTCCTGATGGTCATTTATGTGAGAACACCTGGCTCATACGCCTCTTTCAATCCCAGTTCTTTCTCTATGCATCAGAAACCACCATTGTCATCTGATATTCCAAACATCTTCCCTGTTTTCCTGTTCTGCATGATCTCCTCTGCAACATGATGGCTATGACTGCTCCATTGCGAAGGGAACTGAGAGGGCCCAAGTCCTCTGAACTCCCAAGCACCTCAGATATCAAAAATCAGTCACTCCAGATTTAACATCAGAACAAACAAACAACTTTGGGACATCTGCACCAGCTCCCACTCTCCAGTCTCGTGCACCTCAGAACATTCAGAGACATGGCAGCAGAAATCCACGAGTTTTAAGGAAAAAGAGAAAAAAATGTTAATAGTTCTTCAGTTTTTACAATTGTTCTGCATGAGTGAGACTGAGAAACAGGATGAGTCAATAATGTAACTTGGGGCTTTCCTTTTTGTGACAACAGGAAGAACTATAATATGAGAGCACGGCTCCTCCTTGTTCTAGGACCAGTTATGCTTGTATGAGGAGCTTATGCAGTGGGACTACCTGCAAAAACACAGCTGTCCTGGAAAACCACTTGTTCACAACCCCCTGAGGGCACAGGCAACCTCCACAAAGTGCGTAGACTCATATTGCTGCTCAGTCGACTCCTCAATAAGAGTAAAATAAAAAATTTTAATACTAGGCTATTAAGGCAAATTATCACAGTTTACTCAAAGAAGGTCAAAGATGACAGAAAGGGAAAGGACCACTAAGAGCTTCATTAAAAATGTCATTGTACTCTTATTAAACGATTAAGTTAGAGCTGCCTACCAAACTTCAGCCTGTGGTAAATAACGTAGCAATCAAGGTTTCAACACTATTTACCCTTTTTTCCCTTTTCTTTTAAAATGCTTCTGGTTAATTTTGCACAAACAAGAAAAGAGGAGCAGCACAGCAAGGCAAGAATAACTTGTGAGTAAAACCAGATGAACACTAACATATTTACATAGTGTAATGACTTCACTATTAATTCAAACAAACCCAGATCCCAATTCTCAGAAGAGAGAGCTGAGCACATGCAATCCAGGAGGCAAGAACAGGGTGGCTTCAGACTGCATTTATGTCTGCAGCCCCTGAGTTAGTAGAGACTGCTCTTAGTTTCAGTCTGCAATAGTCACTGAGGGACCATCTTTCATTCCAGACGTACTCCAACTACACCCTCTTCTCTATCTTATGGGCCCCTTTCCATTTTCAAGCAAGACTTACTTTAGTGGTAGTGACCATAACATAGAAGGAACAGAATGGTAGGATTTCAGAAAAAAAAAAAAATGTAGAAAAAGCCACGTAATGTCATAAAAATGAAAAAAAAAAAAAGAGAGGGGAAAAAAATTTCAGACTCACTGTAGGGGACAGTCACTTCTTGATAAAGGCACCCAAAAAACCACCAAAAACTTCAAAGTGGAATAATCTTATGTAATCTCTGAATTAAGCCAAAATGGACCTTGTCCTATTCTAGTCATTGTCAGCATGCAATTACCTAGAATTCCGGCATTTAACAATGAATTAACTGTAAATCTGTTCTCCACCCTCAAAATAAGCTATTCTTCAGCTAAGACTTGTATTTATCCTCTTCACTGCTACATTTTATCCTATCTTTTCAACTTATGTTTTCAAGCACTCTTTTCTTGTCTGAAAATAATATTCTTTATGTGGAGTTATGGAATCTCTTCTTTGTTCCTAGATGTCTTGGATGTTGGTCAACAAAAAGCCATTAAGAAGTTTAATCCTCTATGTTTGGCACTACATCAGACTGAGAGCAATTTCTTTGTAACAGCCTTCAGAATAAATATCCACTAAATACGGGGTTTTTTCCTTATACTGGTTACCCACACTTTATAGTGGGTGGCCCTTTCATTTATCCCATTACTATATTTCCACTTCTAAAGCTAAGCCAGATGCAGCAACCTGATACCACTTTTCAGTTCACGCAAATTTACTGTAATGAAAACTTCCGTGTATATCTGATACTTGTTAGGAAAGCCAAAGAAACAGGAACCATGGTAATATTGCACCACCTTCTTGACAACTTTCATTCTGCATGAGTTGGAGTCTCATGTAGAATTAGCATGAGACTTCATGCTTCATTAGCAAGCATTTTTTGCGTTTGGATGCCTCAGAGTGCAAGCATAGAGTCAACCTGTATCTGAACTACTCTTGTCAGTGTTACTTGCACTATAACCTTGCCCAGAGGTTAGGTTAGGTGTTATGCTTTCTTAAAATTCTACATGATCAGTTCTTTAATTGCTTGATAGCCTACCTAAGCAAGACCGACAAGGGCAGAAAAGATTTTAAGGATTTTATTTAATTGGTTTTGTCTGCCTTTTCTCTTTTCTTTATTCCTTCCTTTAAACAAAAGGCAGTGGAGTTTAAATGGCTTGGCTATGACAAGGCTACATAAGAAGTACACAGCATGCAGGTAGTTTTCTTGAGCCCTCATCCATTTATCTATATGATTTTTTCTTTTTTTTTCTGAATTTTTACCCTTCCTTTCAGATGTGCTAATTGTAACTGACTGTGTCTGTTACAATAATCTCCTCTACACAGAGATACAAACATAAATCGAGGTGGCCATATTTACCAGCAAAGTAGAAAAAATGTAGTCCTACTTTCAGGAGATACCTGTGAAAGCATATTTTATATAAATAACTTGATTTCCTAAAGCATATTTTACAAATTTAGTCTATTCAACTACTGCCAAAAATTCTTAGAGCACAGGTATGTGCAGAGCACTCCTTAGACTTAATGCTGAAACCATTCATTGACCATGGCTATGTGATTATGGCAAAGGAAGATTTCCTTCCTTAGCTTTTCGGTAGAGTGTTTGTTGGAAGATGTGAAGAAGATGCGATTTATTGTTTTCTCTATACTTCACATGACACTCTGGGGGAGAAAAAAAAAAAAGGAAAAAAAAGAAAAGAAAGGAAATTTGAATTAGACAGATAAAAACATTTAGAACTAAGTCTTGGATAGTTCAACTAGCAGCAGAGTTATTCAGATGATTTGTGTTATTCATGTGTTTATGCTTCTGATAACATAATCACATCTTTTATAGTTTACTATAGTTTATTGCCTCCGTACAATCCTAAACATCCACTGGTCAGATTATGTGACTAATACATCTGTTCTAGACCAGGCAGCAGTTACGAGTATTGAGGCCATGTTGCTGAGAACACAGCTGTGTTGGGCAGGGCACATCTCAAGGTTGAAGGACCACCGCCTCCCTAAGATCTTGCTTTATGGTGAACTTGCCACAGGCTGCCACATGAGAGGAGCCCCAAAGAGGAGATACAAGGACTCCCTGAAACAACATCTCAGCCTTGGCCATATTGATCACCATAACTGGTCTACTCTGACCTCCAATAGGGAGGTCTGGAGACACACCATCTATAACGCTGCTGATGCCTTTGAGAACACACGCAGGATCACTCTTGAGGAGAAAAGACAACGCAGAAAGAATTGTGCCTTGCAGAATATACCACCTAAGGAGTCTTTCTGCTGTGCCTTTTGCAACCGGACATGTCTACCTTGTATTGGCCTTTTTAGCCACCAGCGTGCTTGTAACAAACGTGGGTAGAGCCCTCCCCAAATCTTCGTTCGCGAAGCCTGGCCATGGTGATGATGATGATAGTTTACTGTTCACAAAGCATGATTCATCTCTTAGGCAACAGATTCTTTTCCTAGTCACAGGGCAGGTAGGTAGAAAAGCAGACTAGACTGATATGAATTAAAAGTACTTCATCACAGAAAAGTAATGAAGTAACACTAGATGGTTTTCCTCAGTCATGAGAAGGGTATTTCCCAAGTCAACCAATTCCCTTTCAGTTTCCTGCTCTTCTAATTCTCCAGGAGACAAGACTATTCAGAATAATTTGCAGTAGAAACAGTGAGACAGCACATTTCCCTGGCAAGGTGCCCTTTGTGCCATGTCTTTAGCACTGGGCTCTGAAGAGCACTTTGGCTTGAAGATTTCTCTCCACCTGCACTGAAACAATAGTTATGTCTGTGGTGGTTACACACCTGCTCTGCTGAAAGAGCTCCAAAACCCACCAGACAGCTCTTTGCATATCCAAGTGTCTAAATTCACCTGAGTGTTTGCATGTTTTGTGAAAACACACAGAGAAAAACCTGTGACAAACCAAACCAGGCCAAAAAATAATCCCTTTCCCACAGACCACTCAGTCTCAAAAAAGGCACAATTCCCATTGTCTTCAGAACTTTCTCCCACGTAGGAAAATCAGCCCATAAAGTAACTAAGTATCACTGTTTAAGTGTTAGTGTTTCCTAAATTTGATGCATTTTCCTTGAAGTCAATTCAAAGCATCATATGGGATAGGAGCAAACAGCCCATTGCCTACTAAGAGGAGCTCTCTAAACTGAAGCACTGGGGTACAGCCTTGTTGCTACTTGCTGCCTCATTAATTCAGGAATTAACTTCCTGTGAGTCATGGAAAATGACCACCAGAATACAGTGGAGAGGGGTGAAACATCAGCTCTTCCATAATTTCTGAGGCCAGTCTCTTGCTGGCCTTCCTACATGCGTAGGGAGGGAAGAGAGGAGAGACTACACGACCTTTGTAGTGCTTTGCTGCTACAACTTCACATTCTGACCCCTGTCCAGGGTAGAACTGCCCCTCCCTTGAAATGCTGAAATGCCATTTTCATTGGTATTAATTTTCCCTGGTATCAGTGGCACAGAGGCTATCAGCTTCTACTGCAGCCTGCTTTACAGGTGTTAGTGCTCCTCATGCTGAGTGTGGCAAAGCTTAAAGGAAGGAGGAATGAGTCCCTCCACTCTCAATGCCTGCAGGAGAAGGCATTTCCCACTGTGGAAACTGCTGCTCTGAACACTCCCATAAAGGCCACTTGAAAGCCTGGACTCTCTGAGGCCACACTAGAGTTACGCTGTTACAAATTAATCTACCTTGGACATACATAGGTATGGTGCATAGCAAACACTGGTTTTATTCCTGAAAAGCCATAATTGATCGTTTGGGTGAACTCTTCTCACTGTAATCAGTAAAACCTTGTTTAAACATGACACTTCAGGACATGGCCTGAAGGCAAGACAGTGCTCTACCTTAAAGGGTTAACAGGTAGGACATATATATTGCAGAGAGGTAAGATTTGTCATAAAGGAAAAACATATATTTACATCAGTATAATTAAAATGATCAGTCAAAATTCTTGGTTTGAGGGTGTCAGGCTGTCTTGAGCTGCAACAATAGGGTATATGAATTACTTAATACTTCGCTCAAGTTTTAGATAGCACATACTGTATTTACAAAGATTTAATCTAATATATTTATCCAGGTTTATTCAATAGAAGAGATTTTTTTTTCTCAGTTAAACCAATATAATCATACTGAAGCCTACAGCCTGACTGTGTGAAAGGGTATGAGCAGGGATACTGATAAGTCCCTCAGTAGACTGTCATACAAGTGTACTGCCCATCAGTTAGGCCTATGTATACTTCAGAATATTTCTTGAACATGAAATCCAACTGCATTGCTATTTCAACATTTTTCTAGCACATTCTGAAAGAACATAATAATTCCACTCTAAAATACCCCTTTCCAAATCTTTTCTTATTTTATTTCATCTTGTATTAACAAGACTTACATGCTTGATCATGAGCCCTGGAAAAATAAAGGAAGAAGCACATGCTAGTACACTTAGTCCATTTTTTGTTAAACAGATGACAAAGTTGGTCTACACACACCTTACAATCACTGACCTATTTCTCTCCTGTATTTTTAAGTCCTCACTATAAAACTCAGCCAAGGGAGATTGAAGGCACTGACAAATATCAGCCTTAGCAGCAGAGCAATGATCTGTCACACCACTTAAACCCAGCTGTTTGTAGAGTGATGGCCAGTAGGGACTGTATGCTAGGAGCAAAATACAAACGCCTGGATCCTCCCCAGCACCTCTTCCAGCTATTTATACAAAACTTTGCTGACCTTCTTTCCTTGTTTCTTTTCAGTGTCAGCTGCTTTTTACTCATGGCTAAGCCACAGTTGTTTACAATACACCAAAAATCCAAGCTAATGATCTTAGAGTCTTCAAGTCTAAGCACATCTGGTCTGGAACTGAGATTCTGTCCTAGGCCCATCTTTCACATAAATACACACACATCTAAATGGAAAAACACCCTGTGCGTTACAGATTTGCTAAGGAACGTGCAGCAGTACCCTTATCATTCCTATCAAGTGTAACTCAAGAAAGACTTGAAAAGTTCAAAAGAAGCAGCAAACTGCTGTTTAAATGAGACTCCATTAGGCAGAACTCTGTTCATGACTCTCCCAGATCATTGTTTTTATTAGCAAGCTACATGAATAACAGCAAAGTTATTTGTATAGCACTCATCGGGTTGGGTGCAGACTCCTACCCTGCCAGAGAGCTCTTTTAGATGTTCAATCCAGCACTGCTGTTATCTGCTCTGTGAGAAAAAAACCTGATGCAAATGAATGGAAATTTTGTGTCTGGTCAACAAAGGGGCTTTCCCAGACAAAACAGAACGAAGATTTAAAGTTACTTGGTAAATCAAAAGGCTAAAAAGCCATGATCTTGTAATCTCTCCCTAATGTGAGTAGTCCTCACAGTGATCCCATGGTTTCACTGGGCTTCAAAATAGATTTACGCATTACAAACTTAGAACATGACTCAAGATTTCAAGAGCAGGTCATCAATATCTGACAGAATAAAACTATTGAAATGTAAATTTTGTGTTAGTTGGAAGCATTCACTTTCAGTTATTTTAGAGCAACTTGGACAAACTTTTGAAAAGAGGCATGAAAATGGTCAGATTTATTAATGGAAAAGCTAAGACCATGTCTGTCAATTTTTCTGAAGCACCACATCCACTCCACTCATCTGTATACCGAGTAATGTCATTGTCTGACAATGTCCTCAAAAATCCATTTTGTATGACTGAAATGAAACACTTTCAAAGTTTAAATAATCTGCTTTTGCAGACAAACCAAGTCTATGAATATATGTCATTAGACCATTACTGCATTCAGAAAAAGCAGCTGTAGTGCACTCCATAAATCTACTTCTACTTCCTCTGAGCAAAACCTGTTCCAATTTCAGAGTTAAGACTCCAGTTCAGTACTGCAGAACAAACACATCTGAGAGAATAAACCAGACTACTTTTTGATCCTAAGCCTTTCTCCATTGGTAGTTATGGCTGAGACAGTGCTTAGGTTTAGGCTGCTCCATACATGAAACTTACTCCAGAAAATGACCTTATGTAGCTACAGTGTCCCTCACACGTGGCCCTTTTGATCCTGATAGGATTATTGATTGAAGGTTTTGTCCTAAAGGAAGGAGCTTTGTATTTTGAATATAAGGCTGCTTGTGCTGAAACAGAAAACACCCACAGGTTTATAGCGCCAGAGCTCTCACCTACTGTCAGATCTAACTTCAGTGCAGAACGTTGCTCCTCCACAAGTCCCTGCTGGATGCCTTCCCATGAATAACACAGGAACTAACATGCTTCAGAAAACATGTTATCTCAAAAACCCCACCACTTTTTGCTGAAGAGTTTGAGGACTACTGAAATGATACCAGCAGTCTAACACGGATTCTCGAAGAATCTCCAAGCATCACAAGCAGGAAAAAAAATCTTAAAAAAAAAGGACTGCTTTTTTAGAACGGTCTTGGGAATAAGATACTAACAAAATGAGAAACAGCAACAAAAAGTGCTAAGAAGCAGATATAGGGGTACAATTTAGAGACCGGTCTGCATCCAAAACCAGGACTGGTGAGCACTGCGAGCCAGCCAAGCTGTCACAGGTTCTATATGAATGCTGACATGATCAGGATTTCAAGAGAGGGAGACATACATATATTTCCATGCTTGAAAAATATAAGAAAAGCATTGATGAGTTCATTTTAAATAACATTCGCTTATCTAGCTGAATATATATGAATATATAGGAGAGATATAACATGGGACCATTCTGGTGTATGGCAAATGATAACAGAATATGACAGCAAGTACATAATTTGCCAGTATCATTATAACCATGTTAGATTTGCTTATAATTTTTTCTACCGAGAGGCAGAAGAGAAACCTTGGTTAGAGACAAGACCTATATTGTTCTAAGTGAAGTAGAAATAGAAATCTAGTGCAAACGTCAGAAAGGTTCAAACGCAGCTCTGTAGTGGATTTAAAAAGAGCTGAATGAGGTTCTAAAGTCTTTTAGGATATGTCAACAAATCAAATTAAAAACAGAGCTATTCCAACAAGCAATGTTGTATATACTTACATATTGCCTATTGGTATACCTGCCATGTAAGAATTTAGTTTAGTTAACCTAGTTAGGAAACTCTTAATTTAAGTTTTATTTGCTTCTCCCTTTTGAAAACAGCATACTATTTTCCTTTTTTCCTTTAATGGGCCACCAAATTACATGTGACCAAATGTACCTATTTAGTGAAAACGGGTTCCATTAGTATGTAATCTTACACTTGCATTGTTTTCTTCTGAAGGAAAATAATGGAGAACAGGTGGTGATGCTTAACATCAGGCTCCTGTTTCTAGAATTACAATCTTCTGGGAGCCACCAGCAATCTCTGAAAGCTGTCGTAAGTGCTCAGAACTAGTATGATCCAGAGCACACTCAATACATTAAAGCTTCTTTTTGAAAATTTAAGTAGGTGTGACAGGAGAAAACTGGCTGAATGGTGCAGGGATTCTAACATGTCCCTGCAAAGGGTCATGATTTCCTTCTGCATCCCACAATAAATAACTCAAGCTGGCCTCCATTTCCACAGCAGAAATTAGACATTTAAAAAATTCAAATAGGTACCAGATGCACTATAAACCTTTCTGGTTTAGCATTCAAATGCATGCTCATTCACATTGTTGGAAAATACAGGATTTAAATTCTCCTAAAAGAACGTCAAGCAGCTCTTCCTTTACACTATTTATCCTTTACTCCATACCACAAAAACAGCAGCGCCAATAAATATCTCGATGTAGTTTGAAAACCTACTGATGTCAAATGGCACGAATAGTTTTACCCAGTGAGTCACAAAGCCACATGTCAAATGGACATTTCTTTATTTCAGCAATCCCATCCTTACCTTACCAAGTAGGAAGTGGTTTAGAAATAATTCTATATAACCAACTGTATTTCCCAATGAGTTCTCATGATAAACACGAGACAGAAACACCAATTAAGAGATCTGTCTAGACAGGGAAGCAAGCATTATATCCATGTTTTAAAATTTGGCTCCAAAGTTGAGGAATAGGACAAAGACAACACATACTTATAAGGTAGTTTCAACTGACATACAGTTTTACAAAAAGAGATGTGGAAGGCTGGCTGGCATCCCTAGCTACTGCTATATATTAGATATGCCAAGATACACACTTATACAAGTAAATAATTAATGCAGGTTTGTTTTTTGCCGTTTTAGTTTGAGAATGAGAGGAGTTAAAAGAATATAAAGTTACTTGCAGGGCTAGATTTTCTGCTGGTGGAAATTGGCAATTTCCCACCAATTTCCACAGGTATATGTCAAGTAGTATGAAATATTTAGATTGTACTTAACAATCCAGATTTCTTGCACAGCTTTACAAGATCAATATTACATTTATTATTACTAAGATTATTTCTTTTGGGGGACCCTAGTCAAAGTCAAAGTGGTCCCTGCCAGTTGAAATTAGTTTATACTAGGCTATCTTCAACAGGCCTTTGGGGCAAAATATATATATCTTAGCCACCTTTAGTGCCACCTGTGTTAGCTTTCCCCTAAAACAGAAGGCAGTGTGATGAGCTGCAACTCTATAGGAATCATATTCTGATTCAAAAGTGCTCAGGAAATTCTTTCACTGCTTCTGGTTTTCCTCAAAGTCTTAATGGAGTGACTGGGAGAGAGAGCAAAAGGCAACAGTATTAGGGCAAAGAGGATGGCAAATACTATTTTTTTCCCTCGGTATTGTGCTAAATCCACCTGAAATCAGCTCACTGAAGTAAGGGATTGTGTTACATTGTACCATCAGATCCATCTAAAATCACCTGTTTTCTCAATTTCCTTAATACAGTAAATATTTTGACTCATTTGTCACTCCTATTAACCTGAATCCAGATAAATGGCTGAAATTTCCTCTAACATGTACATCAAAAGCAAAATTCTTGAGCAAAAGACAATCACAAAAAAATTATTATTGTTAATGAGTGAACAAGAAAAAGTGTACAGCCTGATCCCAGGAAAGATTTTATCTCCAAAAGACAAAATAATTCTCATCCTGTTTGTGAACTGACTAAATTTAAACTTTTGAAAACAATACATAAGAAAGCACATAATGCCATTTTTAAAGGAAACTGTTTTTAATAATTTTACTTTAATTCCAAACTCCAAACTTATCTTCAAAAACTATTTAGAAAAAGGAAGTTGCTGTGCTTTGAGCAGTGAATAAGACTGAAAAATGAAACTTAAATTATCAATAATTTAGTTTTCAAGAGATCTAATTTCTTGAAGGTTTTTTTCCCAAACAAGAACTGAAAGTTTTGTGTCTTTATCAAAACTTCTTGAACTTTTTTATGTTTTCCCTTTTCTTGATACTAGAGTTTGCAAAAGCAGTTCTAATAACAGCAGAATATTAGTAAAAACAACAGAAAATAAATTAAAACTTTCCTGCTTAATCCACGTACCATAAATGGTCTTAGTATATACATGCATATATATACAGATATGTGTCAGATTTAACGTAAAAAAATATATCAAATTAGGATATGCTCTTACAGTAGGAAAACCAGAGACATTCTCCTTACTATACCATCTCTAAAATTATATCCTTGGCTAAAATTCTGAAAGCATTTTACCTTTTTAAAATCTTTTTCCACAGCCTGACTGATTACTTGCTAAGTCCATTTAAGTACAAATTCACCTTAGCCTGGAGCACAAAGATACTGGATTTAGCTTTTATAAATACTACAAACTTAAAAGTATTGTATTGCTGAAATTTCCTTCAAATTCAGAGAACTTGCATAACAGGAAAAAAATCAGTGCAACTTAGGAAAAACGAGGTTTTCCAAGTTATAATAGCTTACAGTGATTTTTCTTTCCAGAAAAGGAACCTTGGATTTCAAATTGACATTGCTGTTTGAAGAGACAGCAGTTATAACACTGCATTCTAATAGGATAACTGGCCATTAAGTCCCTACACTCCTACACACTTTCCTCCATCCTCGATAAGATACTACTACTACTAAAGTTAGCTTCATAGTAGAAGTGAATTCTTTTCCTCATGAAAAGAGAAAATAAAAGCAGTAATCATGAATTTAACCAAGGAACTACAATAAGACAAACAATCTTTTTGGAACAAAAGATAAACACGGACCTGAGTGTCTGATCTTCTTTGATCAGTAGTTTGATCAAAAGACTCATTTTTGTTGCCTTCCAGACACAACAGTCTTACTACCTTTCTTCAAAGAATAGAAATCTTAATTTTCTAAACAAAGTGTTGAAAGATGAATCTGTGCTGAATTGTATCTTTCTGAACTAGTTGGTAGATATACATTAATTGTACGTAATTCATGAGGGGTAACATTCACGGTACCATAATTTCAACAGTTTGTTGATTAACTGTTTAATTTTTGCTCAGATTGCACTTCTCCATAAGCAGAACATTAGTACCTTGTGGCAGCATACTTTGCAGACAAACTGCATTGCACTGCATATGACAGAGTTGTTCACCCTTCTCAGTTTGTAGAATCTGGATCCAATTTTCAAATGAAAGATCACTTTGCTGAACATTTATTTTTCCTGTGGAATTACTGCTTGGTGAATAGGCTGTTTTCAGCCTTGGGGGTTATTTATTTAGATTTTTGTTTTCTTCAAAATATTGATGGAAAATGTTTGTCTGCTTGAGGGGTTCCATTTGCTTCTGATCTGAAGATTGACTGACTTCTACTGCCTAAAAAGTGAGTGAGCAAGTAGAAATACAGATGGGAGATTAAATGATCACTAAGTATCTAAATGAACTGGTAATTACAGTCCCAGTTTCAAAAGTCTGTCAGATGAATTGAGTTCCAGTCTAATTCAGAGTTCTGGGAACTTAAATTTCTATACACTTAAAAGCTTATTATAATATCTAAAAGAGGTGGATGAGAGAGCATGAAAGCTGAAAAGAATAGAAAATGAATGCAGCAGTAACCTGCTGGTTCAAGAGCAAATGGAGGTTCCTAAAACCAATACTCTTCCCATCTGCAATAAATTGTGATATTCTCCTGCTTAGAATCTGTACAAATTGTGAAAATACCACTTTTTTTTCCCCATAAGACAATTAGAAAGAACCTATGGGTGAATTAAGTGGTCCCTTCATGCTTCTGAATGAGATAGTCATCCATTAAATACAGCTCTTGAAGCAAGTTTCATTATATTCCGGTAAATTTATGCTCACGAAACAGTGAACCATCTTGGGAAGGCAATTCCACTCTTTCTCCGATACTTTGTGCACTTACGACTGTTTGAAAGACTCAGCTTTCTATTTCAGTTTAACTTGTGATTCTGCATCCTTTAATATTAATAATACATGAGGGTAATATGACACTGAATTTAAAATACTTTTTTTTGCCTATGTAGAAAGTCTTTCTGAATCACATAGACCTGGCTAGATGCCTTTCATGAAAGAAGAGGTGGAATTCTGCTCCAAATCAAGCAAATTTTAGTGTCTACTTCTTATTTCTAATTAGGTCTCACGGAAACATTTTCTAAATGATTTTTTTTTTATCAAGAGAAATAGCATTGCAAAATCAAAACCAACCTTCACAACCCAAATCCATGTTGGTCTCACCAGTGCATTTTTAACAGCAACAGCAATGCTGTGGTATCAAGATGAAAGTTGCAAAACAATGTTTTTATTGCCAGGTAATGCAGAACAGAATTGGCTTGGGCAGCTGACAGTGCACAGGCTGAAAAAGCCTTAGGAATGTCTCCATTCATGACCTCATCAGTATAGAAGGGATACATTATTTTTTTTATTGGAAGTTTTTGATTAATTTGTGAAAACGCTGAAATGAGAACTGACACAGACAATGGAGTGGAGCTATGGCCCAGGCTTTCTCTAGACATCTAGAGGAGTGGCTTGACTTTCAAAAGTGACTAAGCACCCAGTGCCTTCCAGCTGCAAACTATAAGTATTGCTGGAAGCTCAGTTTAAAAATATCAGACTATGTACCTAAAACTGTGAAAGGGACCTGACAACCTCATATTAGCCTGAAAAAACCCAAACAAAAACCACCAACCAACCAACAATGCATCACCAACCAACCAACAATGCATTTGTCACCCTTGTAAATACTGTATCCCCTGCCATTAAAAGCAGTGTGCTCTGAGAGCCGATATGCTGTGTGCACAAAAACAGCAGAATGAAAAAATACACATCACTGGTTGGGTTGGTTTGGGGTTTTTTTCCTAGCAAAAATGGTGCCAAAATCAGAGATTTCAACAAGCAGACAAGTTTAGGATAGTAAGTTCCTTTCTACATCTTCTTTAAAGGAAGGAGCAGACTGGACTTGGTCACATCTGCCAAAAATCTTGTACTGCATTAGTGATAAATGTGACAAGTCTCTTCACTTGTGACTCAAGTAACAAGACATCACATCTTGCTCTCAAGCACAGTGGAGAGGCAGTGGCTCTGCCAAGTTTTTTACTGAACCTGGGTGGTTGGAATCCAGATCTGAATGCCAAGGTATTTTAAACATGTGTGTTAACCATGGCTTTTAACTGGTTTGGAGTTTGCAGGTGGAAGAGGAGATCAAAGGAGAGGTTTAAACGTGTTTTTTTTTAATACTATCGATATTCATTCAGTGAGAGATGGTAACCAGAGACTGCTGCTAGGGGAAAGCAGTGGAGGAAACACAATATTTTTTACACTCAGCAAACTCCCACTTTTGCTTGATGCAGAGGAGAATCTGGTGAAAGCAGGGAAAGACACATACACGCACACACACACACATAGGGAAAGACAACACACACACACGCACATGCCAACACTTATAACATTGTGACTTTTATTTAAGTCTTTAAGACTTCTAAAATCTTTGGACAAATAGACTTGAAAGACAAAATCAGAGATTCTTGGGTTGTTTGACTGTAATCCTGAGTTGCTCTTTGTCCTCAGCTTTCTGTATCAATTTGTAGAAAGAGCCCACCGACCCTATACTTCCCTGACGTGAGAGTAGTTTCCATCAAAATCGTAACAACTTTGGAAACACTGGAATTTTCAAACATTTAAAGATACTCAGCCTTGTGTGTAATGATAATTTGTGAGGGAAGAATTTACTCATGAGCAAAGAAAACACTCGGGGAAATAACAAAGGAAAGCAAAACGACCTCCCAAAACCCAAAACCTTCATTCTGAATGATAAATGACTTGAAAATCTGACCCTTTTTTGAAAATTTAAGGTATTTACTTCTGTAACTGACTAAATGGTAGTAAAAATCTTTGAAAAGTCTCCCTGACTTGGGCATCCTACATACTTTGTAATCTATTCTAAGCCTCTTTGTCTATATCTTCATTTTTCCATTTCCTTTTCAATATAGTCACGTTTTCCATTTGCTGTAGCAATCTCTTTGGACTATTTAACATTTTGACTAAAAGTCTTACTGGATAACAAAGCCTCACTGGAGTTCATGGGATATTAACGTTGATGTCCATGGGCATTGGAGAGAATACAAAAATCAGTGCTCAACCCAAGGGTTGAGTTCAGCTAAGTAGTTAAATTTTTGCCTGACTAATATTTGTATATGCACATCATAACTGAGGTAAACAAGACAACACAAATGCTTACATTGAACCAGAATGCTTAAGTTTCCTGATCAGCTGAGTTAACAAGCTGGGCTATTTATGATACTGATAAAATATAAATTGTTAATGATTTCTATGTTGATAAAAATGATAAACTAAATAAGTACATAAAAGTCACTATAATGTATGAGAGCAAAGTGAATATGACAGCATCCTGTTAGTTGCAAATACTCAAAGGAGTAAGATCATAAGCAAGTACAGAAGGATTTCTCCCAGATGCATTCTCCCAGCTTCAGTCAACAGCAGTTCAGACACATCTGAAGCTGGCTGGTTTACCACTGTGTTTAGTTTAGATGCATCTGAAGCTGGAAGTTTAGTACCTACCAGTGCAATCTCTCATCTCTGCGTCTGTCTCATCTCTGTTTGAGGAGTTCCATATGGCTTCCACAGCATCATGTGGCAATGAGCTATACAACATGAAAAAGTAGTTCCTGGCTGGCTGATAATTTCACACCGTCTGCTCTTGGCTCTTCTTCTACAGCAAATACTGAGTGATTGCTCCCCATTCACCTTTTCCTGACTCTTAGTTACTTTATATCTCTCTGTCCTGTTCTCCCACTGGGCATCCCTTTTCCAAGATGAGTCTTTGCACCCTATTTAGTTTCTCCTGTGTTAAAGTAGTTCTGCTATTCTGATCATCCATGCTGTCCTTCTCCATTTAATCCTGACTGCCTTTGTATCTTTTGATAGTTATTCAGCACCATGAAATTAGAACCAGTTTAAAAATGCCCTCTGTTTTGTTTTCAGTTCCTGATATTCCACTTGAATTTCATTTTCTTAATATAATTTTAATTTTTGTCTCCCTGTTGCCACTTCACCATTAAAGATGGCTAAATTGACTCTAATTTACAAGTTATCGCTGTATGTGCTTAACTGCCATCACATTATGCTGGGTGCATTGCTTTATACTTCTAGAAATGGAATTTTACCCATGGGGTTTATTTCTCAGATGCTCAGTATCCTGGCATTTACTGCACCTCTTTATGGACCATTTAAGTTCTTACTTAAGTTCTGAATACATTTTGGTAGAAACTTCAGTGGCTCACTAGTCCCCCATTTTCCAGAACATTTGAGAATAAATTGAACAGCATTAGTCCTGAAAGATTTATGTGAAACTTTGCTGACAGCCTCCCTGCACTGTGAAACCTGGCAGTATTTTTGATCAGTTACTAGTTATTCTAATCAGTTATGCAATGGGTTATCTCTTGGCAATTCAGTTTCCCTAAAGTTTTTGTATTTGAGCTGCAGCTCCACTGGAACAAGTATTTGAAGAGCAGAAATAGTGTAATTTGATTTTGATCCATGATTAGCATGGTAGGAGTGTGTTGTTTTGAAACCTTAACTTTAATATTGTACTTCCATATATGATTAAGACTGAGTATTGAGAGGGTATTTTTTGAGGTAGGCTGGGAGGAAGAGGGAAGCCTCAGCCTCACACGTGTTATCGGGACAGAAAAGTGTTAGAGATTTTTTTTGTTCTGAAAAATACTCAGGTGAAAGATACTCTTAAAATGAACTTCAGAAGAAGCAAATATTCACAAAATGTCTTCTAGTAGCTGATTTTTCAACTAATTGTCTGTCATTAGGGGCATTTAGGACAGAAGGGGATCAAAAGTAAAAGCAGTGTGATATTTTACTGACAAATGGTTAAAGTATACAAGTACAAAGTTAAGTCAACAGTATCAGGAGCAGTCAAGCTCCTGGTACCGCAGTAACACACACAGGCGTTGTACCACTGACAGCACATGAACTGTGTTCATGGCTGGCCTTGTCTGCTCCTACTGTTTCAGCAGTGTGGATCACCCTGGCTGAATTTCAGCCTGTGCCACCCAAGCAGCCCTTCAAGCTCTACAGATGCTATCTCACAGAAACTGGTTTGCCCTTCAGCCAAGGGGTAAAATTGGAATTTAAAGGGCTAGATCGTTAAGGAGCACATCGAGCACAGAAGGAGCACTTGGAGGTCAAACCAAGGAAAGAAAGAATCAAATCCAGAAACTGAGTGTCAGTCTCTGTTGTGCAATCTGTTTTCACAGAATCAGCTAAATCTGAACTGGTGAATTCCACTTCAGCTTTTGCTCCTACCGCCACTATATCCACAGTATCTGGGAAATTACTTAAACACAGCTCCAGAGAACAGCATGGGACCGGTGCTTCCAAAAGGCCAAAGTCAAAATGTTCATATATCAGATACATGTGCCAGAGTAGCTGTCCCAGCTGCACACCACATGATGTGTCAACTGCTTTACATAGGGTGGGTCAGGAAGAGGCTCATTAAAGACAAGCACTACAGCTCTGCTTGCAACATCTCTGCATCCTTGTCCAGTTTTACACCAAAAAAAAAAAAAAAAGATGCTGGTTTAAGAAAAGGGTTACTCTTCATGAAGATTGAAACCCATACAGAAAGGCCAGAGTAACTGTGTTTGGTACATTAGATACAGATGCATCCCTGACCTTTCATATAATTATTTCATCGTTGATGGAACAGTATAAATTTTTCTGATTTAAGTTTTCTGTAACAATAATTATAACAAATTATTCAGACAACCAAACTCAGACTATCTCATATAGGTGTTGAAAAAGAAGTCCTTGTCCCTGAGCATGCATCGCACTGCAGGAGTCTCAGACAGACAATTTCCTCTGAGCTGAATTTCTCTCCTGTGTGGAAAAGGCCATGATCCCACTCCCTAAATGCATGCAGAACCTAATTCCCACTGAAAACATTCAAGGACTTAGGTACATAAATACACCTCAAATTCATCCTATCTATAAACAGGGTCAAACCTTTCTGTGCAGAAGTGTGTGGTACTTCTTGGATAAGAAGGGCCATGAAACAGCACATTTTACAAAGTAAGGAGCTGAAGTGTAGAATTTCACAGCTTGAACTTGTGTCTGTGGCCAAATTCTTTTGGTACATCTGCTGGAAAACAGTGCTGGAGGGGAGTGATTTACATCACTTTTTGGGGGGTACTGAATTGTCATGACCATTAAGGATGTTACCCTCGATGTACTTGAAAGCTGTTCCAAATAAGACATCGTTACATGGCTGTTACAGAAGATAATATGTTTTCTCTCATTTTAGCCATCCTTGATCCTTCTGTTCCGATCTTTTAGCTCTAAAATAGACCTCAGTCTCACCAAACTCAAGAGTGACAGCTGCACTCCAGACCTAGGACTCACACCCCACTATCATACCTATTCATACAATAGACGCCCTGACTTCTAGTCATCTCAAACCTTTAAAACAGAGTTAAGACAGTGCTATCCTACTCATCTGTTTGTTCGTATTGGAGGAGGATGTTGTGGGTAACTCTCTGCGACAAGAGCCTGAGAGCAGATACCCTCTCTGTTGTTGAGTGGTATCTCGGCTAACTGGGACTGTCTGTGGTACATGTCTGTTCAGAAAAACGGAAGATTTTCAGAGTGTTAATCCCTGTTACACAGACAATCTGTAGTCCATTTGCTATTAGTGCTTTTTGGCTTTATTTTTTAACAGGGCCTTAAAACATATTTTTCCTTAAAATGACAACATTTTTTTCTGCCTTCTTTGTTTGTGGGGCTTTGTGCACTCATAAACAGTTTAAGAGTTCCCTTCACACCTGCACTGCACATGTGTTCCTGTAATAAATATTCTCATATCTATCCTTCACTGATAACTTAAGAGGACAGTGTTTAAGAGAAGGCATCATCCTTGCAACTGTAATGGACAAAACCAAACCCAAATCCCAAACATACAGCAGTGACAGTGAGGCCAGCATGCCTGGAGAACGAGGCAACCTCCCTAATGGCCTCAGAGTTAGAGTAGAGAGGTTGAGGGGAAGGCAAGCAGACCCGCAACCCCTTTCCAGCTGGCATATCCTGCTGAAAGGCACAAGGAAGCAGCCTGTACCATCCCAAGATTTTGCTGCATCTTTTATTGTCCCTCCTGGACTCTGTGTTGCTTTTTTTGGAAAATCATCCCCAAAATGCTTCCCAATTAGCATAATCTGAGCTATGCTGAAGCTATGCTGCTACTCAAAAACATCTTGCTCAGAAAATGCCCCCTGTAGTCTTGTTTACACAGCGGGGGAGTGGATCAGCACGCATTAGATTGCAGTGCCGTGACTTCTCTTCTCGTCTGCCTCGTGCTGGTTATAACTCTACTTGAGCTGGCATCACTGACCAGGCCCCAGCACGAAGGCCTCAGCAGAAGGAAAACCCTAAGTCAGCCTAACCACAGAACAGTTTGGGATTGGCAAAAATTTCCCAGCCTCTTTCAGTTTAAGCAGTGGTACAAAGTCTGAGAGAAATTTCCCTCCACAGAGAAAACCTTAATCTTCTGGTTAGACAACATCACACACTACAATTTGATACTTAATAAATTGTCATGAAGCTATAACACAAGTATTCACTTGGTCACTTATCCTTTTAGCAATAAAAAACAATTGGGACTGAAATTCAGTTGCAATTTGTTGCAGCTGCTGTGGCCAGGACCCCCTCAGAAAGTAATTTCCAGAGGATTCTTCTTGTTAAAAAACTATTTTCTTGGCGAGGGGTGGGATGTCTGGAAGATAACAATGGGGACAAAACCAAGCACAGGCGTTTACAAGCATTCCTAAAGAGCATTTTTAAAACTCTGTATTTATTTAAACAATTATGAAAACATTTTATGCAGCTAAGTAGTTTAGTACTACCACCAAAACATAAAATAGACTTTTAAGCCTAGGCAGTTTTCCCCTTTACCTGTAAGATGACACATGAGGCAACAACATTTAGCTCCATCCTGGATAAAGTGTGGAGAGAGGATGCTAACCTCCTGGTTTCTCAGTCCTTCCTTGGTTCCCAAAATTTCCATTTTTCAGTTCTGATCTACACTCACTCTCTCTCCCCACTACAGGATTTGGTTATGAATAATATACATTGTAAATTTAGTCTTTGGGGAGTAATGGGAACTGAAAGGGTCTGGAAGCACAACATTCAGTCTCGCTGGGCAACCCCATAGTGTTCAGCTCACACGTAATGATTGGTTATGTGACTCAGATGGTATCATTATTGCTACCTGAGTGGATGAGAAACTGAAATTTAAGAATAATAGGTCTGGTAAAACATGACCATTTGGCATCTCCTCTCTCCTTCCCTCCTTCCTGAAGAATGACAGGGGAGATGATGTTTGAAAAGAAAGTATCCAGCAGCTAGTACACACAGGAAAAGACACAGCTCAGTCTCTGTGTTCTGGGCAACCTAGAGCCTCAAAGGATAGAGAGAAACACAAACTTTTGTTTTTTAGGATAGAAAACAGCATCCTGAGTCTCCCAGGAAATTCACAATGAACTGGATAGGAGGCAGGCTCTGCTTTTTCATTTTCAAGGCGAAAGAAAAGAATCAAAGCAATATGGCAAGCTCTGCAGTATATACCAGCCCTGAGAGGACAGGACAGGCCAGCAGAAGCTTCATTTGGCCATTTTTCACTCAGCTGTTACTGAAGAGACACTCTGCAAAGACAAATGGTATGCCAGCCCATGGCTCTTGATGCTGACCATCCAGAGTACTGTGGCTGTACTTCATGAAACACTAGAGTTTTGCAGTAAAAAAAAAAACAAAAACAAACACAAACAAACAAACAAACAACAACCAACAACAAACCAAAAGCAACAACCAAAACAAAATCAAGTCAAATGAAAGCAAAAGGGTCAAATACAAGATGGTAACACATCTAAATGCCCTTTTTTTTTTTTTAAATTTTTGACACAGACTAAATCTTTCTGATACTTCTGAAAATGAATTGAACTAAGTTAATGCCAACTACATTATTTAGGCTTAGCATTTTGCATTTCTGCTAGTGCTTTACATAAGTTCTCTCCCCTCCTTCCATAGACCTTGTTTTACAGCAAAATGTCCAGTTTAGTATCTTTTCAGACTGTCAAGAAGAGATGCACCATTTTCTGTAGGAATATACAGAAAAAAAAAAAACACACCAAAAAAGCCCCCCACAACCCAATTCTGGAAGCTGCCTTGCTTTGTCCAAAAGGAAAAGTAAAGGAGTTCTTTCCCCATCAGATTCATTACTTCCTCTGATGCTGTTCTAGTTAAGAATGAGATTCCAAGAATAAAAGTTTCCTGCTGCAACATAAATGTATTTTCTTCCCAATTTCTTTAGGAGATCTCCACTATAGGCACTTCAGACTTGCAGAGAAGAAATCATGCTGACAGCAAGTCACTGCTTTACTCAAGGCAAGCTGCCAAAACACGTAGAACTGAACCCTGTCCTCTCATTCAGTGGACCGATAAATATGCTTTTAAAAGCATGCACAGCCTGGTTCACACTTACATGATGCACAGAGAATGAGGCAGAGGGCTTGCAGAGTGAAGCAACACCTCATTCCCGAGCATGTGCAGAACAGTCTGTCTTTGCTTACTGCTAAAAATGGTAAACCAGTGCCATTTGCACTACACATGTGCAACATGCATGTCTCAAAGATTCATTACCATGCATATGAAAATTCAATCATATCAAAGCTAAGCTTTGAGAAAGTCCCAAGGGGCTGAACTGTGTGCTTATGTGCTTTGAGGGGGAAAACCCAACAACTTTTAAGCTTTTTTTTTCTTTTTGTAGCACTGCCCTGCTCTTTCCGTTAGTAAGAACAAAATAGCTGCTGAATGAGTGGACTCCATGTTCCCACTGTCTGTTTATACCCATTTATTTTCATAATTCAAGTTTTGTTTCTGTGAACACAAGTGTATAAATCATAGATGGATTCAAGGCCGATCCCAAGAAAACTGTAACTAAGATGAGCAAAACTCACTATTTTATGAAGAATGCTGTGCTTTAGTCATTTAGTATGAACATGTGTATACTTTTAAGCCATCTCACTCTCCCCCGACACTACTTTATGGAGCTCGTTCCGGAGCAAAGGATTCTGCAATTAGCTTGGAAGTATAATAAATTCACCTATTTTCACATTTCATTGCAATTTGAAAATTGCTAGTGTTCATGAAATTTTCTATTAAAATAAATCTGCCCTTCAATCCAAAAGGGAAAAATTTCACTGAAGAAAAGCGATGGTTTGGGGCACACACTGTCATTACATATCCTATACTTGATGAAAAAAAGAAGAGAGGAAGGTTGATGTTCTTGAATGAAAATTAAGTCTTTTGAAGGCAAAATTAATTTTAAAAGAAAAAGAAACAAACCTTCTGATCTTTTGGCTTTTGTGTTGATCTCTCATACCCATGGATATGGAGCTCATAAAAGCTGGTTTCAACCTAAAGGTACTAGAAACACAGCCTAGAACATAGTAATGAAAGATGAAGATTTTAAAAGAATTACCCTCAGTCACTAAAATAAAACCCAAAACCTAAAATTCTTAATACACCTGGAGTTTTACAAATGCAGGAATAGCAGAATGGTGGCTTCTAGCTTTCTTCACCATTTCTGTAGTGTCATATAAAATTAATATCTTCAAATCTATCATAAAAGTTTCATGACTGGAGCGCTAAAATTGACATGAAGCTCCACAGCATCAGGACATGGTGACAAGCCAGGTGGCAATAGTGGGCCACGCAGGAGCTGCTGGATCCAAGTCTAGTGTACCACCCCCTGACTCTTGCCAGCCATGACCAGTGTGTGCATTTGAGGGGTAGCAGATCTTGGTAGGGACTGTGGAAAGGGAGGTCTCTACTTTGAAGGTGTTCTCCAAATTATCATTTTTACATCTATATAAGACATATTTGGATATAATCAAAAAAATTAACAGATATACAAAACCTGGAGAGGAAAGCAGTGCTCAAAAAGCAAACAGAAGCAGAAGCTTCATGGGACTCCTCCTTTGCAAAGTTAAATTCCTCCTAAATGACATTTCCAGGATGATGCATTTGTAAGTACAACTGTAAAAGGACCAAAGGCTCAGCTGACAAACCGTGAGATATGAAGTGCTTGCAAGATGCATCCGGTGTTGAGATAATTAAAATCAAAATTAAACTTGTGCTATATTTGCATCTGCAAAGCATCAGTTAATCAAACATAATGAGTTAATCAGACTCACTTTTCTGAGGGCAAAATGTAATCATGCTTCATCATCTTTTGTGTCACTCTTAAACTCTGACAGACTTTCCAGACAGAAACTAACTCTTCCTAAGTACTTGCACACCCAGCAGCACAAGAGAGTTGTAGAAAATTTCTAAACATTGTTGCAAAGTTAATAGGAAATAGTTGTAGTAAAGCTACTTTAAAGGGAGCCTTTGCTCTATATTAAGTCAATTAATAATAACACTTTGAAGAGAACACCAAGCATGACCCAGGAAGGAAATAATACTCTGCATTTCATTTTTGCAATTAAGAGACCAGCCACTCGGTTATTTAGCAAGACTGTTGCCACTAAACTAGTATGTCTCCCAGATTCCTAACAATAAACAGCAAGAGCAAAGAATAGATTCTCTGATGACCTCTGCAGATTTAGCAATTCTGTATTTATTTTTTTAATTAAAAAAAAAAAAAGGCAGCTATTGCTGGATGTAATTTCTAGGTATTGCAACTAATTTATTTTTAATGCCATGGAGAAATAATTTATACTGTCTTGGTTACTAGTTATTTAAGATATTGTGGTTACATTTTTTGTGTCTTTGGTACATTTTATTGTAACATTGTCAGGGCACTGCATTCAATTACTACATCTCATGCTGTTTTACTTGCTAAAAGCATCATCCAAACATTTTCTAGCAAGTCTTTCTGGGTAACTACATCCTGTCTAAGAAACACACGTATGTCCATGCGTTAATAGGTATGAGATCAGTATCTAATTAGTGATTTGAATTAATGCTTCTTTGGTTTGGCTTCTCTGGTCTCAAACCTCTTAGCTCAAGCTGCAATGGAGTTTAAAAAGAATAAACACATTTTTAACATTAAACCAAGTGTATTTGGAATACTAAGGCTTATCTGATAGCCATCTATTGCACCTCTACCATGTTAAAACTTGACCCAGCTTTTCACTCCTCTCTCCCCTTTCCAGACCACATTATCTCTTAGTCAGCCCCACAGTTGTGCGGGTCCCTTCTCCTGGCTGTCCCAGTTCTTCCCTTTATTGCTGCTGCTCCCATCATGTGCACAGGGGGAGGGACAGTTCCAATGAAAAGCACAAACCCAAACAGCTATGCAGCAGCAAAGGGAATAAGAGACACATCTTGCTGAGGAAAGAGCTGAAGCAATGGCTTGTGGCCAGGACATGGAAAGGGCAAAAGATAATAGCACCCATGGATTGAAGAAGGAGATCAGTTAAAAATAAAGTTTGGTAGGTCACAGCCTACTAGATCATTAAAGGCAGGTGAGTGTGAAGGAGTCCAAACCCCAGCACTGACAGAGGGAACAAGCCTCAGAGGAGAGAGGGGACTATAATCCAGAAGCAAGAAGTCAAAAAGATGGTGAAGTGAGTTAAAGAGGCTACAGAGCCATTAACTAGGAATCTATGGAATGGCTATTCTTTTCAGTCACAGCTACAATATGTGGGATTTTTCCTTTCAAGTTACATCTCTGTTGTTGAGCTAGAGCACTCACATGGGAGAGGTTACCCAAACACAGTGGAAGCTACAGCTAACACGCAGAAAAATTAATTCAACTTCATTGCCAATTATGAACCTATTCACTGTATCATAATTATCTAGAGAGATGATATATCCAGAACAATTTCCCAGAGAGGCTACACTACTGTGTTAGATGTCCCTAGAAGCCATTTCTCTAAATCAAGTTTTGAAAGGAAATTCATGACAGACAGTATAAAATACTGACCCCCCCCCCAAAGTAACCTAGACTAACATGCACTGTTAGTCTATTTCTGAGCATATTTTTCCCTTGTGCAAATGCTGTAGATACTTTCTGATTCTCTGTGAAATGGGAAAACATTAACAGTTTGCAGAAAGGGGAAAACAGGAGAGACAGTGAAGAACAGTGAAGAGAGCGAAATCTCACCGATTTAGCACATCAGTGCTTCTCATTCACTGCTGATCCAAGGCAGTAAAGGGAATAAGAATAGAAAATAAATAATATTCCTTAGAAAGACATAAAAGTGTCTTACTAAAATCCACATTTGCCCTGCTAGTCTCTCTGCAAGCCGGATCAGCTTGCTTTGCTCATGTATTTTCATGAATTTGAACTGGAGCTTTGCCCGACAAAGGAGTGCTGGATCTTCCCTTTCTGGGCAGAAGCACTGTAACTACCAGCTGAAATACATCAGCACTGTAGATAAGCCATGAACTATTGTATCCGTTGATTTATTGCTGATTAAAACTCCCAACTTAGTCCCAGTCCTGAGAATTAACGTAACTGAAAAGCAAATAGGTTACGGGCTGATGGTCCTTTTATCAGTTTTGGTGAGAGCACTCTGATTTTCAGTACGTGTAAGTGCAGATTTGAAAGCACAGATCGGAGCTGTCAAAACAGCAAAATTTTATTAATTTTCCTTTAACTTGTATATCCTTGGTCCTTACTAAAACTATTTCCTAGTTTGTAAGCAAGACACTCAACTCACCACTTAGTGTTGCCAAGTTATAAAGGATACTCTTACTTTTGAGAAATTATAAATTTCACTAATTCAACAGATCATTTTAGAAAGAAAAGCATATGCCTGTTCTTTTGCAAGTGGCATAGTAAACTTCAGTGCAAAGTCCCATAATCTAAACAAATCAAGCACTAACTTAATAAGAGAGTACTTTAAAAAAGATTATGAAAATGTCATGTCTCAATTGGTTGATATACATGACACCGCTGTTAAAAAATGCAGGGGCTTACCAACCCTGCAACTGGAAGTATCACCAAAGAGAAAACATTATCACAAAAGATATTATTTTCTCTTTTCTTTTCTCTTCTCTTCTCTTTTGTTCTCTTTTCTTTTCTTCTCTTTTCCTTTTTTTCTTTTCTTTTTTTCTTTTCTTTTCTTTTTGCTTTTCTTTTTTCTTTTCTTTTTTTTCCTTTTCTCTTCTTTTCTCTTTCTCTTTGTTTTCTTGTCTTTACTTGTCTTTTCTTCTTTTTATTGCAATTCTGTTTTAACTGCTTCAGATGGATGGCCGAAAGTAGCATCTACAATTATTGGGATCAAATCTGTGTCATTTTCACATACATCTGTGTGAGGCCATGCAGGATCCGGGCATGGAGTCTCAGAGAGAGAGGGTGAAATGAGTGCTGACAGCCCTTGATGGGAGGTCAGTTCTCACTCCCTGGGAGTCAAAGCCACCAGTTCTCTGGGGGTCTTTGGTTGTGCTACAAACACGACATGTTAACATGCATGACATCTCTTCTACCGCTACAGATACTTACAGTGCTGTCTCTCACTTGAAGTGTGCCTTGTGAGTTCTAGCCAGTAACCAGAAGTCCCCAGCAAATCCCAGTCCAGGTTGGCCAGTTAGGGGCAAATCTTGCAAATGCCACTGGTGGGCAGTACAACTTGTTTTTCAGGAACTGGGTGAATTATAATCGATTACTGATTACATTGCACTGAATACACCTTGAAGTGCTGAGGATGATGTACATAGGGGAGGGTGGCAAGACCTCCCGAAAAGGCAAAAGGCTGTACAGCACAGCCTCACAAAACTCATGAGACTGATAGCACTCAGTGGAAAACTAGGACTTGTACATTGACGTTTTGTGAATACATAGAAAACGAAAGAAAATCCAAGGAGAACATACAAGAAGGTGTATTGGGCTCCTCTATTTCCTGAAGGTGATTCAACATAGCAATTGTTACAATGCGAAGTAGAAAAGAGCACAGTTCTTTAGTAATATGAAACTTCATTACAGCATCTGTTACTAAACTTTGCTGAGAGGTAAGGAGAGGCAACCAAATTCTGGGTAAATTATAAAACAATTGAGTGGCTAGGGAAAGAAAGCTTGGAGGATTTTAAAAGCAAATTTCTCACACACAAAAACCAAAACTATCACTACTGTTATTATGCCTGCACATAAAACCAAATGATAACATTCAATTATCAGGAAACTGATGTGAAACACTTCAGCAAATTCAGTGAATTACTTGAATTTTCAGTTTCTCTTCTGCTTTAAGGAAAATGTAAGCAAGATACAGACCCTTCAGGCATTGAGTATTTTGCCTTTTTAGTGCTGAATGTTGGCAGCTCCCTTGCTGCTACACTGTTGCTTATGAAAAGCAGCTGTATTTAGAGATCCTAATAATACCCAATAGTATAAAATCTGTATTTTCTGAAGAAGTCTACCTCCTTCAACCATCACAATGTACAGCATGCATATCATCCAAGTCAAGATTTGAGAGGAAAGAAGAGGACTGATAGCTTAAAATGCTGCCTTATAGTTTACCACAAAGATAGCTGAATGAAGACTATTTTTTATCAGACTTCCAAGTTTGCAGGCAGGGTAGAGACAAAAGAAGACTGCACAAGCAAGTCAGGGTCTTTTTTTTTTTCCATAAAGTTTCTCTAATCTTTTCTCTCTTCTTTACATTCAAACTCTCATAACAAAAGAAAATTCCCGCAAACAATAGAGAATATTCTGGAAAAAAACCTAGAATTTGTTTCCCGTCATATTAAGCAAATAACTGTACCTTAAACTATACCACTGGCGCATCATGCTTTTTTTACCAGATCAATTTGCTGGGTGTGATTTTTAAAACCAAGTTTGTTTCGCTGCTGTGAACAGTTTTTTACTTCATGCTCAAATTTTCCTCACCTATTCAAATTCAACTCATTTACTGTCTGAGAGTTAACAAGAAATTTCTTTTTTTACTTCTAGCAGCCCTTTGAAGGAGTCAAACAAAGAAATGCTGAAGATAATAATTTTTTAGATTGCTCTTTCTTCCATCAGTTATTAACCCTGCAGAGAAAGACGAATGGTTTAAAACCTCCCACCTCCCACTTGCAGAGTTCCTAACACCAACTATGAGATGATATGGTCCCACAGTTCTTAACACCAATTATGAGATGATATCGTCCCAGACAACCCTGATGAAGTAAATTAATTGATTTAACACTTTAAAGCTCTGAAAAAAATGTGAGGGGAAGACCAGCAATTATTCGCATATAGCACACAGATGGACAGACACTTGAGCAATGAAGCGATGTCCTACCTCTCCTTGCCGGTGATAGTGCTTGGGAGGTTTTCCCATCTGTTCTAGCATTTTGCCCTTCTTACTGCTAGCAAGCATCAGTCCCTGGTGGATGCCTGCAGATCTGTTGGTTGCCTGAGTTGGAGCCTCCCCCATCAGGGTGGACTTGATGGAGTTCACCTTGGAGCTGGAGCTGTCTAGCTGGGAGCTCTCCACGATCAGGACCGCGGCTAGTAAGAGGAGACAGCAGGAGCACTTATTCCACATCAGCACGATCATCTCCCCTCCCCCAAAATGATTATCCTTTCTTTTTTTGCCTTTTTTTTTTTTTTTTTGCAAAGAAAACAGAAGAGGGGGGAAAAAGTTTTTAAAAATATCTCCCAAAGTTGTTAACAAAGCAATGGATTTCAATGCCACACACTCAAGTAAATGCTGTTCTAAAAAACAGAGGAGAAAAATAATTTTAAAAAAGGATCCCCTAGGAAAAAAACAAAATGTGTCAAGTCTACAGGCACTGAGCAACTATCAGGTCTGTGAAGTGATGTCTTTTTCCTCCAGGTCCTCGAGAAGTCCAGGCAATTCTTTAGTAATTGAGAGCAATAGGCTGCGAGGCAACTGCACCCAGGGCAGCTCCCCGCCAGCGCAGGCAGCAGCACATTTGCTTAAGCTTCAGAGGAAGACTGAGGAGTTACTTCCCCCCACTCCTCCTTTCTTGCTGCACAAGCCAGCAGAGAGGAAACTCAAAACAGATCCAATCCAAGCAGCACCGGCAAAAGCTGGGCTTAGTTTTCTTTCACTCTCTCCCCCCTCTTTACTTTTTATTCCCCTCCTCCTTTTTCTTTTGCCTCAGCCTCTGCAGTCAGCAGGAGTGAAAGCACCCGGTCTCCTCCTCCTCCTCCAACCCTGTCGGTGCGACGTGAGGGGTTCTGAGCATCCGACGGCGTGGGGAAGCCCCGAGACTGGCCCCCACTCGCGGCGGGACCCGGTCCTAGAGGCAGACCCCCCGTTGGGCTTCCTGCGCTGCTCCCCCTCGCACTCGGTGGTCTCCGCAGTCTCTCCTTGGTCCCCTTATTATTATTACAGCCGCCAGCAGCGAGTGCCCCTCCCCAGCCCCGAGGAGGGTCACGCCGCACAGCGACTTTCGTCTCCTCCGTGCTCCCTTCTCCCCGCAGCCTGGCAGGCTCCCCCTCTCCCCGGTGGGGTCCCCCCGAGGCGGAGGTCTCTCTCCCGGCCGCAGCTCGCTCCGCTCCGCTGCGGTGCCCAGCTCCAGGGCGAGGGCTCAGCCCAGCCGTGCCAGTCCCCACGGGTTCCCTCCCCGGCGTCGGGCTGCCAGACTGACACGTTTGTCGAGATGCTCCAACTCCCCGACACGCTGGGAAGTGCAAAGCCCGTTTTTCCCGCAGAGGTGTGAAGGCATGGGGCTGGCAGGCAAATCCCCCCCAACTCTGGTGCCTGACCCAGCAGAGTCTGCTGCCCATGTAAAGGGCATGCCCAGCCATGAATGCTGCGCTGCACTGCTCCCACACCTGACCTTTCCCAGTGCCACAGTGCCACCATCAATCCGAGACACTTACACTGTATTCATCTTCTCCATTTCCTTGGCATGAGCGCACATCCGATTGCTGTAAAACTTCCAGGTGCTAAGAAGTACACCCACATGGTTCAGGGCATCTCCTTGCTACAGCACCAAAACGGTGTATTTCAGAAAAGGAAGGTAAACAGCGACACAGAGCATAAAATTAGCAGAACTGTGGGAAACCCAGATCCTAACTTTTCCCTGTTACCTGCAAAAGATCTAGTGCAGAGAACATCACCGTGAGGCACTTGGTTACTACAGTGGAGCAGCTACAAGCCCTCGTCTTTCCCCTGGACATGTGAAAGGGGTGTGGAGAGAACAAAAAATGGTGAGGGAAGCAACGTTCTTGCTATCCTACATGTTCGTGTACTAACATTACCTTGTCTGGGAACAACATGGAGAATTTTCAGATTTTTCCCCTCCTCTGAAGGGTCCCCCTCTAATCTATCAGTCCTTTCCAGTTACTCTGCAGTTTCACACAGCAGAAGGGATGGAAGAAGAAATGTGCATCTGAAATTTCATTTACTCCTTATTAACTGCTGTGCAAAAGGCAGTTGCTTAGGCAAGAAAAACCAGGAAGGAGTCGGGCATTGTTTCAGCCTCCAGTGTTGCTGCTCCCTTGCAGTGAGTAGAAGCCCTTCTGGGGGCTTAGGAGCTCTCTGCAGGGAATGCTTCAGAAAGCACACCACCTTGGGTAAGTTTTTTCCTTCTTCACAACATTTCCTTTTTTTTCTTTGTGCAGCCTTAAATAAATTAAAATTACCTTTCTGACTTAACCCTCAATAATTCCTGAAGATATTTGTAAGGAAATGTTACTAAAAGATCAGAAAGAAGTTTGCAATTTCACAGAAAAGTGACATAAGCAAGTCTTTTTTGATCATTTTTTTACTTGGCTTTTGACACCCAGCCCTCATGGTGTTTCAGCCCTCCCAAACCCTAAATCAAACAGCTATGAGGAAAAGCTCTAACAGGTAATTTCATGGAAAGTCGGCAGAGAGCCATATAAACACCACCCTCACACAAAAAATTGGTTAAATCACAGTCACAAAGAAACACTGCTCAAACATCCATACGTGGTGTATATAGACACGTGCATAGGCAGCATTATGCACCTCCAGGAGGGCTGACATGAACCCACCCAGTCACGTAGGATCAAGCTGAGGTGGAGAAACACGAACCAATAACAACTCCCTGGTTTCTAACAACAAGTCAATCCTGAATTTCCTCTTTCTGTTACCGTGGACTGCCCTAGTCACATTTTGTTTTCTTGCTGGGGATAAATACACTGCAGAGATCACTGAAGGTACAGTTCACATCTCTCTTCCTAGTGTTCTCTATATATGCCACCATATATATGCTTTATAAAATTCAGAATTTGTAGCATGTCTAACTTGGGCTCTGAGTCTATTGACTGACAAGTTTGTTAACTTTGGTGACAGAAATAGCAACCTCCCTCAAATTATAATTTTTTTGATATCATCTCACCCGTGTTTCTTTTACCCAGGAAGGAACACAACTTTTTAAGTCGGTGGTGGAGTATTCTTCACCAGAATTTCTTGGAGTAACAGAAGATTACAAAGTGAACAAAAAAATCAGTGAGACATACAAAGAACTCATGACAACAAATATGCAATGTGATGACCTCATGCGAATATCATTCAGCTCTTCTTGAAATAAATGGACATCTGTGGTATTAAAAGAGGCACACAGCACCTATGGGATCAGACAGTAAGTAAATTCTGTCTAAATTAATTAAATATATATCTGTTAATATCTTATTAAAGTTATTACTTAAATTAATAAATGAAAAATACAAGCCACATTACAAGTACCTAGATGCAAATAACAAAGTCCCTGTATATTCATAAGTTCTAGAAAGTTGAAGAAAACTTGGGAGGAATGATCAAAGCTTTTCAGATATTTAAGAACAAGTGCCCCACACTCATTTTTTCAATCAGTCCAGATTCTTCTAAGTATGAAGTTCATCAGTCAGTTGCATTCAACTAAGTTACCAGGCACTAATTTAAATTTAGTGGGAATGAAAATGGGTATCTTTCCAACAGGACAAGACCTATCTTGTAACTCAGTGCTCTGAAGGGAAGATAGTTTGCAGCATCTCTGAGGAAATGGAAACAGGTTTTTCTTTATTAGCATGACAGACATTTCCCTCCAGAGGAAGCAAAAACCCTCTTCACTGCAGGGCAGTTGCTGCCAGACCAACATGCTGCTCAAGACCACAAAAATCAGAAGTAAATGGGCAGGACACTAAATATGTACTGGGGAGGAGCTTCCTCTCTACCTTCCCCAGCCCCTCCTTAACAAAAGCATGATACATAAGTATACTTGTAGAGAAACAAGCTACTTAGTAGTTTGGTGATGGGAATTTTGTTTTGGGTTTTTTCCCCCACTTTTAACTAACATTCAACCCATGTTGTGTCTACTTCAAACTGGTCAAATACAGACTTTCACACTAAGGTGGAATAGATTTCCTATGCTCTTCATTGCTGCAACTCTGATGTCCTTCAAGGAAACAGACTTATTTCACAATATCTACTCAAATAAGAAATTATGGAGAAAAAAATACCAAGAAGCATCTCTGCTTTTCAGATTTATGACTATGACATTACCAGATAGATTTTGAGAGGCACCAAGAACTTCTAAAACATTTAAGTGCTATGGGGGATCTACCAGAGGAACCAGCTACAAAAAGAAGTGGTCAAGAGCATGGAGTGCACTAAGCAAAATCTGTCACACTACAGATCATGCAGGAAGACAGTCTCCACCAAGTTTGGATGCCTGTTCTGGAGAAGCTAAGACCCACATACTTTGTGTGTGGTTAGTCAAACTTTTCAGAGCCACACTATTTTTTGCACCCAAAAGGAGTTTTTGGAGCTAACCATAAAGAATAATGGAAGCAGCATTACTCCAAAAAACCACAATCAATGGCAAATGCTGCATGACACAGGGAATGGTCACAAGGAATCTCTCATCAAGTACCATATTGTAGAGGCTGAGCCTGCTCCTTATCACTGCACACATAATAACAAATCTTCCTGGGATGCTCCAGAGGCTGGACTTATGCCCAAACTCAGGAAGCAGGTTGTTCGAAGACCTCCATGTTCACCATTAACTGGTAATTCTTCCAGAAGATCTTGAGCAGGCAGAAGGAGAGGCTATGCTGGTTACAACCCATGCATGGAAGCCTGACAGTCAAGAGGGCCATGCTCATTAAACGCTAGTGAGACCTCCAGTGCAAACACTGAGAACTACATCAGTGGGCCACAAGCAGTCAGTTCTCCTTTAACCATAAAACCCATATTTATTACAATAGAGAAATTTGCATTTGTATCTCTTTTGGGCTAAATTAGCATGCTTTCTGTAAGAAAAGCAGGCTTTTATTTTGTCTTAATTGCACCCATGAAGAGAAGACACACCACACAGTAATGATTGTCTTTATTTCTAAATGAGGTACTCATACCCTGAATGAATGTTGGAGCTTTAAATGTCACAAACACATATTTCTGTTTTACGAATGCTTTGGTGTTTCTTTTAATTATACTTGTTTATAAAGTTAATGAGAAAATTGATTGGCCTTAAAGTAACCAATGTTTTGTAGAATTTTTCCAGTTTCACAAGTTATTTTTGACAAAAAAGAAAAAGGCATGAAATTTATTTAACTTCGTGGCATTTTCATTGAAAAATACCAAAATATTAATTGCTTTTCTACTATCTCTTTATTTCACTTTGCCAGGGAGTTCCATTAGGTTAATTGTAGGCCTTTTTAAACTTTTCTTGGGAGAAGAAGAGGATTTGGAGAGAGGGTAGGAAAGACACGTAAAAGAAAAGTAACCTTTCTTCCTCTTCCTTTCCCCCCTTTGACTCTGAAAGTTTTACAAGAGAAAATATTTGGGAAAGGCAGAATCTAACAGAAGTCAAGACAAGAGTAAGAAATGAAGAAACACAAGAAATTAATATACTCAATTTAGGAATGAAAAGGAAATAGAATGATAATGACGAGATCCTTTACCTAACCTCCTCCAAAGGGTCAAAATTACACATCATAAATGTAAAATATTATGGGTCAGAATAAAATTCTGCTTAGTTTATAGCATCTATATTTTAAGCTACATGACTTTAGTTGAACCCTTTTTGATTTACACCAGCTTTAGTTCAGTCTAATGCCCTATGTTTTTCCTTCCCTTAAACAAATAAAATTACCTGTTCTTCAAATTAAATCTGTTTTTAATTCTATATAAAGCATTTAGGAATACTTTTCATATGAAATACATTCTATTACACAGAGGTGTATTGTTTTTTGTTATTATTTTTTAGGTTGACCAGCTGCACTGAATTTCCATTGCCCCTTATAGCAACTCTCACAATTTGGATATGGCCAAATCTCTCCTAGCATTCCTTCTGGGGTCTACTCTGTCTTTTATTTAATTTCTGACTAAAAAGTTCAATCAGGACCATCAAACAATAACTAAGTTTTGCTAAGGCTACAACTAACAATAAAAATTTTTTTTTAAGAAAAGCACATTTTAGGAGTTCCTTCTTCCCTTTTGTCCTCCAGCTCTCCATGGAGATGAGTTTTAGATTAATTTCTTTCCTTTTTTACCATTTTTATGTTCAGCTCACAACCAAACTCTCTCAACAGAAAAGGCTTTGCATGTCAGTAGAATAGCAAGAGCATGCGGACACTGTTGGCAGGATGGGGACCAAGGACAAGGGGATACCCTCACTCCAGCATTTGCACCAAATGCCTCAGGTCCTGGGACTTTGATCCCAGCAAAGCACCTAGAGGACAAGTTGGGGCCTGAAGGTGTGACAGGCAGGTGTCAGCTCCAGAAATCCACACTAATGCATCCTTGTGGCCACCACAAAACTCTCCTCCAGAGATAATATCTCTGTATTAATATCAGGGGAACCACTCATTAGATCTTATGCCATGTTTCTTCCAGCATTGAAGTCCATAGTGGACCCACACTCCAAGAACCATCCCGCTCCTCCTCCTCTTTATCTCTTGACAGATGATACATGAAAGGCACAGCCACAACACTGTGAATCAAAAGTGTCATGGAGACCCTCCTGCAGGTGCTGGGGCAGACTGCCAGCTGAGTAAAACTCTTCCTCCTCCTTAGCCTTCATCCCTTACCAGTCTGTGCTATGGGATGTGCTGCAGCACAGTGCAGGGATGGCATAGGGAGGTGCTGGCAGCAGTGGCAGATTTTGCTCCTTGGCTCTGCCAGCGTGCCTAGGGAGGAGAGCCAGCCAGCCAGCGCTCGCTGGACTGCCGCCACAAACAACCCCTGGCAGGCGTTTGATGCCGGCTGCAGAGCATCCCCCCGCTGACGTCGTGCCTGCCCAGCCCAGCCACATCAAGAGGTCCCAGCTCACCTCTTCCTCTCCAAAGCATACCCTCTCCCCAAAACTGTCAGCGAGCACAGCCACTGGTGTAATTGCCGCCTGGCCCAGCTGAGCCACAACGGGTGGCCCCAGCTGCAGTCGGAACAAGAGGCACAACCGCAGCCCGGAGAGGGGCAGGCTCACAGTGTGCAATCCTGGGCACAGAAACAGGAGAAGAAATATCACATCCTTTGATTTCTGTATTTTTGGGTCGAATTCCTAATGCCATGCTCCTCATGAGCAGGAAGGCAAATGATGCAATAAAACTGTTTTGAAACCCTTATTTATAATTTTTTTCCTGATGATATTTTTTTTTTTTAAGATGAGTACTGGATGTTACTGTTATAAATAACATAAATAACTCCTTTTCCCGATTAAAACAGTCCAGGCCACTGTCAGAGTTAATTCACAACACAGAACATTGTGACTAGCTTGGTTGCTCACAGTCCAGGATTTCAATCAGCCTCTCTGACAAAAAATACCCCTTTGGAGTGGGAATAACCAACTTCTTGGGAGGATGACAAAGCAAAGGGAAACACTTCCAGCCAGCAAAATTAATAACCATTGATAAACATTGCTTCAAAAGCCAATGCAATAATCAGTCAATTTAAATTATTTTAAGCCATTTCATTATTTTCCCCAAAACATCTTCACCATGTCACTGAACAAATCACTGCCTGACCATGCTCCCAAAGACATATGTATTTTAACACTAATTAGAAAAAGAAGTACTTTCCAAAAGGAAAAGTTTCAGCAAAACACAGTGAAGGTGCAGGTCCCGCACCTGGGAGGCCACAAGTTAAACCCTCCAGTCTCCCTGACGGGAGCCAGCCACACATGCAGAGCAAGAGGAGCAGCAATGGCCAGGCAGTATTTTCTCATCCTCCTCCCATATCTGCATGCAAGATTAATGCTGGTCCCACCAGAGCACTCCCCAGCATGCAGTGCTGTGAGGAAGATGTATGTGAGCTGTGCTGTGAATGCTCAGCACATGGTTTTCCAGAGGATCACAACGCACAAACCAAAACACAGATTCACAGTAGCCCAGAAAGACGGCTGACTTGGTATGGAAATAGCTGAAATTTCAGTCTCCCTCCCTCCTGCAGCTGCATATGTTGAAGAGTTGTTAAAACAAGAAAAATATCTATAATTAGCAAGTCTACATACACCCATTTTCTTTGCAATATCTTTGGCAATATCAGAGCCAAGTTACTCAAACTTTCCAAAGAAAAATAACTGTAAGGAAAATTCCCTTCTCAGGAATGAAAGCAGCAGAAAACTATGAGGTTGAAAACGGTTAGAATGGAAACCATTGTGCAACCTTAGTTATAATAAGGACTGACAAAGTTGATTATTGTTTATTGCATTTATCTCATGTTTTCTGATAAATGCAGTCACAACAGAAGACTGTATAAAAGAGTAAAATGTATAAATATTTTCATTAAATAAATTAAGAAATGAGTTTGGACCTAGGATGATATATCTAGAGGCTGTAATAAATATCTCACTCTCAGAGAAAGACTTTTTTTGCTTTGCAAAAAAATGAGGTTTCTTCCTTCCCTGAATGATTGTTCAGTTTTAATCCCTATCCTTGTCTAAGAAAATAACTAGAAGATAAAGAGACAAATATTCTAGAACATAAGTTCCTCTTCCCCCTCCCCCCTTCCTGGTAGCACAAGTATATTTCTTGAGAATCACAAGATAATATGACAGGGTAAAAATTTCTTCTCTGCAATATAAGAATTTATGATGAATGGTTAGTTCATTAAATTTACTCAGAATCTGTCCTCCTAACAGGTTATTACAACTGTATTTGATAAAATAAGAAACTGGTATTGACTTTATAAGTAACTGTCAAAAAAAGGGGCATCTCATTTCTCTTCTTAATGAAATACTGTTTTAAATGTCATTCCTGATCAACTTTTATTCCTTTTATTCCAAAATACTTGCAGTATCTGGCAATATTTAAATATAGTAAATATTGAAATAAAAAGTAATTTTGAAGAGAAATGGGAACATCTTGTTTTGCTAATGGATTTAATTTCTAGGGGGTTGTGGGTTTTTTTAAAATTCTGATTTGTTTCTATCGAAACAGTTTTTTCACTGCAATGCCAACTTAATGACATCTTTCTTACCACACAGATGTACTTTTCAGAGGACACGATATTTATTGTGGAAAAAAAATGAAGTTCCACATACAATTTTCACAAAAATGGAAAAAAGAACAAATTATTATCCCAATCTTGCATAGCAGAGACAAAAGAAGTTCAAGGTAGCACTAAAGACACCCCATTTCTTTGCTCCAAGTGTGGGTAGAAAAAAATTAGGAGTTCAGTCCATATTGTTTTTAAAGATACTGTCTATATATCTGCTAAATAAAATAGGAGCAAAATCTGGAAGTATAGGACTATTTTCCCCCCTAAAATCCATGAAGAGGGTAAAATTAGGATAGCCATTCAATAAACTATGCAGGCTGCATTCCTGGACAATTGCACTGGTGATGGAGAGCAACTGTGAAGTTCAATAGTTACAAGTCAGAACAACATGTTGCAATTTTACTCTTACCAGTATATATTTACACTTAGTTCCCTGGTTGCAGTTGTTTCCCTGTTTTTCTCTCAGTGTAGGAAAATGACAAAAAAGGATGAGAAGGGGAAGGAAGGGGAGCCTCTCCTCTTTGGTGTGCAGCCCAGTTCGATGGAGAGAAGGGAGCTTGCTTCACTGCCCAAAACACAAATACTGCTGGGAACATCTAAATTTACTCCCATTTCGGCATTTGGTAAACCAGCCCCACTCTGGCCCTTGGTAATTCAAAGACAATGACTATGTAAACCTCAGCCTTAGCTTCCTTCCCAAAGCTTGGCTCTTCCTAGCACTGTGCTCCAGAGCCTGCCCTGTCCCAGAGTTTTCCAGCTGAAAGAGTTAATTGAACATTTCTTGTCAGCCTTATTCAACATAACTTTTCTGAGTCTTATTAGAAGTTAGCACTTGAGCCTCAAGTGGTTTCTTGAAGACCCCTGTTGGATGAATTCCTACTTTAAGTACATTGATACTGATGGAGTTATAAGAGGAACAGAATTGGTCCTTTGCCTTTTTTGCTGTTATCCACAATAGGCAGCTCTATTTTTCTGCATAACAAGTACCAGAATATTGAATACATTGGCTGCCAAGAAATGCAGAACAAACAGATTTACATGTTTTTCCCTTTATTTCCATCATCTGACCTTTGCTTTTTATGTCTTAGGAGAAAGCTGCAATTTTATTTACATGTATAATCTAGATGAAATGCTAGTTTGTGTAGAAAGCTATGTGGGCTTTGATCTTTGAACCTGATTTTCCATTTTTTTTCAAGGCAAAACATAATGAATTAATGGAAACATGGAAACATTCGGTTTTAAAATTATTCCCATTTCATGGTTCTGATTCTTTCAGCCCAGGCCAGATTCTTTATGCTTCCCTAGAGGCTTGAAGCATTAGTTCATAGTCTAAAATATTGTGTCCTGACATAGTAGGTACTAAAATCACTCATATTGCCTCTTCAAAAATGGTAGCTTTGGAAGCTTCCCCATGGAAGTACTTGACTGCAATGAAGGGTGCTACTACTAGCCACCTCAAATTTGTATGAAGTATAAGTAGTGAGAAAATTAATTATTAAATTATGAAAACAGTGGAATTCAAATTATTAGGAACAGAGCAAAAACTAGTAGGGAAAGAGAATAAGTACTACGAGAGTCAACAAGAAAAAGTAAATCAGATAATAATCTAGGCATGGTTTATGGTGGGAGAGAGGAGTTTAAAAAGAATCACAGAATTATAGAATGGCTTGGGTTGGAAGGGACCTTAAAAACCATCTTCTTCTAACTGCCCTGCCATGGACAGGAACTTCCACAAGACCGGGTTGTTAAAAGCATCATCCAATCTGGCCTTGAGCACTTCCAGGGATGGGGCATCCACAACTTCTCTGAGCAACCTGTTCCAGTGCCTCACCACCCTCACAGTAAAGAATTTCTTCCTAATAGCTAATCTAAACCTACCCTCTTTTAGTTTGAAGCCATTCCCCCTTGTAAATATGAGTATATGCCCTTGTAAATAGCCTCTCTCCACCTTTCTTGCAGGCTTCCTTCATGTACAGACAGGAAGGTCACAATTAGGTCACCTTCAAACCTTCTCGTCTCCAGGTTGAACAAACCCAATTCTCTCAGCCTTTCCTCATAGGAGGGGTGATCCAACCCTCTAATCATCTTGGTGGCTCTCCTCTGGATTCGCTCCAATAGGTCCATGTCCTTCCTGTGCTGGGGACCCCAGAGATGGACACAGCACTGCAGGCAGGGTCCCCAAGGTCTCAGACCCACAACTTAATACATTGACTCTTTTCATTCACTATGATCAATTATGGATATTTCATTTATATTTTCAAAATCTTGAATTTTTTACTTCTATGTTTCCTCCTAGACTTGGCTCTGATTGATAGTGTACAAAGAATACCTCATTTCCACCCCAAACTTTGTGTTAGGCTACGCAATCTTCCCAAATTTATATCCAAAATGAAAATAATATGGTACTGATACATGCTAAGTCTTAGTCTTTTTTGCTCAGGAATTTTTTACAAAACAACAGTAAATAGCCCACAGTATTGGAATGGAGAAAATTATGAAGAAAGAAAAATAGAGTGCTAACCTGTGCATATAGTTCTTACTAAAGTAAAGCATCAATTCTAACATGATTTTTTAAATTCTGTATAGATTTATTGAGAAAATCTTTTATATCTATGTCTCCATACATCACAAGCATACTATTGTGATAAAACAATATTATTTTATCTAAAACTGAACATGAGAAGGTTCTTCACAGGGATTCTATAAGTAATCAAAACAAAAATAATATGGGTTTACTGATATATTTGTTTTATTATTTTTTTTTAACATTCAGATGGTTTTACTAAATGTCTTTTTTGTTACCTCTGTCCCTACTGCTTTACAGATGATCACAAACTTAGTATTTCTGGGGCAGGAACAGGGAGTATAACCCCCTTCCAAATTGCATGATAGTATTTTGCGACCCAATTAATGGGCAGTAACAAATCATCAAAGCAATCCAGGTGGTTACTATGAGAGAGGGTAGTTTTTTAAAAGGGATTTAAAAAGCACAAACAAAAAAAAAAAGGAGCAAGAATCTAGGGCACTTTTCAGAGGACACCATATACAACTCAAGAGCAACAATGACGTTAACTGTGAGACAACAGCTCAGCACAAAGTGTCTGGGCAGTGGAGCTCTGCTGCTTCAGTGAAAGCTGTTACCTGTTACCATGCAGTCACTATCAAAGAGAGAAAGTTCCCTCAAAAACAAACAAACAAAAAAAAACCCACAAAAAAACCCAATACAAGACCAAACAAACAAAAAACCCCAAACAAAAACTCAAAACAAAACCAGACAAAAAAACCACCAAAAAAACCCAAACCAAGATGATTAAAAGTTTACTTATATGCAAACTCTTTTTCGCTCTGACTTCAATATTATAAAAATTACCTCTCAGTTCCTAAACATTGAATTTACAGGTGACCAGCTAATCACATCAGCTTTTGATAGCTTTTTCATTATCCAGCAACAATGCCAATTCTGGTTTTGACTTGGAGGTCGTATTATTTCTTGATTGCATTGGTTAAACTGAAAATATACTTATATTCTAGTCCTAATTCTTCATATGATTTTAGGAAACAGGACTGCTTTGTCAATACTATATTTGAAATTAACTCTAGAGTACCTACATTCCTATTGGTGCATTGTTTTTCTCAAGGTGGGAAAGATGAGCAATGCAAGTACAGTAGCTAGGGATGTTATACAGCAAACGTGGTTAAATTCAGTCAAACTCTGCAGTTCAGAATTTTTTTTTTCCAAATGCTCCTAGAATGAGGAAAGTAGTTTCAAAAAGCAGCTCCCAGTCAAAACTGAAGGAGAGGAGCATATCTCCCTACATCTTTTAAAGCCTCTTGGAATTGTTGAGTAAACCTCCCATCAGTCTGTCAGATGCCAAGCTTCCCAAGACAAATGAAACTATCTCAGTTTTGCAGGACTTGTAAAGCAAGAACGTATGTAACCTGCTTTTTAAAAAACACACATGCTGCAAATAGAGATATCATGTGTACTGACATTTCTCCATTACAGCTTAAAGAAACATCCTGTGTGATGCCTATGTGCTGTGCTGTTAGCTCAGTTTGGGATTTTCTAAACACCGGGTTTGCTTTCAAAGAATAACACTCTGGTTCCCATACAATACATAAGAGTCTGCTGGCTCTTCAGCTGGGAAACAAAGTTAAGAATGTGTGGGCTTTGGCTTCAAAATTAACCATGCTTTAGTAATCTAGTATATTAAACTGTTTCTTATTAATGTATCATGCAAATACTCTGCAGTCCTCCCGCAAGTCTGACACTTTCCCAACATATCAATAGCAAATGTTCTGTGAAATGCAACTTTTCTGATGTAGGCCACCCTGACTTTCAGTGTGATCTCAACCCACCATTCAAATCTTCATGGCAGATGCAGAATGGGGTTCTTCTTTAATAAGGGAAACAATATTGAAAAAAAGTTTCTTGCTAGTTTGATTCCCTCAGCAAAGGAATCAGCAAAGTTTGTTTCCTTCAGCAAAGAAGCTGCTGGGGTTTTTTACTTTTTTTTTTTCCTTAATTATGGCTGGATAGAATCAAGTTTGCTGTGTTTACAGAATCAGCATGTAAGGTAACGTAGGGGGATGGTTGGTATCAGCTAGGTTGGTAACAAGCTGATTTCAAATACAATTTTGAAGTGTGTCAGCTTAATCCCAGCTGTTGTCTGTCTTAATGCAGATGAGATGGAGAATGCACCCAGGGAACTTTTGTTACACGACAAATAAGCTTTGTAGAGGCTCTGCAACAACTGTCCCCATCTTCCAGAGTAGATTTTTATTTAATGTCGCTGTTGCCAAGCCATCCAGCTTCACATCCCTTCTCTGGATGATGGATGCGTCTATGTGAACACATGGCAGTACCTTTTTGAGTTACAAGAGCTATCTGTAAGCAGGTTGGCTAGATGCTGGTTGCAGAAAGCAGGTCAACTTGCCCTGCTAGTCAAGAGGTTTTGTGGTTTGCCCTGGGCTAAGAGCTGCCTCACCTTGATTGCTACCAGCACCAGCCTGAAGTTCATGCCTGCTGTTCCAAAGCCACCTCTGCACACTGCGCTGCAGCCTGCAGTCCAGGTGTGGCCATAGGTTCTGGCCCCAACAGTAAGCCATTTAAAATGGCATATGAAGGGTATGGGAGGAATATATAGCCATTGTTATTTAGCTTTCATATACTTATGCTTTACATCTTTTTACACTAGAAATAAAGCCATAGTATTATCTACTCTCCTCTGCCTCAACCATATAATCTCTCAGAGGCTTTCTGTAGGCACTGTTGCAAAAGAGAACTTTGAGCAATTATTAAAGAGGGTAACAAATTCTAATTTTTAGCTATTACATGTGGAAAATTCAGCTTTTTATTTCCCTTCTGTTTTTAATATTCTCTGTTTGGATGCACTATGGTTTTTCCCCCATGAAACATATAGTTATAAATTCACAAAGCCAATACTAACAGTGCAGGAGAGAAAAGCCATGTGAGTTGTGCGAAGGCAGATCCAGGGTGACTCAGTGGTTGAGCAGAGGAGTGAGCTCAGAGAAATAACAGTACACACATTAGAGGTGGAAGGCAAATTAAAGAGCTTTGGAAGCTAAGGTGGGGTTGGATGCTAACCAGACACTGGTACCTGGAGCACACAAATGAAAAACAGAGAGCAATGCCATGATAGGTAACATGGGGCAGGGAGAAAAAAATAACAGATATATTTCCACTGAATTGCATGCCACAGAGGAGGTGACAGGTTCCAGTGGCCACTCATGGACCACACAAACATTTCGCCTCTTGCCTCTTTAGATATGGACGGGAGATGCAACAAATAACCTCAGCAAACAATAGAGTCCCTCCGCAGTGCTCTTCAGTGCCAAGTCTAAGAGAATTGCTGGACTTTTTTTTCTTTGTTTGCTCCTTTTTAGATCTAGCTCTTGGAGTTAGGAGATGATAAGGAACAATGCTTTGGAAAAACACAGGCTACTGCTCAACGAAGTTCTGTTTGTACCAGTAAGAGTTTGAAATATAACAAAACCTAAGTCTGTAATTTGGTCCAGGACTCCCAAAGCAATGTCCTCTGCCATATTTCATTCTACATCCATTCTTAACTAATAGGTACTATACCTGCATCCTTTTACTTCAGCAAATGCAAAGTTGCTATAGTTGTAAAGGACAAAGAGCTTTGGACTCAGGTATAATACAAGAGAGGACAGAAAAATGAGGAGGAAACTGCTTTTGCTAGGCTTATTTGGGTTATGCCTTTTTCTACCCCCGAAATTGAAAGCAACTGGAAATACTTAGGAAATTCAGGAGATTTAGGGCTTGTTTTTACAGCAGATGAAAACAACTGACCCAAATGCCTCTTTATTTTAAAGCTCCAAGGTAGGGGCATATTAAAAATAACCAGGTTCTCTAGGTTCTATTGCCTACAGAAAACTTAAACCTAAAATAATTGTTTTCTAAAATTTATTTCCTTTAACATGTGTACAAGATTAAGTGGTAACAAATAGAAATGTTAGATATTCTGAAATATTTATAGTGAATATCTGAGTTGCTTATTCTGGCAGCTTGTATAAGAAGGGATCAGTATGACATCTACATTTTTTTCCCAGAGATACAGAAAGAAAAAAAGAGTAAGAAAAAAGAATAGGATAAAATGAATTGAGAGTAAATTGCAGAGCATACCTCTGTTTCTGTTCCCTGGTAAAGACAAGACACTATACGCATACTGCAAGACTAATCTAAACTTCTTTTCCAAACAATGTACTTGAATGAGCAATTGAAACAAGTGGGTTTAATTCTAACATTTTCTGTTTGCAATGCAGCTATATCTGGTTCATTTCACCTTCCCCCCCTCTCCCCTACCCATTTAATACGAATTTCTTTACCTTCTGGATTATAAAGTATGGTCACATGCCCTCTAGTGAGCTACACAACAACAGCATCTCGATAGGTGGAGAATTGTCAGCTCATTGAAGAGACACTTGTTTACGCTACCATGTGCTATTTTCCTCTCAGCATGTTTTAAACTCAAGCCTTCTGAATCACCCCGCTAGAATGAGGACCTGGGCAAGGATCTTCAGTATCATGTCCTTTTAGGTGGATCATCTGTCCCCTGTTAGGCAGTAGCTATTTGGAAATGGAGGCCTGCTGGTGCTTAGGAAATAGTGCTTGCAGCAAGTAGCTTTGTACAATGCTAACACTTGACTGGAGGACTCAGTCTTCCTCTCCAGTGGGTTCTCATTAAATACATGGAGATATTTCACAGGTTACATGTACCTTCTATGCCTCAGACTGGCAGCTCCTGCTTTAAAGCAATGCTCTCATTCTAGTTAGATAATTCAGGTCTCAATCAGCAGCTTCACCATTCACGAGTAAAATTTAAGATGTACTTCAAAGTTTACAGGATTGAATTAAAACACAGGGTTACCCAAATCTTACCACAGTTCCTTTTTGCTCATTTATGCCCCTGCAATGCATTATTACCCACATCCTTAAAGAGTCTTACTCTGTCATAATCCATAATATTTGGCTTGATGGTATTAAAGCCTGATTCATATGAAAAGAATAAGAATTGATGTTGCTATTACCAATGGTAATAATAAAGTATCCCATCCACATGATACAAGTTACAGATGCTTGGAACATAGGATTCCTATTTTATGATAATTTTTATCATTCTCCATAATTAATAAAAATTGTGGTACAAATATTCCAAAAGCAGTAACAAATAAGGAAACAGAGGAAAATTTAGTCTTAATGTTGTTTCCCTAGATATGCTCAGAAAATGGCATGATACATCAGGAAAATTAACTTCTGACTTACAGATTATATATTACATTTGGATTGCCAGTCTCATCTGAAAAGTATAAAATGCCTTTTTGAAATGTTAATTAAATTTTTTTGTGACAAATGAGGAACTATTGTATCCAGTTACGCAACACAAGTAACTGTCACTCCCTACTTTGCCATGTTACCAGCTTCATACCAAAAAGCAGCATAGCAAATTTATTTTCCAATTGTTAGACTTTGTCATATTTTCCAGCCATTAACTTGTGACCATACACTTCCATGAAGTCCTCCTTCAGCTATGTTAGATTCAGCTGTGCACTTAGCTGATGGCTTGAACGTATTTCAGCTTGAAACTATGGTCTCACGTATCTAAAGAGATGCATCAGTTCTAAAATCCCCTTTCCATAGGGAATAGCTGAAGATTATAAATATGATTTTAAATAAGATATAAGTCTATATCCTCTATGTAGAAATTTACATAGAAGTTACTACTGCCGTCTGAAAATCTTGTCAACCCAACTAGAGCAGGAGTTGGAATTTTTCCACATTGGGCAACAATAAATATTATTCATGTGAAGATGGTTATCTGGATACAGCAAGGCAGTTATTCTGGGGGAAATTATGGCTGATAGCATAAAAAATCTGGTTAGTAATCCAAGTGACATCTTGGAATATGTAAAAGATTAAGTAACAATGTCTGGAATGGACTAGATCAAGACAAATCCAATGGGAACTTAAGTGGCTAAAAGAGCACTAAATAATCTCAGGAATCCATCTAAAGATTCAAGATGAAAACAACCCCATTCTTTTGCTTATATTCCGTTGGTCTGGTTCACAGTTTTGTTGTTGATGGATGCCTATCTCTTTAGTCAATGTCTAGCCTGTCTCTTTAGCCAATACTTTATAGCAATAAAACACATTATTTATATGAATAAAATTTGCTAGCAACAAAATCTGATCCTTACCAAATATGGTCTCCTTTCTTTGTGTAGCCCATCATGGTTCATAAGCAAAGGGAAAAAAACCACGAAGTTTTCCTATTCACATTAGAAGGTTTCATAACAGATGAATGTTTATTTCCAAAGCTTTCACACGGAAGTAGAGATCAGAACGTGTTCAGGGTAAAGTATAACTACGTTTTACTTGAGAGGAAAGAAGAACTTCTCTCCTATATTAAAAATGGTTTGCTGAATTTTCCCACCTACCTTATATCCCTACCAAACTGGAAAGTTCATGATCCTGAGGTAACTCAGGGATTTGGAAATCTTCACAAGACAGCCTTGACCTGGTGTGCGCACACATCATTTTCACAAATACCTATTGATTTTTAGTATCAGTCCTGCTGCCTCACCTTTCCACCTAAGCAAGAAGCAGTTTTGGAATTTGCCACTCCCTGTTGATTAACTCTGTGTGAAAATGTTATTGTCACATTCTTAAATGTTATTTTCACATTATTAAAATTTCACCTAAACCTGCAGACAGGCAACATAATATGCCAAAATAATTAATTTATAAACTGCTAAATAAAACAGTACAGCAATTACCATTCATCTCTTCTCATCTGAAACCTTTTATCCCAGCCCTTCTCACTAATTCAGTGTTTTGTAATGGTCTAGAACCATCTCCCTACTGCTTTAAAACATTTACAGGGATGATAATTAACAAAATAACTTGAGCCCATTAAGCATAATCATCTCGGTAACTAAGGTAATTCAACTTCTAAAAACCCAAACTAGGCAGTTTTCTCTGAATGACTGTGGTATTGTTTTAATTCTCTTTTTGTTCGTGCCCTGACTTAAAGAACTGTGCATATAGGTTTCAGAGCTGCTGAGATCCTGCAGCTCACCCTGCCTTCATGAAGGTCTTTCCATGGCTCTGACATAAACACATTGGAGGAGAGCAATAATAGTAGTTAACCTGAGGTATGCATTTGTAGTCCCAGTAGAAGACATAACAGCTCACCCTCTCCTCTCAAGATGACTAAATTATGTTACCTGCTGTGTTCAAGTCTTTATATATTCTAACTGCTTGAAGGCAGAGAGGGGTTTGGGGGTCTTACAAAACATCACCTGGTCCATAAAAGAGACATTTTCTGAAAAGTTATGAACAAGGTTGAAGCATTTGCCTCCTCCATAAACTCTTTCAGGAATTGTTGAGCTGATTAGAGATGATGCTGGCACAGGCTTACCTGCTGCCCTCTAGATAAGAGAGATCATAAGAGCAGATCCCATGCCATTTCTATGTTAGGTCTCAATAGCATTCCTGCCTCCTAAGTCTGGTGGTGTAGGACAGGAAAATCTCTGAAAACACCCTCACAGGCAATAAAGGATAATCAACTGTGCTTCAAAAGAAGTTAAGCAGAGCTCTGAAGACGGAACAAGAAAGGAGTCTACATACACAAAATTTGTACTGTGTCATAAATCTAATCTATGTCTCTCATTCAGACTTAACTGCCATGCTCTTGCTCTAATGAAGTACAAGGCCAACATATTCTACCCACCTTCACCGAAAGCCAGTAATAAAGCTGTATGTGTATCTGTGCAGCATCAAAACAGATTTCACATTATTGTTTCAAATAGTAAGAGGACTGAATGGAAAGATGTCTGTATTTTCTTAATAGCTGTAACCACACTATGTAGCACATGTCAAAATTCTGAAAAGAGAACAGATTCCCAATGCTTTGTACGATGTATACGGTTTCTTTTCTTTGATGTCTTTGGTTCTTTATTGTATTAAATTATCTGGATTTTAAAAAGACAAAAAAAAAAAAAAAAAGGAAGGCTGTCTTTTGACTTATTACTGAACTGTCAAACATTATTTGAGCTAAGAGAACAGCCAGGGCCTCCATAAAAATTTTAGAGAGTGGAGGAGGGAAGAAGGAAAGTTGGTAAATATCCCGTCTATTTGCACGGTTAGGTATTTCAGTCACAAAGATTGCAGTGGGAATGACATTGTTCTAAGAGTAATTGTAAGTGACTTCTAAAATTCACATAAAAAGGGATCTACCCTATCACTCCTTAGGGAAGTCCTGCATCCCTCTTCCGCTACCATTTTCTGCAGTTTTCCTACCTCTCCTACATTCCCTAGAGGGACAGGACGAAGCGGTGTTGGCAAGTGTCTCTGATCACTGCTTTGGGGATAGGGGTGAGATTTCTTGCATGCTTTTTCTTCTAACAAACAAGCATGATAGAGAGAAAAGATCCATTTCTCTCTTTTTAATATCTAGGGGAAAATGCAAGCCAACAGGAATTATTTTGCTCTGTTAATGTTTTCTCTTTACCTGGAGCATCTTTGGAGTCAGTACCAGCTGCTGCAGAGAAAGATTTTGGTGCCCTAAAGAGAGATTTATGACTTCAGGAGAATAAATAAGTGAGAAGAGCACAGAAACCTCATAGAGAAAACATTCTGCTGCCATGGTAGAGAGCTGTACATCAAATAGACCTGTCTCTGCAGAGGAGTTGAAAAAGTGCTCCTTCATATCGCTCATACAAAAAGTGGATAAAAAGTGTGGCCCTTTGAAGTCAAAGGCAAAATTCCAAATGACTTGTGCCTGGCCACAGTTTCAGCTTTAAACTCAAATTTGAACATAAATTTAACAAATCACCAGGCATAATATGGTTCAGGTTATTATAAAATAGTCATATTATAAAATAGGCACTGAAGCAGAGGTCTCCCTCATCCTTCACTCTGGCTTATTCAGTGGGAGTTTCCATATGTTCTGCTTGCTATGCAGCTCAATAAAGGCACAAATTTCAGCTTCTAATCCTGAAAACAGAGTCAGCTTTCACTGAACTGAATGTTCCCTTTTGTATAAATAGTCCCAAAAGTTCACATTAAAGGATCTGGAATCTGCTGGCCTGGTTTTAGATCACCTAGGCCCTGGACATGCATAAATCTCTGTCTATAACATCAGAAATGTCCAAATGCTAGGAGATTGGGATAAATTCCCATTTTGAGGTAACAAGAGGGAGAATTAAGAGTTTAAATGGAAAAATGTTAGTGGAAGTGACGTGAACTTACATGTCTGCAATTGATCATATTTAGTAAACATTGATCACGTATTTCTTGATCTAGAGCCAATGGCTAATACAAGCAAGAAAAAAAGGTAAGCTTCTCCACCCTCCATGTGCTGCTTGTGAGCCTGGCAAAGAGTGGGAATGGAGAAGGTCAATATTTAGTCCTGTAGTACAAGCAAAGCACAGGTTGTAGGCAAAAGAGTGCAAATTTCTTGGGGCATTGCACGGTAAATGAGTTCCCAGAGGGCTCCAGGCAGCAATGGTTAGACCACTTCTTATAGCTCAGGTGCAGTCTGCTGCTTTTCTTAGTGCAGACAAAGCATACATTTGTTTTCTAATTTCCTAGGTAAAATCTTTGATATGTAAAATAAATAGAGCTAGAAAGATGATTGCTAGACACGTAACATTGAGGAAGCTCTAGTATTTTTCCCTTTGAATTTCAAAACTTAGAAGAGTTTCCTTAAAGAACTCACATACAAAAACTCATAATGCAGACCAATATCATGTGTTTTATATGCTCTATTTTAAAGTCTACAAGCACAATAGCAAGGACATTACTAACACTAGGAAATTAGCTCAGATTGCACGAGATAGGGCAAGCCATTGAATGCTGGTGGAGCAAAGCAGGAACAAGGAAATTGGCTTTGCCAGCTAATCCAACATGCTATAGACCTATACAATGAAGTTCCAGTTCCAGTCTTTCAAGTGTTAGCATCAGGGCCAGCTTAGGCAACTCCTTCCTAATACTCCCTCCTTTCCATGCCTTCTCTCAACTGAGCTGGTTCAGTTGTCCATGTGGAAAACCAGAAGAAATTAGTCATAGAGAAACACGAACAATCATGGATGTTTACAAAAATAATCTTACACAAATGAAAGCAAAGAGGAGTTATTTTAACACAGAGTTGTCCAATGATCTCGTTTGCCATGCCACATGACAGCAGCATCAGCAGTACTGTGGGCCAGCATGGGAGCAGAAGAAACTGCTGGAATCAGAAGGCCAAGCAACGGATGGTACAAGGAAGGCTGCCTGCAGTCACAGGCTCTCAGCCAGATTAATGCTTGTTTCCCATTGATAAATTAAGTCTCATGAATACCACTGAAAGCAGATCTGGGCGTGCTGTGAAAGTCTGATGTTTAACACTGCTTAGGAAAAACTCAAGGTACCTTAAAAGATGAAAATTCATAGCTCTGGCTTAAAGGAGGTGATGGCCAGTGATGGTTTCACACCTTGGTAACAACTTTGACTACACCTGACTATGTAGTTTGCTATATCACTCACAGTCATTGTTGCATGTACAGACCAATGCTACATTGAATATATTACAGGAAAAAAAAAAAGAGACAGAAAAAAGGTTTAAATGCGTTTCTCAAGGTGTGTTAGGCTTGCAGCAGAATTGCCAGAGCTGACCACACCTGAGTGCTATCATTTGCTAGGCTGACATCACAAACAATTTTGGAGCCTGCTGTAGTGCAGGCTACTATATTAGAATTGCTTGACTAGACTTCCTTCTAATGAAACTAAGAATTATATAATCTCTCTTAGTAAGAAGCATACTTAAACAGAATCTTGAAAAAAAAGATGCAAGAAAAAATATTCTTCTAATATTCTTTAAAATGCTTTTGCCTTCTGACTTTCAAGAATTTAACACTGAAGCCTCTACCTCTTAATGTAAAAAAAGTCTATTTCTATGTGAAGACTAGCACTTGAGAGGTCTTGACTTTATTCATTGTTGGAATTCACATGAAGAAGTCATGTAAATACTGTCTTATAACTCCACGTGTAACTTCATCCTAACAGAGGCACTTGTGGTTTAACAAGCATTTTGTTTGCCATGGAAAATTGAAGGATAGTTTATGGTAGTTCACACAGAGTATTTTAGACTCCTGAAGATAAATGTGACACAAAAAGTTCTCAGCAAAAGCAACAAAGCAAGCAGTTATCATAGAACCATGGAACACCCTAAATTGGAGGGGACTCACAAGGATCATAGAGTCCAGCTCCTGGCTTTGCACAGAGCAGCCCCAAAAATCACAGTGTGTTTCTGAGAGCCTTGTCCAAATCCTTCTTGAACTCTGGCAGGCTTGGTGCGCAGCAGTCAAATCACGGTGCATCATTTCAAAGTCATAAAGCTGAGTTCACAGAAGTGTTCACCATTTAAAGTCAGCCCTTAACAAAAGCAATTGCTGAGTTAAACATTTTTCTGCTGCTATACTTAGGAGATGGACACAACAGCCATGGGGAAATTCCAAGCTGCAAAATCACCCTTGGTGGTTTTGGCCTCAGTCACATCCTGCTCCAAGGTATAAGAGAGCAGCTGAGTGCTCTTCTAGTGAGAGGAGGAGGAGGCAGCTGGCGAACATACCATCTTTCCTAACAGGGAGGAAAAAACCCAGAAGTGACACCACATGGCATGTTCTGGCCTGCATGTAGATAAACTGGTGGGTTTTTAATGTGCAAACAGCAAAACAGCACATCAACTCACTCTGTAATTTAAAATATCAGAAAAGCAACAAAACTGAATATTTGTGTCATGATTTATGAAATTGCAACACTTGCAATACCAGCAATTTTACCCAGAGCTTACCCCTCCTTATGGAGGGATGTGGGAGCTCATCCCTTCAGGAATCAGAGATAAAATGCATGAGCCATCTCTTTAACCAATCCCTCCCCAAACTCAGTATCCTCAAAATCCCACACTCCAGCATAATGGGGAGATGAATAAGAAACACTGTTTTTTACTCTCTGAAACATCCTACGTTTCAAGTCGTTCCTTGTGTTTAATACCTGAGATGAGGAAAACCATCACTGAGGCAACATCATTTAAAGCAAACTTCTTACATCTCTTGCTTGAAATAAGCAGGCAGTGTACCCTTGTGGCCAGGAAGGCAAATAGAATCCTGGAGTGCATCAAGAAGAGTGTGGCCAGCAGGTGGACAGAGGTGATCCTACCCCTCTACTTGGCCCCAGCGAGGCCACATCTGGTTCTGGACTCGTCAGTACAAGAAAGACAAGGAGCTACTGGAGAGGGTCCAGTGGAGGCCACAAAGATGATTAGGAGTCTGGAGCATATCTCTTATGAGGTGAGACTGAGGCAGCTGGGCCTGTTTAGTCTGAAGAAGGCAAAACTGAGAGGGGATCTCATTAATGCATATAAGTATCTCAAAGGCGGGTGCCAAAAGATGGTGCCAGACTCTTCTCAGTGGTGCCCAGAGACAGGATGAGGAGCAATGGCCATAAACTGAAACACAAGAAGTTCTACCTCATCATGAGGAAGAACTTCTGTATGTTGAGGGTGGTAGAGCACTGGAACAGGCTGCCCAGGGAGGTCATGGATTCTCCCTCTCTGAGACATTCAAACCTCATTTGGACAGGTTCTTACGTAACCTGTTCTAGGTGACCCTGCCTTGGCCGGGGGTTGGACTAGATGATCTCCAGAGGTCCCTTCCAACTCTAACAATTCTGTGAAATCCAATTTTTTTTAAAGAAAACACACAACCTATTTGTAAGTAAGGATGTCTGTATAGTAAATGTCTGTCCTGTTACTGCTCAATCATTTCCACTCCCATTGTTTAGATTCTGCTACCCTCTTAAATAAATACCTCCCTCACATATGGATAGAATGTATACATTATTTTTTAAAGGGCAGTCAGAACAGAGATTATGGTATGAGGAGTGAACATTGAAGTCTTTCCTACCTATTAAGGCATTCCCAGCTTTGCTTTGTCTTTTCTTAACTGTTTGATTCTTCTTGCAGTTGTACCCTTTGAAACAGTTTTGACGTCCTGACTTGTTTGTGTTTCTTCTATTCCATCACGTTTCCGCTGCAAAACACATCTCTCTGGGATAGTTTAACTCTCATTTGGGGAACTCATAGAGCTACCTTATCTCCATCATTTTCCCCTATCTTGCTCTGAGCTTCCATCTCTTAGTGTGACTGTGTTTACATGTAGCACAATGGAGAAATATGACCTGAAACACGAATATCAGTGCGAGAAATTTTCCTTCAGAAAGAAATTACAGTCTCCATTAAACCTTATAGATTAATATTTAATTCTTGGGACTGTGCACACACATAATATCAAGACCTTTACACAGAAGCTACACAGGAGCCATGCTTCAAGAAGAGGTTATGTATTGCTAGCATCAACCCCTGGACTGCGTGGATTTCTCAGATTTGTGTGGTAGGTTTCGTTTGATCAAAAAATTAAAATGTACACCTCAAGTTTACTTCAGCATACTTTCAGAACTGCCTGGGAATGTTACATTCTGAAACCAAGGTATTTCTATGAAGTTAGGACTCAACAGCTGAATGTTTGTAGTTATGTTTTCAATTATAGCATTAAGCCCAGCAGTTTAAAGCCAAGACTCCTAATTTACAACAGTACTTGTTAATTTACAACACTGAGCTTGTATAACGTTTAAGTAAACACTGCACTTCTGGATGACAGAAAGCTAAACAATGAAATAAAACTTCAGAAACATATCTACTCCTGCAGTTTTCAAAGAGCTTCCAGTTCTCCAAAAACAAACAGCTCCCAGCTGCCCGGCATTTATACTCCTGCATCCTATACCTCTAAATATGTAGAGAGAAAGGGACCAACAACCTAAATCCTTTTCATTCAGAAGATCCATCAAACCAGATTTTAAGGTAAAAGTCTGCTTTCATCCACTGTATTTAATTTTGTTTTGTGAAGGGAGGGAAATGTGAAGAAGAAAATAAACACAAATTATAAACATGAAATGTACTTCAATTTTACTACTGAAAAGTCAACTCTTTGTTTCAATTAAGCTAAATCCTAGTCTTTCTAACAAGCATTTGAGCTGAAGACAACTCCCTCACGTTTCAGCCTTCTGTGGCTGAAACAAGTCAAACTGCCAGCTCTTCTTCTTAACCGTCAATTGCTTCACCTCCTTTCCCATTACAATTTAAAAAAAGTTTCACCTACCTAACCTCATTTTCCTCCATAAAATGCAACTTTCCTCTTCTGGCTCTTGCCAAGACCTCAATACGAGGGCTGATCAAATAAATGGAAGCTGGTCAGAATATCAATTTTTCAGAAAAAAATATCTTCAATGTATTTTTCTAAAAGCCCAAAATAAGATGTCAATAGAAACAGACTATTTTTCAATGAGTTACTGGAATTGTTGCAAAAGGCATACACTTCATTTGAAACAACTGATTTAACTGAAAATCTATTTTTTTACTAAACCATCCCAAAAGTCAGTTGTTTAAAAAACTCTGCAGAGGATGATGCCCTTAAGGTCTAACTCGGTTTTCTCCTCAAGTCTATAAAATCAGAGCTTTCAGAACTTTTGAGCTTTATACTCAAATAAAGCGGTTTGGGGAACATTTCAATATGGAAGCCCTCGAAGGGCTAAGAATGCAGAAAATGTGTTTCACAACAGTCTTCAGTGGTACACAGTATGAAGAAAGGACTCAGAGACTGGAAAAGCTGAGGCATGTTCAAAGAAGTTGTGAGCCTGAGGGCAGGTTTTGCAAAGCCTAAATAATGACTTGAATAGCACTGGCGAGCCACGGAATAGGACCAAGAGCATCAAAGGTCTCTTAGGGAGAAATGGGATAGGACAGTGGCTTCACGACGGTTTTGTGAGTATGCACTATTCAGGATCTATAATACCATAACTAATTAAAAAGGGTTTAATAGACATTATTCTTTGGGGTGGGTGGGAGGGTGTTTCAAGTTACCAACAACATTTTGTCCTTTGGGAATATTTTGCATATTTGTAAGCAGAATGTTGAGTAACAGCCTAGGAAAATGCCCTCCAGACTCACTCCTGGGTCTCTGGAGCAATCCAGCTAGAAACATATACAGCCTAGTCCAGAGAAAGGCCAAGATCAGCAACTCCCTCTCAAATGGATGGGATTTTTGAGCGTGCAACATCCCACAGTGGGCTGAGCCCTTTAAGTAGCAGTAATTGCAGACAGCTCTCTGACTTGGGCAGGGAGAGAAATTTGGGGTTGGCAACCTGAATAGCACACTGCCCAAATGCCCATTCAGCTACTGTCTGAAGACAGAAATCCTTACACTAATTGTTTGTTCATTTTTGAGGGCAAAATTCCCAGGGACACCAGTGGGATTCTACCTATGTTAACAAGGACTTCAGGCTCTGAGTTATTACTGATTATGACTGAGAAAGGCATTAAAAAATAACAGGGATACTCTCCAGCAAGATCAAATATCACATATACAGCTTTAAATTTTGAGAGTTTTATCTTTTTTAGGGTCTACAACAAAGATGAAGACATATCAGATTGAGGTGACCTCAAAAAGAGCTGACACTCATATTCAAGTACACTACAAGTAATAAATATTTCCAATTGACAAAGTCAATTCCTACCAAAAAACCCAACCAAACAAAAACCCTCACAACCCAGAAATATGATGGGTAAAATATCACCACATCACAACACTTGAACAGGAATGAAAAGCAAGCACTGAGAGCTAAAATAACTACTGAGGGACAGGAAGCTTAAAGCAGAAGGCTTAACATGAACTCGAGAAAGGAGGGATGCAATGCAGCAAATGTAAATGTTAGTATTTTACCAAAATAGATTAAGTTAGACTAAAACATAAGCAGCAGTTACATAAGCCAATTTGCTCTCTCGTAACAGGGCACATGCCTAGAAGAGATGCAGTAGATGTCACAGTTTGAGCAGAGCAAGTTTTTTAACAGTCTCCCTCGACATTTTCATAAGCCACCAGGGGAGACAGACTAGAGAAAACACTGTGTTCAAGGAGTTCTTATTAATGGCTCACTAACTGGAAATATACACACATATAGATATTTAGATATCTATATATCTAGATAGATATATACATATACATATATATGTGTATATATAGGTGTAACCAAGGAGCCTGTCCTCAGTTAGGTGTTTCCAGTATTTTAAATAGCAACCTGAATTCTAACTATATTCAGGGAATTAAATGAATGCTCTGAGTGGAAAAGGGCTACAAGGGCAATGAAGACAACAGCTAGTTTTCATAACAATACTGACAATGTTGAGAAATAATCCATGTTTAAAAGAAAAACAACCAACAGCCACAGGGTTGTGACTAAAGAGTGCAAAAAGCATATTAATATGCTTTTACTTTTCCATTTAGCAGAAATGGAAAGCACATGAAAGAACATACAGCTGATAAAGTCTACCCACAGTTAGACCACACAAAACAAGGAGCCTAAAAAGAATTGCCAGAAAAATATATCATCTTCTTAATTAGCGAGAACTTGTAACAACCCATGGGGCTTCAAGCAATACCAGAGAAACACAAATGAGAAAGCATAAATGACAGCTAAAATTAAAAAAATAGAGAGGCATGAAATAAATATCTGTTCTCTTTCTTGTCTCCTTGTTTTCAAGCTTGTTATTATGTCTTGCAAGTTCAGGAAGAAACTGTACTATCCAGTTCGTTTTATTTCACCCAGGGTTGTTGCAAGGTCACATGAAAGAGGATGGTGTTGGTGAAGGGTTGGGAACAGCTGATATAACATTGTGTAGGGATGCCACTAGCAAAACAGAGAAGAAGTTCAGTATGAAAGTGTGGCACAGCAAATTCCACCACTCCTACCTCCTGTAGGGAAGAGCATTTCCATCAGTCCAGCCTCTTTCCTCAGTTGTCCTCCCTTGGGCTCCAAACACCCCGTCAGTACGCATATTCCACATTCCTCTGGCCTATAAAAGAGATATTAATACATTCCTAGTATGGCATTCAGGAGAAAAGTATGCCCAAGAGATGAAATTATACTCCCAACTCTCTTAAAGTGAACTACGGTATCAGGAGATACAGGCAACATATTGGAAGAAACATGTTCACAGGAAATAAAGACGAGGTGTGGCTCATGAAACTACAATTGAGCAGTTTGTTTGAATGACTGTTTTTAATTTACACCTGCTGAAAGCACCAATAAGCTTCGGAGATATGCACTAGTGCTGAACCCCATGGATGTCAATGGGATTGCAAGCGAGCACGAGGCTTACCCAGGCTGCAAGTTCAGAGATAAAAGCAGGTCTAAGTGTCTGGCTGGATCAAGCACCTATGGACCTTGAACTTATACTAATTGACAGAAGAATGTCCTCTTGCATTAAATCAAAATGGATTTTGTATCACTTTGTGGATAGTTTGGTTTTCAAGCATTGGACAAAGGCCAAGCTGTTGGAATGAGAGTGAAGTAGTTTAAGGATATGTCATCACAGTTTTCAGTAAAGCCATAAATCTGCTGAATTGCTGTGTGACTCTTATAACACCAAACTGAAGTGAACTGCATAACAGCAAAATAAAACATTTAATATAGAGTTACTTTTACAGTGTGTTGCCTCACTTTGCCGTTTGCACAATAAATATATTTTGCTGTTTCATGAAGTCGTACAAGAAGGTTTGAGGTCACACAGAAATGGATAAAAACAAGTTTAAGGGAAAAGAGTCATCATCAAAAGCTATGAAATAAGGCTCTGATAAGGGCCCTTCAAAATCTGTTGGAGTTCTGCTATTGAACACAACACAAACAGGATTTGGACTCAAATGAGGGGATTTTCTACAGCACCTGTGGATGTTTTTAATTCCTGCAATACATGTTAGATCCCCAAGAGTGCATCTGGCAGTGGTCAGAAGGATTCTTCCATTCCTGTCTCTCTAGTTTCTTTGGTAATAACTGCTGGATCTCACTGCCTTTTCATTCTTATTTCCAGATAACACAGTATGACAGAGATTCCTACATTAGACACCCCAGGTATCTTTCCCTTTTCATCTAAAAGAGATTTCTTGCAATAACAGCCTCTTCTTAATAGAATGTGACCTGTTTCTTAGAAAACACAGGAAACAGAAAATTACTTGAAAAGCATAGTAATAAAAAATTATAAGAATTAATAAAACTGATGTAAATACATGTTTCAATATTCTATTCATTACTGATTGGAAAAGCCTGTTGTTCTAAAAACAACAGCAGTTGTTCTAAAAACAACAGCATTTTTTACAAGCACTTGAGTAAAGGCACTAGATATTTTTACAAGCAGACTTTTGACTTTGTGGATTCCTGAGAGGTTTCCCAATGCTAAAAAAAAAAAACAAACAAAACAATAAGATCTACTGAGCATTTGTTTACTCTTTAAAGAAAAGTAATAGAATTCAAACCAAATAAATACAATTTTTATCTCATCTATCAAAACATACTCCAGATATATTCCATGTCTAAATATACCCTGGCATGTACACCATGATACATTGTATGAAGGCACATCTGCTTCTTGCAATAAGAATTTTGATTAAATATTAAGAAGACAATGAAGACAGGGTAAAAAAGGTACAGACAGCCAATGAACAAAATAGGCACATATAATATGACACTAGTTCACTCATTTCCTTAACACATCCCAGCCCATCTAAGAAAAGCCTTCTGAGGCTTCACAATCAAAACTCTGTGTGATTTCTCACTCAGAAAACCCCAGCACAACAAAATGAGCCTTGCAATGTGACCCTCAGGACAACAAAGAAAGTTCTTGGCAGAACACTAGAAGATCCAATTTCCATAGCTATGGCCCTCTAACAGCGCATGTCCCTTTTTGATTAAACCAACTATGAGATCATCTCCAGCACAGAGCTAACAACTGCTATATTGTCATGCCAGGAGCATGTTGTTATTTGCACTAAGGCAGGAAGACTTTCTACTTAACACTTAATTTACTTTTATTTAAACATTACATAGCTGAAACATAAAACAACAAGAGTCTGATGCTGATGGGTGTGATGATCTCTGCACTTCTGCACTCCACATCCGAAATGACTTTTAGTCTTTTCAGGCCCTACCTAACAAACACAGTTGCTATACCGAAGAAACGAGGTGATTTCTGAAGCAACATATTCCCAAAGTATTCAAAACTAGTGGCTGATAAAATTTACACTTAGTTCAAACAATCCATTTTTCGTGCTATTAGTTATCTTGATTTAAATTTCCCTTGGGACAGATATTTTTTAATAGAAGTGTCTTATCTTTAAAAAGGTGTTTATATAGCATATTTTTATTGAAGTTCTCTTACTTTCTACTAAGAGATTGATATAGGAGGTAGTGTAACAGTCATTAGAGAAATCACTGACTAAAGCCAGTTTTATAGATGTAGAGAAGAACCTGCTTCACAATCAAAAATATGGCTAGGTGAGTAGAGAAAAGCTAAACAAAATCTTGAAGTCTTAAACCGAACAGAAGACATAATGTGAATGTACCTGGACTGAACTTATTCTCCTCTAGTCTTCCAGTGATGTGTACAGATCAGCAAATCAGAGGTGGTATGATCTAAGAAATATAACTATCCTGTATCCTACTGTTTATTTCCAAGAAATAGTGCTACTGGTTCAGAAAGTCATTTTACATTTAAAGTCCTATAATTTTATAACTTAGTAGCTGGTACTTGATAAAAATTTGGCAAAAGGGCTAGAGAATCTGTTTCATGCTAATGTTTTTTCATCTGTGAGAGGTATTGTAATAAATATTTCCAGCAGATATTATCAGATTTGCTACACACTAACACTACCAAATTTGTGCAGATGGAAATGGATTTAGCAAACAATATGCACTAACAGATATCTGCACCCTTACTATGGATAAGGGGACATGAAATGCATTTGTCTCCTTCCATAATGTTTTTTCTCAGACTTTCTGTAATCATTAGCTATTTCTTTCCTGTGCAAGAAATGCAGCTTTGACTAAAAATGAACTGCAAGTGAGAATCTGAAAGAATATCCAAATCACCGAACCTCTATGACCTCAGCTTCCACAAGATTTAAATTTGGAATCTTAAAGCCATGACACCCTTCACTTTGAAGAAGAACACACCAACATTAAGATTCTGTTCAGACATACAGTCTCCTACAGCTCTAAAAATTCAGTTCATGACCCAGTTATGGGAGGGAAATGAAAGATGTTGCAGTTTGCCCAACTCCACAGAGCAGGAATGCAGCAGTATTGATACAGGTTCCTGGCTGTGATCAGGCACCATATCATGAGCAGTTAATGTCAGGTGCCTATACCCTAAAGAAAGGTTTGATTCCCTAAGAATGACTGACAGGGCTTTGGTGACTTGAATTATATCCTGCCTCATCAGCATTTAATACCATTTCCAAATGATCAAGCAAAGGAGATTCGAAGTTGTCAGAGGAATTGAAAGGGGACTGGTGATGATGTCAGTGTTGCTAACTGCAGTATCTATATTGGTTTTATTTGATCTCTTTCCCATAAGTAATCTGGACTGGCACAGAATAGTTTTGTGGTATTTCAACTTGTGATACTTCAAAGCTCTGTGCAGTAGCAACCAAAGAGCATAAAAAAACGTAAACTTGGATCAGCAGCTTCACCTCAGGATGACAAAGCTAGTCAGTAGCAACATGCATCAACAGGGACTGAACCTAATAACTGCCTTCACAGTTGCATGAAAAGCCACTTTCCAGTGTCCAGAGTGGCTGCAGAAGATATCCTTTAGAAGTTTCCACCAGGAGGAATATTGTTTCTCATTCTTTTTCTAATGGTGCTTTTCTCTGCAGGTTACCTAGTCTCTGTGAAAAGACACTAAATATTCTACTTAACACCCTCCTTTGGACTGACCACTGCATTAATCATATACAAATGTTAATTACCATTGCTAAAGCAAAACAACCCCAAAATATGTAAGCTTCAATCAAAGCCTGACAAATTAGCAAAAGAAATAAGAAAACAAAAAAGGTCAGTTGCAAATATCCCTCTTCCAAGTGCAAATTGTAACTAATTTAGAAGTGTATGTTTGAAAGAAGTGTATCATCTTGGTTGCTAAGAGCTCAAAGACCAGTGCAAATAAATGGCTCCTGAGGGGGTGATATTCAGGGACAGCCAGTAATTCCCAGTTTTAATCTGTCATAATCAATGACAGAAAAATGTATCAGAATAGTCAGTTCTCCCTTTTACTCATTACTTTTCATTAAGTGGATTAAGCAGCTTAAAAAAAATGTTGTCTTTGTTCATATTAGAAAACTCACAGCATATCTAAGGATGTTCTCTGTATAAGATTTTATATCTAATTACAATTGATTTGATAACATATTTGGGAAGCATCTTTGGGTTTTGAAATTATGTCTATTTTGCTTTCAGAAAGACTGTAAGACAAATACTCAATATGCCCTTAAGCCAGACCTATAAACCACTGAATAGGAATTTTGAGCTGATTTTGAACGCTTGACCCTGTGGATGTTTGTTCTGAAGGACAGTGGGTGTGAGGAGATCGTCTGTGTAAAATTCCCGCTTGATAATGCTCCCACGTGGCTGCAGCTTCTACTCAAAGCTGTGGTTGCCATCCTATACCATTCCTACATGATCAGCTTTGAATTGAAACAGGAAACAACACATAATATTTTATACCACCTTAGGTACTTATAGGAAAGGAACTGAATAAAACTGACTCTTCGACAAATGGTCAGTCTGTTTTCATAACCACTGGGTTATATATTAATTTTTTAATCTATGTCACTTCAGTAATAATATTAGCCAAAAAGACACTGGTTTTTGTTCAGGGATTTTTTTGGTGGTTTTTTTTTTGGTTGGTTGGGTTTTGTTGTTTTGTTGTTATTGTTTATTTGTTGGTTTGGGGTTTTTTTTATAGCCCCAAGGCTTGTTTGCAATGAAGCTGTACAATTTTGCATCTAGCTTTGCATGGAATATGCCTCCCAAAAAGTAGAGAATGGATGAAGGGTTAAAACAAGGGATGTAAACCTTTGGGGAAAACGAGTGCCAACAGGTTACTATAATTCAAAGGTAAAACCTATTTCTTCTCAATAGAAACAGATTTTTGCTACATCCCAATGAAAAATAGATAATAATGTATTTTTCTAAAACAAATAGTAAGTTAACCACCTCCAGGTTAAGTTCTGGAGTTTATCCTTTCTTGATTAGAAGTATCAGTCGTCATAAATTACATTTTTTTGATAAAAAGATTGCAAGAACAAGGATTTTGCTGAAACAAGACTAAAAATTTTTGAACAGCGTATGCAAATTATTTTTCAATCATAAAAGAAATGTGAAAGTCTAAACTTCACCTAACTCCATATCATATGTTGAAATACTATGTATGTGTTCCCAAACTGACTTGGGGGAGCAAAGCCATGCAAAGCCAGACACATACACTCGTTGTGGAGTGTACAGACATAACACCTTTCAAGTGAACAGCCTAAAAGTAATTAACACTTGCTACACTTCTACATTTGTTCCCCATAAATATATATTTGAACACTAAATTTACAATCTAATGATGAACTGGTCTCTAATTTCTCCAATAGTGTCTGCTTTCATAGAATCAAGAATAACCTCTGTTGGAAGGGACCCACAACAGTTATTGAATCCAAATCTTAACCCTGCACAGAACCATCCCCAAGAGTCACACCATGTGCCAAAGAGCATTTTCCCAATGCTTCTTGAAAGCTGTCAGGTTTGGTGCTGTGACCACTTCTCTGGAGAGCTTGTTCCAGTGTCCAACTACCCTCTGGGTGAAGAACCTTTTTCTAATCTCTAACCTGAACCTCTTCTGACAAAATTTCCCTCAGGTCCTGTCACTGTTCGCCAGAGAGAAGATGTTACCTTGCTTTGGCCTGCCTCCAGGCCTGCTCCATGAATAACCATGCCAGACATCTTCCCTGATTCTCCCCAGACCTTTTTCCTGCACCTGGGAAACAGCCAGGATCCTGACATTACCGATGGCTCTCATTGACTTCATTTGACAAGAAGGCAGCTCTTCAATTTTTCCACTCCGCAGAGGGATGCTGCCTGCTTTTAACACATAAAAAGGGCACTATTCTTATTCCGTGTATTATCAGATCTCATCTTGATCACCCGAGCAGGTCCAAATCCTCAGCCGAAACAAGAGGAAGCAACTCTTTAAGGCCGGGAGGGTCTTTCACCGCCCCGCGGGCACCGGTGCTCGTTCCCAGCAAGCGCTGCCATCTGGTGGCATCTGGGAGAACGGCAGCCCCGACTTCAGCGGCACGTCAGGGAACACCGATACCATTGCTCCTTTAAAGACCGTAGCAGTGGCATGAATTGATACCCAGTGGAATATATAATCGAATCCCTGATTGTAAGCATAAGCTGGAAGTATCAATACCCTTCCAAGACACTCGTGATAATGTATTTATATTCCTGGCAGGAAACTTGAGTCAGTTCAGCAAGTTTCTAGTGCAAATCTGATATGGATGGTTGACCTGAACTCCGGGGGACAAACTCTAAAGATAGAACAGGGGGACAGGGTTTCTGCATGCAGAAAACTGGATGCCAGAACTTGGATAATTCTGTAATTTCTCCTAGATTAGTCACAGACAAAACCAAGTCATTTGACTGACTTCATATTGTCAGTATGAAATTATTTTGTTGACACAGATTTAGGCTGTAAATGAGTGCTCAAAGATTAGTGCGTGCCTTTCCAATGAATTCCTTACTAGAGTTTAAAACTCTCTGTTTCTGTTTCAGCTTTCTGTCAGCATAGCACCCAGCCTTGCAAGACGTGATGTGGTCTCAAATGCTGTTAGCGAATCCGGGGGTCAAAAGAGCTCAAGCCTCGCACAATAGGCCTTGCTCTCCTCGTTAAATAGAAGTACAAAATTTGTGAGCGCAGCTATTGTCATTCCCATGTATTTTCGTTGCTTGTTTCCATATCTTCTACTGCATCTCTGCTACAACATCAGGGAGCTTTTCTCGTGCAGAGTCTGGACGGACAGTACATATTTGAAATAGCGTGAGGAGCTTGGAATACAGTGTGTTTACAAGTCTGGAGTTTTATGTCCTTATCTGAACCAAACTGCTCACGCTTCTGAGCGTCAACACACTGTTGCTCATCAGAAAGTTATCTGTCCAGACAAGGCACATTGCTCCCAATTTAGAAGAGTGAGCAAACACATTTGAAACACAACAAAATTGGAACAGGCTAACAAGGCAAGTAAAAGAATTATTCAAGGTCTCACAATACAGTTGATAGCTTTCTTCACAACGAAGGTTAGAGAGGAGTAGGTTGATGTTCTTGCATGCCTATTTGAGAAGAAAAGGATAAAGGCCATTGGAACCAAGCAGATAAAATAAAAGATCCAGTGGCTGAATCTGTAAAAATTCAGATTAAAATCAGAAGTGTATCTTTTCTGAGCGAAGCTTAACCATTCAAGCAGTCAACACACACCATCATGGACTGTCCACCACTGGAAACCTTCAATTTGAGAGTAGAAATCCTTAAAAAATCCTTATTCTGTGATTTCAGACAGCTCCTGAGGCACTGTAGAAAACACATATTGATCATTTACAGCCTGAATTGTGCAAAGAGCCTGACTACATTATTTTAAAATTTTTTGCCCTTCAAAATTTAAGAACACTTAGCATTAAACTGAGCATGTGAATAATTTCACCTCTGTTTACTAATTTTGGTGAGTTCAACTGGACCAGTGAATGGCTTAAATTTGAGCATAGAGTGATGTATAATACTGACACAAGACCACAATTAGCATCTGTAGGAGGTTACAAATGTCTCTCTAAGTAAAGTTGATCATACAGCAACCAAAAATCCTATAGCATTCTCAATAAGAATAAAGAACATTACCCATTTCTCAATGAGGCTCTTTTTCCTCTCAGGAAAATCTCTTCAGAGAGTTGAATCTGCCTGACAGCTGAGAGTCAAACACTGTATAGAATCTGTTATAATGAGACATCCAAAATACTTAAAAAGTAAAAGAAACTTGGAAAATTAAATTATGTTTCCATTCATCTGACTTCATTCCAAGTCTGTAATGCCTATTACACATCAGCTGGGTTATATTTTAGAATCACTTTAACTAGTTAGTAGTGTTCTGGAGGTCAACATAATTTTTGACCTGATGAAGTAGAAAGGGGAAATTTATAAACAATATTGACTCGCTCATACCTAAGACATCACATCAAAACTATGCCATGCTTTCTCAAATTCTTTCTTGATTTCTTCAAGTCTTTAGAAGAGTATATCATTTTATGCTACGTAAGTCTCTGATTAAGAGCCTTAGAGGCCTTCATAGGTTTTCTGTCTTCTCCACACATTTCACCCATAAGTAGGAACTAATCTGTCCCAGGCTGGAGTCCAAGTACCATGTTTTACACCCCACATCTTGCAGGTGAGTCCCACAGTTGCCATGACAACTTTCTGTTTATGATACCAAAATCTGAATTGCCTGTCCTTTTAGGGCATCTGCTACTGCAGAAAAACTAAACTGCAAAACTAAAAAGTCCAAGAACACACTTAGCGGTCACTTCATCAAGAAAACTCAGTTTTCAAACTGTTATTTTAAATACTTCTCCTATGCAGTTTACAGTACCTTTCAGGAGGTACAGAAACAGCAGGAAGGCAAGACAATAAATACAGTGGATGAGTACATGTAGTTCTATACACAAAAGCCCCACACCAAAAGTCTCAGGAAAGCTGAGAAGGAAGGGCTTCCAGTCTTCCTTGTAAGAGAAGTGTGAAGGAAAGGTTCCAGTCACTTTGCAGAAAGATCCTGACCAGTAGTGCAGTATCTGAAGTGGATTTCACATTGAAAGCAAGAATTCAAATCCTTTGCCTTATCTATATATGTATATGTGTATATATAGAGGCATGTGAATGTGTATAACACACACATCACACGTGTGCTTTGTTTGCATTCACATGGTGTTCTGCACGGATTTTCTGCTCTCCTTGCCTGAAAGCTGATCAGACATCTGGGAACTTCTACATTGACCTCAGCAAACTTTGCACAGGTTTCTCAAAAAGCACTATGGGACAATCTGAATTCCAAAATTATGTTGCTTTGAGTGGTTTCCAAGAAGGCAAACAAGAAACTTTTTTTTCCCCTGATCACAGAGAATTCAGAACCTCTTGGGAAAGCCTTTGAACTTCCATTAAATGTGATCTGTTTAATGTTTGGATCTGTCGAAGGAGAGGCAGTCAGATAAACTGGGCCAACGCTGAAATGAACTTTCTTCCAACACCTCTACAAGTGTAATCACATCTCCCTGAGCACCTCCGTAGATGATTGAATTAGACATTCAAAGAGGTGATAGACAAACAGAAATCAGGCAAATAAAGATAATCTACCCTTTCTCTAGGCATCCAAAGGGATTCAAACCTACAACAGAGGAGCTTTACATGTTCCACTACCTACCTAAAATATTAAATTCTCTATGGCTGATATGTCTTTGGAGCTGAAAACTGTTGGCAAAACATTTCTTGTTTTTGTCTCGGTCTAGGAAAATGAGATATTGTTTCTGTATTAAAGTACTCTGAAATGAGTCACCTACAGCAGAATAACCTGCCATATCCATTTGGTAACAATAGAACAGACATCAATTTTCAATCTTATCAGAAGTCACCAGTCCGTAAGTATTAGTGGCGCCTACTGAATTTTATCCAGGGACCTAACAGAAAACATCTGTTCTTTTACTTCACAGCAAATCAATAGATTAAATCAATGTTCTCTTTTCTCCTTTATTCCATTCATTAAAGGCATAGGTTTTCTTTCATTTTTCGACTATTTCTTTTAATAACTCACTTCTCCTTGCAAGTCAAATCCTAGTATATTATAGAGATTTCTATGTCTCTTTCTGGGCTTACTTGGGGAGACATATATCTACACACTTGCAAAAGACAAGCAGAAGTAATTATTTTTGAAAGACATTTACAAAGAGCTTGATAAAATTATACCTAGTATTTGGACCAAAGCCCAGTAATGCTTAAAAAAAAAAAAAACAACCAAAAACCCCAAATATTGCTTATTGCCTTTTCTGCCTTTTTTCAGGCCTATAATTTATGCTACAAAATGTGATGCAGTTACTGAAAAATCCACCTCTGGTTTCATAAATTTCACCAATGTGCCAAAACATCACAACTTTCAAGTAAGATGTGCTTTGTGGAGCCACCCACACCATAACACTTACTTAGATAATTCATTACTAGATTCAGAACTGAACTATGTTTGTGCACATCAACCCATCAGTTTGCATCATCCCACCCATACTGTATATTAGGTTTGCACCAAGACATACTAAACAATACAGTCCAATATCCAGCCTAATGTGCTTACAGATGAAAAGCACTCTTCACTTAAATAGTAGACAAAACTAGGGACTTCTGGACTAAGAAGGAGAGAGATTAAGGTAAAAGTGATCCAAAAAACAGAGGCAGAATTTACTAATTCTGTAAACAGCAGAATTGGTATTAAAAATGATCACCAAAGTAGCAGAAGTGAGATGTTTTTCCTACTTGCACTGATATGTCTAAATATAGCAGAAATATTAATTTTTTTCCCCTAAATAAACAGCTCCAGATAGGGATCTTTAATACTAAAACTGAGTTAAAAACCCCATAAGTACACAGTTTTCCCCTTTTCTCTTTCCTGTGGAGATCTCATATTGTTTCTGCAGTCTAACATGAAGTCAAAATATGATCAAGTGTAAGTGAACATTCCTACTTTGGGTCTGACAGGTAGATTCAAATAAAACACAGGAGCTTGAGCTGAAATGATGTTATACTTGTGATATGCATTGCAAAGGTGTTATGAGAAGTGTATGAGAGTTTTATTTTTTTGTGTATGAGAAGCTGATAAACAGAACTGGTCTATAATAAAGTAATATATACAAGTATATGAAATGCTTTAAATCATCCAGCAGGGATAAATCACCGCCTGATCTAGAAAACAAGAGTTCCACTAGAACATTTCATAGTACGCTGTGTGTGTACTACAGTCTGGCAGCAGCTCCTAGAGAAAACCAGTAACGTGGGAACAGGGTAGTATTGCATCCAGTGCCTTACAATGACTGCAATCAAGCCTTTTGCCCCGCGTCACAACTGAATTAAGTCGCAATAAATCAAAGCTCCTTTTTGGGTCTGTAACTTTGAAAGACACCATACAGCAACCTTAGAATCAAATAATTTCAGATTTTTCTGTCCATTTAGTGCAGCACCATGAGAACCTTGTCACGGGGACTATTAGCTGTCAGTGAGCGGCAGTTTGAGGTAACTTCTTCCCACAGCCTGAGGTGAGGATTAAGAGAATTTTCATTTGGAAAAAGAGAGTTATTACTGGAAATTAATTTAATATGGTGTCAAGGTAAAAAGAGATGTAAATAAAGAAACACCTCTTAGAACAAAAGAAGAAGTAGAAAGAGGGAAAAAAATTAGAGAAGTGGCAATTCACAGCCAAGCAGAAGTTGGTCTGGAATGGTACAATGGCTGAGCATCCCAGATGTTGGATATCTTGTCAGTCAGGAACAGAACTGATTTAGCTGTCATCTGATGAATGACAGAATAGCAAAGTCAGTCAAAAAGTGGAATATTGTCACTTTATATCTCAATTCCTATGAACAAAGCAGATATTTGTTTTTTGAGATTTCTCTTTGTTAGCTATTACAATAACGGTGCCTCACTTTCTACTGAATAAAAACCATAAGAATGACCGAAGCAAAACTCCATAAAATAATTAGACCTACCCAAATGCTGACATCAAATGTGTAAAAGTCATTGATAGTTCTCTGTCTCACGGGAAATAGAGATTGATGAAACACAGCTGTGTTCACAGCCATTGATAGCATACATCATCATTTCCACAGCATTCACTTTAAATTACTTAGCAGCTATAGTGCCAGTATAGATTATGGGATAACCCAGTCCTTTCTTTTAATGTCAGGCATCTGGAATTTCAGGGTCAGAGGAACCTTTTTTCCTTCCCTAATTTTTTTTTTTTAGATAGATAAAGTAGTAATACCAAGGGCATGAGAAAACCAACTCTTCTCTAAGTAGTATGTATTCACATTACACTCAAAAATAACTTTTAAAGTAATACTAAATTTTAATATATATTAATATCTAACTGCAGGAGCACAGGAAAAGAGAGAGGAGCTTAGACTAACAAGAAGTTCAAAAAACATCCTATAAAAGTATTGGCAATGCAGCATCCTTCTATATGAACCACAGCTGTGTGACTTGCCTATTTTCATTACATTAGTAGAGCTGGGAGCCCCATACCCTCAGAAAACCAGCTGAAGTAACACAAGGTCCCTTCTAACCAGAACTAGATGGTACTTAAATGCAAGACCATTCTGGACCATATTAAGTTGATCCTGGAATCACAACTGAGATACTTAAACACAGGAGCTTTAAGCACCAAGAGATTTCACTGAAATCCAGCTGATGTGATTAAAACTGGGCAAGTACTTTGCTTGCCAGTTCAAGGATTCTAAGGTAGCCTCTGCATCTAAAATAACTTTTATTATGAAAGCAGACTGCACAACTAATATGCACTGTGATTCTACCGTGTTTAAAAAAAAAAAAAAAAGAACAGCAACTGAATGTGCAGGAGGCTAGACTAACAAAAAGAAAACCCTGTATTTGCAGGTTATTTTTCTCAAAAATTGAAATTACCGTGATTCCTAATAGAGTAATAACATTAAGAAACAGGAATATAGTAAAGAGAAGGTCTTCCAAAACTGGAAAGAGGTTGTTTAGTCTAAACCACGATGTAAAGTGTGAATAATAACAGGAAACTTTGGATATTCAGTGGACTAATCCCTATAAAATAGCAATAGCCCCAGGAAGCCATAAGAGTAAAGCCACTTGACCATGTTATTAATTTTATGGAAATATATTCCAGAAACCCCACAACTGAGGCATGTACACATTTCCATGCCATAGAGATTCTTTATATTCTACAAAATTTTAGTTTCCCACCATTTTATTTTACTAAACTTTGAGGTGATTGTTACATTACAGCTTCTTTTCCCGATGTAAGTTGTTGAGGTTTTTTGCTTGCTATCAGCTCCATTTACAATCACATTTTTGTAAACTATTTAGGAAAGGTCACAAACTCCCTGATTTAACAACTAGATGGTTTGGTAATAGAGAACGCAAATGATTTCTCCTAAAGTGAGTGAAAATTTTGATGATCATTAAAGCAGCTCATCACCCAAAGCAGATCCTGGTTTGTTGTTTAGTCAATGTATGTGTGTAAAGAGAGTTCACATTTATAAGTTTCATCACAGTATTTTAAACTACTACTCAGCTGTCCTAAGCCTACCAGTTTTAAAACATTTCATATGAAATATGTAAATAGTCTGAAGTCCCATTCAGCATCACAAGTTTAATGCTCTCAGACACTTGAACAATAAGAAATAAATAAAAAGCCACCAAATATACTGCATTTCTTGAAACTTTTCACAGAAATTGGCCTTACTGGCTACAGGTTGTGTTATGTTTATTTCCAGAAAATAAAGTAAAAATGTGCATACCACAGCTGCGATTTTAACCTGAGATCTGACAGGATACCACTCTAATTTTCATTCTGAACTGAGAGCCCTTTTGTGCTCCTGTACATCAGTTAGGAAGCTGCAATAATTAATCCAACACAAGGGGATAATATTCCACCTCAAAGCATACCCTAGCCAAAGATGGCCAGATGGCATCTACCTTGCATAACTCATCACCTACTGTAGTAAGTCTGCTTGTAACAAGACAGAAACAGGTAGCAAATTAGAAGTAAGAGGAGCTAGAGTCCAGCATTGTCTTCTGGGATATCTCAGAGATAAATTAATACAGCTATTGAGTATATGTCATTTATTCTCCATAGTCAACACTGTATAGCAAACTACTATAAAAGGGCAGGACTACTGAGAGAGAAAAAATAAGTGATTCTTTTGGGCCAGATTAGATATTCTCCAAGTAGGAAGACATTGCCTACCTGGAAAGTACTCAATGTTTTTCTTTTCCAGTCTTAAATACCTGAACACAGTCATGAGTTGCAACTAATAAATTCAAAACAATGCCTAATCTGCCTCAGTTTACATCTCAGTTGTCCCAGTACATTCATGAACTCGAATGATCTAGTGGGGGCAGAACACATTCCATCATTCTTTGAGAACAAAATAGACTCATTGACCTATTGTGTCTGTTGGTACACACACAAAAATACAGCTGTGCACAGCTTTCCTCAGAGAGAGGGGAAGCAGCCTGGACCATTTTCCAGGCTGGGTGGTAAGTTTTCACACTCCCCAGTTTTGCCAGGCTACAACATGTTACAATGACATTTCTGTATTCTGTCAAGGCCAGATGTCTGATGTCTTTTTTTTTTCCCCCTATTTTTTTTGTGTTTGGGGAAACAAAACTCTCTTTCCTGGGAACTTTTTCTGCAAATATTTCCCTATCTGAAATATTTGTCGTGTCTGAAAAGGCACTTTGCAAGTCCCTAAATCCCTGTTCTAATCAGGGGTTCCCAAACTTGATTTATGCAAGCAGTAACTGAGCCTTATTGCACTGTGATAAAGCCATTCAGTAGTCATACAACTCTGTAGCAGCCTAGTATATGGTTGGTTTTAAGTGTGATTGCTTGCTCTGTTGGTCAGATGCAATTGCAGAGCCTGGGGAACAGTGATGTATAGCAGTAGACTGTATTTTTATTTTTAATTCATTTTTGATCCTCTGGTGAGCTCCACCAGAATGTGTACTCACTGTTTTAGCTAGGCTGGGCTGGTATCCAGCATTAGAGATATTGAATAGGAAGAGCAAATTCTGTCCTGTATCCATTTTTCTTCTGCTTCCATGTGCTGTTGGTAACAACAGCACAAAAAATAAAACATAACTGACCGAGGGTTTATGCCTCAGAGTAATTTATCCATGCCTTGTGTTTTCACTGCTGTTGTTCCAGGGACTGAAGTCACCACAACCAATTCAACCTGTTTGACCACACTGGCAGAAAACTCCTTTAAAGATCTTTGCAAAAGGTGTTAGAAAAACGGCAAAGACTACTTGCCTTTCCTTTCTTGTAGCATCAATCTCAGTGTCTTTCCATGCTCCCCAGGATCAAGCACTTCCCTAAGAAGTTACTGTACTTCTTAAATAGCTATAGTTTTAGGTCCATCTGCCTACATTATATACCTACATGCCTCAGATGAGTACATGAGTTGTAACACCTCCTCACCTCCTGCTGTCCACATCTCGTTAAATCACAGAACATAAAAAGTGATGCAAAAGTTGATCACCATTGCTATGGGTGACCAGAACCAGCACGTATTCTCTCCTTACCCTATATCTTGCATACTTTAAGCCATGTCTTTGAGAGAAAGGTCATTCAGTCGTTCAAATGATTTTATTCTTCCTTCTTAAAAAGGAAGTATGGAAGCAGGTGACACTCTACACGAGTATTTTTGATGTGTCTGCAGGGGCAGCTCACTTGGGTGGGCCGTCTCCAAGATGGGAAAATCCCCAAGACCAGCTCTGGAGAGGCCAGCAGTGCTTATACAGGGAGAAAGACAGCAGCAATGGATATTACAGTAACTGCTCTGGAAAATTCCCCCTCCTCCCCTGAGCATCTGTTCTACACGTGTTGAACAGATCTTCTTTGTCTCTTGTCCAGCAATATGTGAACGAACTCGAGTTCCCTCGGGGAATGAAGGGATACAAGAGAAGTCAGCCTAAAGATTTGTGCTGGAAGGATAAAAGATAACAGCCTGTCAAACTGCAGACCTTTAAAGCTTAACACTTTCTTTCAAATTTGCTCTCACACTGCTATCTACTGCCAAAATATTACAAGTTTGTGACCCCAACTTACATTTACTGCTTCTTATCAAGACATTTCAGATGAAAAAAAATGTAGAAAAAGTACAGTGTATAAACAGGAAAATTTAATTGGTAAGTTTGTATCATAAAATTATCATGAGATCTGTTCAACTTTTAGCAATCACAACTGTGTAACACGGTCTATGGACTCAGGCAAATATTTGCTCTGGTCATTTCTTTGCAGAAATGATTTTATTTCTTCCCACACATACAAACCTTCCTCAGGACCCCTTGAAAAGTTTCAATTCACAGTTTAAACCTGATAAATTCAAAATGCCAAGACATCAGATCTTGTTTAGTTGAATGTCCAAGCCACCTAACCACGTAAACTTATTACAATTTCATGTACAATCAAAGAGTTATCCAAGATCACTCAAAAAAGCATGAACTAAAATATCTGGGGTCTTTTTTAGTTTAGAGTGACCCCATAAAAGCACTGTGCAAATGTTCCCAAGCTCCTTGTAACAGAGTTGGGTTCAGAAAAGTACCTTTAGATCAAAGCAGGACAGTAATTGAAAAAAAGAAGTTCTATTAACAACTAAAACATATCAGCACAGCATCATAACAGGACCAGGTTGATTTAAGGTCCCAAGTCCCCAGTAAGATATTTAGTTGGTAGCATTTGCCTATACTGATCCTCCTGGAGTCAGCTTCATGCTTCAAATTCACAGGGTAGACAAATTTACCCATTTTCAGACTGCAGTACATGGTAAAGCATTAGCACTTCAGACTTAGTTTTGAGTAATTCACACAGTTTCTGTAAACAGTTGTAATTAGAGGAAGAAAAAATGGCCTGAAAGCCATTCTTTTGTCACTCCCTGAAAAGAAAGGTTGCAAATGCACATCATGAGGAACATAAACTATGTACTGAGGTGAAAATCTTCAGCCAGTTCTCAAAGGAATTGGGAAAACTAACACAATATGTGTGATATGTAAAAATTATTGCACAAATTTTTAAAATTACTAGCTAATTGAATTAATGAACATTTTGAATTTTTCTCTGTAGTACAACTGCATTTAAATGTCGGTCCACTCGCTTCTCAGCTGGTAATTTAAACAACCCTTAGAGAGGATAAACATTTCAGAGCCTGAGAGGCATCTTACTTGGATGAAGTGGTATTTACTTTAAAGTAAAACAAATGATCAGTACGAGAAGCACTCATGAGAAAGGCAAAAAAAAAAAAAAAAAGAAGGAGTAGTGAAGACAAAGGGGGAATTTGGGAGAAAGACAATTCAGAGAGCTCAGATGGCAGGTCAAAGAAGTGCTGCTTCCTCCATACTCCTATTTCTAGTGGCCTCCTGCATGCTCTGGCAACACACTCAGGATTTCCATGAGACAACATTGGCATATAAGACACACTGGAGTTGCTGGGAGTCATCCTCTGCTTGCTTTGCCTGCACCTGGACACCAGCCTTGCACAAGCTGTATGAGAGAAGCTGGCTGCTTCCTCACACATCTGCTTCTGGCAAAGATGGGTGTAGAACAGTAGTACCAGTTCCTACAAAACCACCTGTGGTCCCCCTGGTCTACCTACAGAAGAGTACACAGCATGTGTCTGAGATCACCTGGATCCTCCATCCTTCAACCTCCATGTTTCCTTGCTGTGACTCTCTTCTCACAAAGGCCACCCAGGAGCTGACTAACAGAAAAATCTATTAGCTGCTGTTCACCTGGTCTAAATTTTAAAAGGTGAACAAGAGGGTACATTTCCTATCGTGAATCCCCCATTCTCTTCTTTTCCACGGACTATTCTGTTATTGCATTTCTTGTTGAGTATAGATCAACATTTTGATATCATGCATGATGGAAACTCTCCTGGTTTTCTGGAATTCATTACAACCTTGATCTACTTCAAGCATACTGGTAAGCATGAAACAATAGAAGGAGCCTTCCAACTGTCACCTTGGATTTGTCATCAAATACGGAATATTATCGAAAAACTTTCAGGAGTTGAAATATATACCTTCCAAACTGGTAAAATAAGCAAAACAACACTTCATCATGTTTAAGTGACTCACAGGTGTCTCCCTGTACCATTTATATTAACTTGCAGTGAGCTACAATCGTCCTGTCAGGTGGGTTTTAAGCTTTATCAAGGGTCAAAGCCATTCAAACAAAAAATCCAATAATTTTGGTATTATTACAGTTGATAGTTAATATATTTTATCACATCATGATAAAATATGTATTGTAGCAGTGAGACTCCACTGCCTGTGTATATGCCATACATCTAGTCCACAGTGCATCTTTTAAAGCAGCGTGGACAGTTAAAGTTAGCAAACTGCACCAGCTCATTTCTAAGATACAAATTCACTGCAAGCCATCAATGTAAGTTCTCAGATCTGTTATGCCACTTATGCAAAAACCTAATTTATTTCATCTGCAATACTACCAAAACTGCTCTCTGAATACCTGAAACAGAGCCATTGGCTTACAGTCCGACGTAAAACCTAGGTATTGCTGTAATTTAAAATGTGTTAGTTATAGTATGTTTCTAAGTTTAATATGTGTTAGTTATAATATTATTGTTTGTTTTAATGCACTGGAGTGTGCGTTGTCTGAAACCCAATAGGCAATTTTTGAAAACTTCAAAATTACCAAGTTACCAAAACAACTTCAAGTGATCTGTATGGTCAGTTGGATAAAATTTGTAATACAGTAACCGTATAAAAATAGTGAATAATTGATTCAGCAACTATTCCTCATGTAGCCATTTTTGTTATTTAAAAAATAAAAATAATGCTGCAAACCTTCTGTTGTTGGCTGGTTTTCTGTGGTATAGAAGCACTAAAATCAACAGCCTCTGCATCTCAGTAATGAAAGTATAGGCCTATGTATCCACATATTAATACTATAACATTTGAAGAGTCTGAGTCTTGGCTAAAATGAGTCCATCTGCTGTGCTTCAAGTAACATATTCCCATAAAATACAGATGCCATTAGAGATGTACACTTGCAGTCTCATGCTTTGGAGTTTAAGAAAAAAAGCTAAACCTTCTGCCTTGAAGAAAACAATATCTAAGGCAAACCAACTAAGCACAAATGGCTTCATCTTTTGATGTTGCTGGATCAAGCATTCTTTGCTGGCATGTTCAGAATCAAAAGAAACATCCTGATAATGAGACATAGTGTTTTTGTGATCTTTCTTGATTTCCTGTATTAACATTAATGAAATAAAGAAGGCAACATCTGAAGTCTAAGGTCTTCATTCTTGCATAGCACATAAAAAATAAAGTCCTTCATGGCCAAAAAAGAATTAAAAAAAGAAGTTACTTATACATCTCTCAGAAAAAACTTTATAAACTTATTTTGTGATATGCAAACCTATTTCTCATTAAGTTTGATGTTCTCTACTTGCTTTCCTCATATGTTTGCTAATGCTCCATTTATGGGAAAATTCACATAAATGTTCAGGCCATTTGCATTGCTCATATCCCCAGAAGAGGGTTTACCTGAAGCTAACATGTCACATAGGTACATACTGACCTATACACAACAGGACTTTCACATGTTGCTTGTATATTTATTGTCCTTCTATAGAAGGAATTCTTCGTAACAACTCTCTAACTCCTCGACCTCCCAGAAAAACTGTTTGGGGAAAAATAAAATCTAATTAGTCATCTATAAACAGATGTGTTTTTCTTTTCCTGAGTATTAACAGTGAAAACCGTCTTCCCCTCAAGTAAAATAGAGTTGGAATATGACTTTGGCAAGTCCTACTGCTCTTATATCACCCCTGAACGAATTTCAGAGGAGTCTTTATTTCTGGTTTCTGTTCACTCCTACCATGATGAAAATACAACTGTTCCAATTTTAAGAACAGAAACTAAACACCAGCAATTTAAAAACTGTTCCAACTAAATGTCTTGAGAAACACTGAAAGTTTTCAGTTCACTGAAGCACTTAGATGTGCATAATTTTAAAGATAGCAGTTGATTGAATTGGGTTAAAACAAAATTATCCCTAAACTGGAGTTTTAGGTACATATAGCTTTCCTCTGATGTGAGTCAGAAAAACACCTCTTTGACTTCAATTTAATAAGGTACAGGAAATATGTGCTTAAGGGTAGTACCTTCTCAGTTGGTCCAGGAGGATAGCTAGTCGTGGCACAGAACCATTCCTCATTGCTTAAGCTGTTTATCTATGCTGTAGAAAGAAAACACTGTTTGTATGCAGCTTTGAGAAACAATTCTGAGTGCTACCGTCTTCTGGAGGAAGTATGTGAGCCTCCTGTCAGCCATCCAGGATGTCACAGGAAAAAAATGGGGCCACGGGCAGTTTTCAGTCTCGAGCTCTCTTTGAACACACAAGTCAGCAATAACATGCCCGAAGAACCTGTGATCTCTGTTATCTCACCTATTCTGCCAGGAAATGAAACCCATGAGGGCAAAGATATCTTCTCCAAACACATTTCAACTAGTAAAATTATTCTGGGCCAACTTTGATCCATTATAATGTCTATCAATGACATACTTGAGCCTATACTGGGGTCCCTAAAATTGAATTTGCCATCTTATTTAACCACTCCTCATTTTCACTCCTTCTTGGTCTCCTATCTATATCAGATATGATTCTGAGCAGGGAACAGCCTTTGTAATGCTCAAATTGGGGGGGAGGGGAAGATCCCCTTGCATTTTTTTCATGATTATTCAAAAAGTTACCCCCCCACAGGTTTTTATATTGAAGCATAAGAGACATGAGGTATGAGAATAGATGTAAGTTAAAACTACTTCACTGAAATTAAAATATAAGTCAAAGCACTGTTAAAGAATTTACAATTTTTAAGTGTTAGGTTCTCTAAGAAAAGTATTTTTCACTTAGATATCAAAATATTTACAGTAGTAATAAATGTTATATGACCACTGACTGGACCATAACATGCTAAAAAAAGAGTATCACTTTTTGTATTTTCAGTTTAGTTACTTCATCATTCCTATTAAAGTCTTATTTTGGGGTATCTAATTTCTCAAAGCTCATGCCTGCATAAACATTTAAGCTTCTTATTAATATAGCTGAGCTTATTTCTTTTTATCTTAATATATTCAGTACCTCAGAAGGCGCCACAGCTGGAATGCAGCTCTTGGATATGGATCTTAAGTGCTTCAAAGAGAATGGGAGAGGTCAGCATGCCTGAAAGAAAAGATATCACCACTGCCAAGGACCAAAGAGATTGTGACAAGATGGAAATACAGAAGTTAATATAGAAAACCAGGGATAGAACCACTGAGGTTCTAGTGGTAGGAAAGTTAAATTCTTTGCTTTCTGAAATGGAACCACAGAGCATATTCGACAAACAGAAAAAGCCTTCACAGGAGGTAAGTGAAGGCTGATAACTCATTGCAAGGCTACAACAAAGAGATTCCTTACAGAAACATGAATCAGCTTAGGTAAAATAAAACAACTTTGTAAACCAATATTACTTCTGAGAAACAGCCCACTCCATTTTTGTCAAGCTAAAACATCAGGTTCTGACATATTTGAATAGTTGATTGGGCTGCTTGTGCATATGCATAGACATACACACACACACACACACATCCTTAATTTCTGGCTTTGAGCCATACTGGAAGTAGTGAGATACCACAGGAAAATGCTCCTTGCAAAAGAAGCATAATGCATCAGTTTTGTTCAAAGTAATATTAGTAAACCAGTGTAAATGAAATCAGCATTTGCCCCAGTTGGCTCAGAGGAAACAAAGTTCTAAAGTTATTAAGAAAGTTCAAAGGAAATATGGAAAGGAAAGGGTCTAATGAAAAGGAATGTTTATATGGAGTTTCAAGTAGTTTGTGTCCATATACAAATATTTGTTCAGGGATTATTGTTAATGAAAATTCTTCTTATTGAGTTCAGCCTTTGTAACATCTTTCAATTTTCCTAAAATTAGTCAAATCCAGCAAAGCGAGCATTCCAGATGTCGTTTTTATGATGCAGACAGGTATCTTATAGGTAAAGTCACCTCATACATTTCAGTTGTGTATACTGTGAGTCACATTGTTCTTGTCCCATTCATTTCCCCACATACAGGAAGCTGAGCTGCTTTCAGGTACACAGTAAAAAGCAACGAAGAAGAACAGAAATTTCACACATTAATACTTAAATATCCAAATATCCAAGCACTCACACATTAACTCACCATCCCCAGCACGTGCAATGAAAATTCTTACACCTCTGTGAAAAACTGCATGTAACAAATGCTGAATTTGATAGTAAAGTGCAACGAAAGGCTGACAAAAACTGGTAAAGAACAGGCAAGACAGGAGAGTCATTTTGTCAAATGAATGAATGAATGAAGATAACATCTACGGATGGCTTAGCACATGCAGAAACCTGCAACTGGTACTATCAGTAACCCAGAATCAACAGGGTAGAGACTACAATTCTGGAAGACCAAGTATTCTACTTTCCCCATTGCTACTCTAGTGTAGTCCTTAAACCAATTTAGGGTATGTGGTACTCCAGCTACAGGCTTCCTTGGCCCTTGTGCCCAAACCCACACAAGTTTATTCATTATTGATGTGATGTGTATCTGTTACACCTGGATACTAGATGAAGTTTGTCGTTGTTCTGCTTGTCAGCGTCCTCCAAACTATGTATATGTTTCATACTACAAAGGAAGACAGATTAATATTGAAAATGGGCTTTCCAAAAAACCTGGGTAAATACAATCACTGTATTAATTTCAGACACTTGGAAATTTGACAAAACTCTATTATAAAAGAAAATTATCAGAAAGGTCGTTTCTAGTCAGAAATTGCGCTAGCAAGTAAAGTTATGCTAGCAAAATTCAATAAATATGTACAAGACCAACATACTAAACAAGTTGCTAAGCCTACATTATTAAGTATGAAAATAAAAATATGCAGCTTAAATCACACACACACACACACACATACGTTTGTTTTTAAAAAGTTTCAGTGTTGTTTTATGTGACATTTTCCATTAATTTCATCTAATTTAGCAATTGCAGCTAAATTGCAGCTCTAACCCCAATTCCTTGGGTTAGAGACTCTCAGTAGTAACACAAAAATCTATACACTCTAAACATCCCTTTTATAACGAGTCTCACTAGTTGCCAAATACTGGTTTTGGGGGGGATGTCCTTCTCTAATAGTGATGCATTGATGGTACAGCAGTACAACTCACAATCCAGATTCAGAACACAACCAAAATTTCGGTCAAGTTCTTCGCCTCATGACAAATCAATCAAATCAATACTTGCTTCTCATGACATATTAATATTTGCTTCTCGTATGATGACTCAAAAGATACTGAATAGACATATTTATTTTACCCTTTATCCTGCTAAGAGAGAGTAAATGAAGTCTGAGCAAATCACAGACAAGTGGTAAACAAGACTGCAAAGCATCCCAGCACAGATAATACAGATATTACTAGCAATGGTTACTCATACCTCATTGCAGCTTGTAGAGAATGGTAACTATTGGAACTGGCACTGAACTATCAGAACAGAGGAAGCCTGGAAACAGCTCCACAAGTAATCTTTGTGAGGCCGTTCAGATCCTCCTCCTGCAAACAATTTCTGTGGGCAGAACGTTCCAAGGGCTGCAAATTCATGGGCCAGGTCCCTCTGAACTGTGCAACTGCTAAAATGAATCTGATTTTTTCACTAAGACACATTTAGTTTCTTTTATTCTTCTTACATTTTCAACCTCAAGATAACTGGAAAATGTAAACGTCAATTTTTTTCTTCAACGTATCTTGAAATGTGCTTTTAAAAAACAGCTTTAAGGACTGAGAGTTAAAAACCAGTATCAATAAATGTCACAGAATTTTACATAAAAATTGTTTTGAATGGATTCAGACAACGTCACTTAGGTTTGGTGTTACAGCCTTTTAGATGCTCTTAAACAAAAGATTCCGAAGCAACAGTTTTAGTTGATTTCATTTCAGCCTACAAGTCTATATTAATTTGGAAGTAAATTTACAAACAGTAAAACCCCTCCAAGTCTCAATGCAGCTATACTTTTTCCTGGCTTACATCAAAGCTCTCTGGCTATCACATTACAATTACCATCATAGTTTTGAAGGTAGCATTAGTAAATAAGAGAGACTGCTGCAAACAAACTTGCATTCTCTAATTACAAGCATCACAGTTTCTTCATGAAAGGGAGAGCAGAGTGCCTTGAAGCACAACAGCGGAACAAAGGTTGAGTAACTGATGGTCTGATGTCCCCTACCACTTCATTAGAAACAATTTCTTTGCAGCATTTCAGTTTTCCTTGTTGACTTTTCATCTGAGTACTGAGCACAGTTGATTCCACTTAGTTCATAGGAGGTTGATCATATCATGCACTCAAGCTGTCCCTCTGCAGTGCAACATACAGAACAATAATCTATTTGAATTGATGATTCCTTTGTAAATGAAGCCAAACCACAAGATCAGAACACTGCGATTGCGTAGAAGGGCAACGAGTGACATGGCTTATTTACTGATTGATACTTCCCTATAGTAATAACACAGCTTCTATTGGAAAACATCTGGAAACGTTACAGTGCAATAGTTCTTTTAAAATAATGAGGTCTATCAATCATTTGTATGACCAATGAATGTGAAAGAGCTTCATGTTGTCCATAAAAAAACCAGACTTGATGCTACTCACCCATGACTGGTGCTTTCACATTGGCCAGGACAATTAGGTATCTGCAGAGCAGCTGCTGCAGTCATAACAGAGTGTATCTTCTTCGAAAGGATGCATGTGCCAAGACTAGGGAGTGCACAGTGTGGAAAATAGCTCACCAAAGAAAAGAACAAAGCCACAACTACAAAGGTAAATAAGTCAAAGAGACTTAGCTCAGTAAGATTTACAGGATCTTGAGTATGACTTCAACCATTGAATACTAACAGAAATCAGTCACTGGTTGTTTAATTCTTGGTTGTTTTTTTTTTTTTAATTATGTCACTTCAAAGACTACAGGTAAGTCATGGTATCATTAATTCTCTCTCAGTATAAACCAGATAAGACTAATGCATAAGAAGGATATGTCACCATACAGGATAAGCAAATACAGACCTGGAAAAACAGAGGTGGAATTTGGCTTTGTAAGAACTTACTGCTCATTAGTGGCAGCAAGATTTCAGTAAAACAAGCCCAAATGCTTGCGCTATTCATTATAGTAACACTTAGTTCTGCAAAGAGAACCAAACCTGTCAAGTCATCCCAGCTGTTTCTACTCTCCAGTGTTGCTTGACAGGTCAAACTCACATCTCCTGTTCACTGCATACATTGCAACGCATTCTGGTGAGCCTGAGCAGCGTGTGAATGAGAAGCAGGAGAGAGGGAAGAGAGAAGGAAACTGCAGACAGCAAGGAGGAGAAAATGACAGTGAGGAATTCTTATAGTTGCAGAGAGGGACAGAAAAATTAGTCTGATGTGGGTTTGCATTGCTTGGATCAAGTAAAATACACTTAGGTTTTTTAATTTGAGAATTTTCTATCATCTGCCAAAGAAATGGGATTCAATCTCAGATTTCACAGATCAGATCCATTATCCAACTACTCAGACTTGGGCAACATTAGACACCTCTGTCCACATGAAGGTAACAAATCAAAGGTCTGAATTTTCTTTGCATCTTCTACCAAGTGCAATTATTTCAAATTGCTGGAATTAAACATATATGGGCAAGAAGTTACTTGGATCCAAAATATGACTGATCACCTATTTCCATACATTTTTCCAGGAAGACAGAAATAAGGCAAGTATTTTTCATTTACTATCCAAAATGCCATTTCAAGAGAACCTTTTGCCTTGAATCTTGAGTTTAGACAACTTTCAAGTTTGGTGCAGAGCCCTTTACTATTTAATTAGTATTTCCTCTACTGTTCAGTCCCTACTTTTCTCACTAGCTTTTCCTTTCTTAAGCTAGATGTGGAGAAAACAATTGATTAGCCAGTCACATTCCCAAAAATATAAGTAATAGAAGCAACTTTAGAGCAGAGCAATCAAAGCTACATGAGGAAGGCACTGACTTCTGCTATCAAGCTCCAATCTACCATTTCATCAACACTGCTGTGACACTACATTCTCCACCATCCCAATCACTTAGTCCTTTCTACTAAAAAGTTATTCCAAGGCTCATAGAAGAAAATGAAGGAGTTCTATAGAACAGTGCAAAGTACAAATCCTCAGTAGAAATATGAAGAGTGCAGAATACTCTCAGGTATGCAGAAGACCAAAGACAATAGAGGTAAATAAAGTCTAATTGTTAAATTGTCTACTTTTTTCTCCAATTTTTGGGGAAAGAAAGATCTGCTATCAGCCATTTATACTAATAATACGTAACACTATCACATCACCTTAGGGAAACGCAGCCAGGACCATGACACAATGTATCTTCTGACACATAAGGGGTAGCACTTCTTGAAGCATAGCCTGGCTTGCACAACCTCTGGGCAAGGTTACAGAAATCACAGAGAAAGAACAGCCCAGAAGACAGGGTTTGAAGTCAAATCTTGAGTCACAGTATTTCCTGTCACACAACACAAGGATTTATTGCCATTACTCAAAGACAATGTCTTCTGAAGACTTCAGCTCTGAGAGTCTCTTCATGGGAAACCTTGATGTAATATAAGCCCCCTTGTATTGGCTGGATCATGTTCACTCTCCACTTTTACTTCAACCACAGCAGAAGCAGCACTAAAAAGACTCCCATTTGACATCAGCTGAAATTGCATCAAGGCCCTTGCTCATACCACCACCTAGAAGACTCAGCTACCCTAATGTTAAGCATAACCAGTAAACAAGGGCAACAACAAGAGTGTACAAATAAAGGGTTGGTAATAAAATCTCAAGAAAGTACCTCCTGTACAAGTACATGCACTACAAAACAGTATTCTAAAAGTAGCTATTTATAAGCAGAGAGATGAATTAGGTTAATTTTTCTCATTCAGTACAAGACAGTTTCTCAAGCCCAGACTGGTGAAAGAGGTGAATGCTGAGTCTGAGGCCAGATGGAATATTGCCCTTTCAGATCAATGTAGAAAAAGTGTCTTTTGCCAAATAAATAAACAGAGCGGGGAAAAAAAAAAAAAAAAGCAAGCCTAATTATACCAACCTTAATAAGAAACATTTCCAAAAATACTTATTGACATGATCCGGAGTGGAAAGTTTCAGGGGGAGCACCAGAGGTGTTTTATTTTAGCTTGGCATGAGTAGGGAAATAATAGGAATGATTTCTAAGTGTGGCAAATGCAGCTGCTTCTCAAAGACATAGTTTAAGGGTTCTTCATAAAGCCATAAACTCCTTGAGAGACTCATAAAGAGCTGGCATGGTTTCATATAAGTTTAAGAACTTTTTTTTTTTTTAAAGAGCCGGTTGGATACTGTTGTAACAAAGCTGGAGGCAACACCACTAAGACCATAGTGATAATATAGTGATCAATTGCTTCAAAGTATCACCATGTTCAAGGTTAGGCCCTCTAAAACTCCTGTTAAAATTACACTAATCCAAAGATTTCAACTAACAAGTAGATAAACCTTCCCAAGGATGATAGTCTCCCTAAGTTTTAGCAAATCAGTTTTCTGTACAGTAACTATATAAACAGCCAGAAACAACTCAGAAGGAAAAATTTAAATGCCTCATTAAATCTTACCAGACTAGTGTTGTGACTAAAAGAAACATTCCTGTTGTGTGTGAACTTTGGATGGGGATGGAGAGAGATAAAAAGGCTGGAGGTCAGTCACAAAGAGTGCTTTGCACTAGACAGAGGTAACTTTTCCCTTTAGGGGTGTAATACTGGCCAGCACAGAGATTGAAGAAAAGGCTAATACACGAGCAGAAAGTTTCTCAATTTTCAGCAGGAAATTCTCCATCAAATATAAATGAGGAGAAATGAAAAACTGATACTCCATTGTTGAAAATGTTTTGGTCATCTGTGATGCCGACACAAGCAAAGACTGCTCCAGGGAGTATAGCAATGTGACAGTTTCCTATGAAAGCTGGGGTTTGACTGGATAAACCACAAACTCATGTTCTTTAGGTAGAAAGCTGTACATATTTGCCCTCAGCGATTTTGAAAGGCAGAGATTCTCTAGAAAAAAAGATAATTGACCAAAACACTTTCACAAACAAGGCCTGGGTTGGAAGGCAGCAGTAGGGTTGCAGGGGTTGGTTTGGCTTGGGGGTAGGCACTTGGGGGTGTTACCTGACCAGGCTCCAAGCACACTGTAGACTCACACTCAGAAAGATGAAGATGCTTTGGACGCTTTGATTCACACCAAACATTCACACAACTTCTCTTGATTTCTCCTTCCCACATTTTGTTTCCACTGCCGCACAGGAAAGCAGAAAGACTGTGATGAGTTTGTTCAGGTCTGTTCTGCAGATCTATAGAGCACTTGCGTCTAGGGTAAGGGATTAGTGTTTAACATTTGATAGAATACTTATGAAGATGGGACTTTACCAACATTCATTCAATGTTCACCTCATGTGCATCAAAAAATCCCAATTCCTCTGCTTTAAAATTCCCAGCATCTATTTTAAATTTTTTTCCAGTGTACACTCCCCCCCACATTTTTGGTTTACTAGGAGAATTCCAACATGGCATTCAGCAAGAATACCACTTTTTTTGTATTTATAATTCTTTTAAAGCCTTGCTTACTGTACTTGTTGTTTCCAAGAATGAAGGAACTATTTAGTATAGTGCTAATCTAAAGCTACAAATACAATTTCTCAAGAAAACAAGAAAGGAAGTTCCATACATTTCAGATATTTATCCCAAACCAGCACTCCTGTATAATGCAGTAGACCCATTCATCCTTGTTTTTCCTAAAAAGATGAAAGATTGTGGTTTCCACAAATTGTGGATGTCAACAAACGTCATCTCTGGCAAGCAGGAAGGAAATCGTGGCTCCTGGACATGAAACATTCCACTGAAAATACTCTCTCCTACATAAAGAAAGGAGATTTTAGTTCAAATATGTCAAACAAACACTATGATTGTATCATTTATGCACAAGAGGTGTGAAGTGACCAATAAAGTCAAGTCACATTCATCCAGTAAAGATTAAAAGAAGCACTTCAAACAAGATCACTTTCAGAAACAAAGAGAGCTTTTATCAGTAGGAAACATCATCAAGATGAAGAAATGTTTTACAGCTATATTTTCAGGTACATTTCAAGTGTGCCACATTTTGCATCAGGTAATTAGGCAAGGAGCTTGTTGTTCTAAAACCAGGTTCACAACATGTCTCACCAGGTGATTCTGCATATCAACAGTTTAAATCTTCACATGTGATAATAGAAGAACATAAATGTCCTAGAGTATTATAAATCTGTTATCTCTCACTATTTGCAGCTCTTGCTTTGGTTTCAGCAAGTGATGGAGCTGGTTTGAAGTTATGGGGAGTCACCAATTATCCTTTATTTTGAGAAAGTCTAGAATTTCCTTACTCTGCAGAAACACAACACTATATAATAATAAAAAGAATCATCTGCATACTACCTCATTTTTCTTAAAAGCAGAGAGAACAAGAGAAATGATTAAACATTAATAAATTTAAGAACATATATTACATGGAATGTCCCTTTGGTGTTAAGGATGATGATTAACTAGGATTAGGCATATCAAGTGATAAATTTGTCCATTGTAACCCTAATGCACATGCTGAGCCTCTTCCTTCTAATTACAAGTACGATTTTTCCCACTAAAATGATGTTTCTCCAGAAAGAGAACAAGCAGTCTAGCTATATTTTACGCTAGCAGTCAATCCCCAAGTCACTGGTTTTATTTTCAGCCCACAGGTTAGATAATTAACCCTCCCCTACTTTTCTGCAGAACAGATAATAAGTAACTGTTCATTCAATGGTGGTTATAATAAGCAATTTCTCAAGCTCTGCCAAAATGAAATATGTCTGTAATTTCCTATTTTCTGAGTCCTCTTTTTCTTCTCTCTACCCAAAGCATCAGCTTTCTTCACTGCTTTGTTTCACAGCTGAAACTCTGCCAAGATTCATCATTTCCTGCTTACACTGCAATCTAAACCAGACCTTTTAATCAGATTCTCTATTATGAATATCTTTCCTTTTCACTTCTACATAAGACTCATGAGCCCTGAGAATTAGAGAAGTGATGGTTTGTTTCCATCTTCTCCTCTCATTTCCTTTCTTTTATCACATATTCAAACATGATTTAAAGGTGAATATATACAAAAATACAGAGAGTGTATCTGAATTCATACCACTTAGGCTAGTTGAGGGCACTGATTTAAGTAAGTTTCTATCCACAGATTTCTAGGTAAGGAGCAGTTGAAGCCATCAGTTTAATATAGAACCTATCAGCTACAGGCCCCAAACCTAAAGATCAGTATTTCATACGAATGCATTTTAAAAACTAGGCTGACACTTTTTAGAGAATATTTTGCCCAAATTATTGTTTCTTTGCAACTAGGAAAAGAGTTTCACTGTAATTTCATTTTTATAAGAATTATCAAGAAAGATAGAAAATTAAATTTAGTTATTACATGCCCCAAGTCACAGATTTCCTTGTAATAATAATTCTTTGTAACGGAATAGAAGGAAAGAGATTTTCTGTGTTCCATATACAGCAGTTTTAATATAACCAAAATAATTATAAAATCATTGACTTAAATCCCACCTATGTAGGTCCATGTTATCCTCAGTAAAACACAGTTAACCATTTTACTGTTAGTTTAAGTCTTCTATAACTGGTTAATAAATATATATCAAAATAATATTGATAACACAACATACATCACAGTAGTGGATTCTTTAGTAAGCACAGACTGGTATATCTGTCATTGGCCTGCCAGGAATTGTGGATGTGATTTTTTAATGCTAAGATAGGGGTCCACAAGTTTATAAGCAGTCATGTAGTTAACTGCAGGCAACATGGAGTTAACAGCAAAGTCCTCTAATATTCTTTGTCTTATACAATCACATGTTAACACCTCCATAGCCTACTCACTTCCAAAAGTCAGCAATAATTTCAAAGCTTCTTTCATTAATGATATCAGCGATTGAAAGGCTTAGGAGGTTGGGTAGAGCTCAGTGTATAGCCCAATTCAATTCAACAACCCTACCTTGTCACTCAGAGTAATAGTTATCTGAAGGTGAACTTCCTGGTGGCATAGTTGGATGACTCAAAGACCTGACACAAAATGGGCTGAGAGCAAATTCATACTACATTCAAGATCAGGTTACCTTCCATATACAAATCATCTAACTAATACACATCCTCACAGCTGCATAGTTAGGAGCAGGATGCGTGCAAGTCCCAACCAACAAGCCAGGCAAGTCTAGAGCTGTCTCCGACTGCTACTCTGATAAATGCTGAGCTCACAGGTTGTTGTTCTTGTTGCCTTTATCCCTTGTCACAAAGCAAAACTACAAAATTCCTTACATATTTTATTCTCGTTAATACGATTGCTGCTGTTCCTATTAAGTGGATAATTTTTTCATGCTTTTCTTTTTACTGTTTTAAGAATATGGAGTCCCTATCCTTCACTTACAACTTTCACAGATTATTTTTTCAACTTTGCTATAAGAGGAACTCCACAGTCAGAAAACAAGCATTTGAAAAGGGCTGGAGCCTAAATGATTTCTATGCCTCCCACAGACCAAGTTTCCAGAGCAAGTTGGAAGAGGTGGTGCTTGTCAAATGCTAGGTGTTACAGAGGAGACTCTAGGACTCTCTCTCACTGGTGCCACAGTAATTTCTAAAAAAAAAAAATCCTTGTGTATAACAGACTCAATTCTCTACTTTCATAGCTCACCAGAGAAAGAAAACAAGATAATAACTGTATGTTTGCAAAACCAATTTTACTGAATACTTTTATCTGCATGTACGAATAAATATCAGTTTTGCATTGAAACTTCTCAAGGTTACATTCTACGTCTGCCGAATGCCTTTCGAACTACATCCCTCTTGCTTGTAATTATTTTGGAAAAGCACTAAAATACTAACCTTGGGATTTCTCCTCACCCCTTTCTCCAGAGATTATTAGCAATTAGTAGTTTAAACAATTCACATTTTTATAACATTCTCTAGAAATATTCTGCAACCCACCCCATAATACAATGTACAGTAGGCAGTATGTTACCAGGAACCTGGAAGCGACGCAAGACCAAAAAAGTGAGAAGCTGATCACAGGAAGGCTGATAAATATACTAGCAAGCACAATAAAAATGTACAAGCTATATAGATTTAGAGCTCTTCTTAAGAGTCCATATTCCCTTGCTGTTTTAAAAACACCCCAACTCCTCAAGATTTGCTTAAAAGAGAGGAAAAAAACCCGAGTCCTATCCTAAGAAATCTGGCTTTCTCAGCTGTTTGAATTGAATTGTCAGCTTCTGCTGTGCATTTGGCCTTAAGGCATCTTGTGTTCCTTACAAGATACTCTTTCCTCATCAAAAATAGAAACACACTACTGTTTAGTAAGTAATAAAGCAACAGGACAGAAGCAGTTAAGCTAGAGTTCTTATCTACATCAAAATATGACTTTTGTAAGAGAAAGATTTCAAAATGTTATTGCCAAACTGAATTCTTTTTGCAATTTTCTCCTAAGTGACAGAGAGTTTTTTTAAGTGGTTAGAGTATTAAATAGTTCAACATATAAGATTATAATAAACAATATATCCTGACACTAATGAAAAGTATCACAGAGTAAATATACCCAATTACATAAAAAGATGAATGATTCCTTAAAATCTTTTTTTCTCTTTCATATCAAACTCCAAATAAATATCTGAAAGAAACATTTGCATCTTCTGCAGGGTGCATGAGACAATCATTCATTTATTAAATCAGTTGTCTCATATGTAAAAAGTAAACATTCACACAGTTCAATACACTAATTAATTCCCACAATCCAATACACTAGTGTCAGTGGGCAAAAACTGTTTTCATGTTACTCTCTGTATAAATACACAGAAGTTCCACGTATATTACAGCTTGAACAGATTTAGCCTAGATTTATTTACTTGCTAAATATACTAGCGATTGTATCTTAGAGATGGTAAAGTCATGCCATTTCATTGGTCTTTTCGTCTTCATTAAGCATTCTCACAGTTCTTATTAATTTAAGAACTTTTACTGGCTTAGTCTCAGAAGTTTCTGAAGCTATCTTATTTTGGAAATTTCTAGAAAAACAAACTACTCAGTCAAAAGTTAATTATATAAGCAAGTGTTATTCACATAATGAAAAAGTTTGGCCAATAGACACGAATTATTTTCATAGTATTAGTTTAATATGTCAAAGTAAAATGTCTTGCAAGGTCCATGACAAGTATATAGTAGATGTTATCAGCTTTCAGTTCCAAAACTGCATTGTCTTCCCTAAAGAATTATCTAAAATTTATACTCTATTCAGTGATGAAACAGTCTAAATTGGCTTAAGCAGACAGTAGTTTAAAAACAGTCTCTTCCACATTTCTAGACCTGTTGACAGCTTGGTCTAGAAGTGGAAGATCTAAGTCATACTGTGTGGACCCCTTGCCTGTCTCTGAATGTAAACATTTTTTTGGACAAAAAGTAGTGTAGAACTGACAATGTTACATCCTATATGTCGTTAGGCAGATCACCAGGTTTCTAGTTTCACTAAAACTCTAGTCCTTATGAAATTATAAACATTTCTGTGGGAAGGATTCTCTTTTGAGATCTCACCTGAGGAAGGTCCTTGAGATAACTCCATAATTTAAACTAGCATTTTTCTAAAACTCTGTGCCTGTAGGAGAATCTGGGCCACTTCCATCTTTGGAGGGCACTGCATGCTTAACCACTCAGACATCCAGACTGGCTCCACACAGGATTCAAACACCATTTGTCTTTACTTACTATGTTCTAGTGAGTTTGAGAAAGTCCTTACAGGATGTGAAATCATCTCAAATACTTTGGGGTTTGTTCTCAGAAAGAGAGAGTTGCTTCAGTCCAGTTAAGTTCACTGTCTTTTCCCTTGGTCAACAAAATCATATCCCATCATATAAGCAAGCCTGTGTCTCCTCTTCCTCTATTGAAAGTATTTTTTGAATCTCCTCTAGTCCTTCTTACAACATCTGGTTTCTTTGTTCTGCCTTTATTAATTTTCCACTACTTCAAAACTCCTGCCTGCAGATAGGAAGCAAAAACCCCTGGCTTTCTGAGCCCATTGTCACAAGTTATTTCCGTCTCAACAACTAACTTCCACAAGGTATTCCTGGTCTGCAAGGAATGTGGTTAAGCCCTGGTCAGCAGCATAAGAAACACATTTGAATGAGATTTTTTAAAAATTGAAGTCTTATAACTTCATGAAGTCAACCAGAACACAGTAGATACACACAGATTCTGTAAAGTTATCAAAATAATAAATACTCATATGTGGGAAAGTTCAGCCCAGAAATGCTTGCACACCCTTGAGAAATGCCATTGATTTCCCTGCCAAAGTTTTTGAAAGCTTTATTCATGTGGGCATGAATTAACACCAATTCATAAATAATCAATAGTGAAAGACAATTTAAATAAATTATATGGAAATTACTTACAATCCAAAAGCTTTTGCTTGAAATGTTCTCTCAGTAATTTCAAACCAAGGAACAAATGCATAAAAATCCATGCCTTGCACTTCAATAGAGTGCAAACTGAAAAAGGGCAACATTTGCATATTACTTGCTACAAATGGACCACCCTTCTCCTGATGAAATTATTGAAAGGCTTAGTGCCTTTTCAGCTTCTTCCTTACGGAACAAGGGAACATTTGTATATGCTTCAAGCAAAGAAAACTAAAGACAAGATTCCAAAAGGAGCACTGGCAAATTAGACTGTATATTTATTTTGTCTCTATGCAGACAGAGAATGTTTTTAAGATGAACTGGCCGATAGCCAGCTAAGCAGAAAGTGACAGATCCGTGTAGGTACACACATCTTAATGGCAGTGTGACATCCAACTAGATATATATGCACCTCATAGTACAGCTATAGGAAACAGCCAAATCAGGCACATGTGCCTGGCTGGGACACTGGAATGTGGATAGTGATGAATCCTGATGTATAGAGTGTCCATTCAGCTCCTCAAGTATTCATGTGGAAGAAATATGAATTTATAATGCAATATATTATTGTTGCGTATTAAAAACATATTTCCAGCATTCACAATATATTGTAAATATAATGAACCTGCCACTTTTAAATAATACAAATAATATATGTACTATGCTCGATGACACATATGCTTCCTATAGACAAAAATACAATATAGTTAATAAACAGTCTTAAATATCTCCCTAGTCTCTCAGTACCCAGCCATGTAATGACTGAAATTAGTGGAACAGGATTGGACCAAAAATAGCAGTATTTAGGTAATGGTAGGTAGGTATACGAAGGTGATACCATGAAAAAAAACAGAGCAGCAAAACCGCCCCTTTTTGCCAATTAAGATTTACATGGGCACGCGGTAATATTAATTTAATGGTCAAAATATATGACTACATACGTATACTCTCACTCTCCCTAAAGTGCTTCAGTATTGACAGTGGATAAATTTTAGTAAAAGGAGACTCTGAAACAAAAATTTCTGTACTTTTAAAAAATTCCCTTAAAAATAGGAAATTGTAGAAATGTGATATCTTTATTTTTCGCTCTTGGTGGGGGGAAAGACTACACCAGTAAAAAAAAATACTATCAGTTTTCTGGTATAGTGGGAAAACTATTTGGGGCAGAGTCCACTTTTATAAAGATTAATGAAAGAGTGGAGAATGAAGTGTAAAACGGATTAAATGTTTTATAAGGAACATAAGGCAGACAAAGTAATATGCTTTGAATAATAAAGACCATACAGTTCACCACCAGTTCTTTTGGTGTTCAGAGAATATTTGAAGAAGGAAAGACTGGGAATCATATAATTGGAGTGGTAAACTACACCTCATAATCCTCATTATGAAATATGATTAAAAATAAATGAGAAGAGCAAGAATTGAGCACCAGTTAAGATGCAATATTTACACCTACAATTCTGTAAGCTCCAAGTCATGTTGTCTAGAAACCAGCTGCTACTGGTTCCTTTAAAAAAATAAAAACAATAAAAATAAATTGATGAGTAACTCTTCTGAAAAGAGATGACTTTCTGATTGTCAACATTATTTTTATGTGCCAGGTTTTCTACCATTTTATATCATTGAAATTTCTGACTTTTTTTTTTTGCTTTGCTACCTGCTTACTGATACAAACTGCAATTTAAAAGAAAACAAGTCAACCCTCAAAAAAACCACAAACAAACAAAGCCCCCAAAACTAACCAGACAAAAAACACCCACTACAATATAGAGAAAAAAAACAAATCTGACATGACACTTTCTTCACTAATATTTAAATTTGAAAAACAAAGCCAAAATCAACTGGACAATAAAGAAAACATTACTTTCTGAATATTCTGTACCAAAGAGTAAAATTTTGGCATGGGTTTTTTTTTCCCTACTTGATTTCCTGCTGAGCTGATGAACAATTAGAAACTCTGAAATCTGACTACAGATCTGAGACATCTGCTCGCCCACACTGCTCTTGATGAACCTACAATGTGCTCTTTGCCAGGCAGAGGCTCAAAACATGATGGGCAATCTTGGGTGATCACAGATAAACACCCAAGTCCACATGAAAAAAATTGGTGTATAACGTGTAACAGGATCATCCAAATAAAATATCCTAAGATTTCCATTTCATTTTTTCACAGGAATATGGCCCTAACATTATGTAATCATGCCCCACTGTGTGACTCCTACAATGCTATAGCAGTTACACTATGTCAATGCTATTTTCACATAAATAGTGTTGACAAAAACGTATATTGCAACCCTGAGGCTGAAGAAATGTGCAAACTCCCAAATGGAGTTTTTATTTTAATCACATTGCTGTTTGATTAATTTGATATTTGGTTCCTTTTGTTCTCTCCTCTCTAGTATTTGTGCTTAAAGTACAACCTTGGCCACTAAGGAACATTGTAATATGAGAAAACAATTAGCTCAGGGAAGACGGTGATTACATAAAAGACATCACTGTTGTAAACTGAAGTATTTGATTGAAGGTATTTTATAGCTAGTAGCTATAATTTTCATAGCTTAAAGCTAACTTTAAAAAAAATGTTCTAGGAAAATAAGATAAAGTGAATTGAGATTCTGTTCTTTTCTCTACTGCCTTGTCTGTGCTTCAGGAAGCTTAACAAACAATTGTCTACTGAATGTTAAAATATGCATTTTATTTTATTTTTTTTTTTAGAAAATATGAGTGTATTTTCTCTTATTCCTGTTATTTCCTCTTATATCCTTAGGTCCTACAAGAGTCTCTGAAATCAATGAAAGACTGTCGGTAAGTATGTTGAAAGTTGGATCAGATCCCATATCAAGGACTTCACCTTATTTTGATTTTGATTAAGAGTAAACAACTGGTTTGTGACTGTTTCATATGTGGTTTATTGTCATATTATATGAACAGCAAAATTCTTAATTCAGTTTTATTGCAGTATACACTTAGCAGGTGACTTCAAAATGGAGGATTGGTCCCAAAATCCAGCAGATCAGTGTCCTAATATTTACAGTCACCAGCACCTGATAGAGCAGATTAGCCCAAAATCCTGAGCAAAGTATATATGGGATAACTGTCTGCCCATGAGATGGACCAGCTCAGATAACAGGTCTGAACACCCGCAGGCAGTATACTATAGCATCTGCTCCTTTGGCTCGTCCCTAAGACAGAATCTAAACTTAGGAGCTGTTTACACTCTGAAATTTTTTTCTTCCTGTCTTGTACTCAGTTATCTGAACCAAGATTAGAGAGGCCTTTAATGCATAAAACCTGAAGTCCACTCCTACTGCAAAAGATATTGTTTCAGAGAATTTAAAAGATTTAATATATTTTCTAGAGAAGAGGAGGGTTTTCTGCCTACTGTAAAAGAAAAAAAAGGTTAAAGAAAATAGCAAATTAGCAGGAAAACCTTTCTTAAATCCCCTCATTAGACTGACAGGATTCAGACTTATACTTCCCACCCCCCAGTAAAGTGTCATTAAGGTCTAAGTTGGAAGCCAATGGGAGAAAAAGTGCCATCTGGCCACCCTTTTAAGCTGGACCTCTGTCTAGTAAAGAACACATCCAGAAGGTTGGCATACAAAACCAAACCAAAACAACAACACCAGAACACAAGAAAATCAAACAACCTTAATAAAGACAATAGCTGTGTATATAGATAGCAGTGCTGTGTCCCAGTCCAGGTTCATGCTTCCTGGATTTTTTTGTCCATTTACTCCTTCATACAAAATTACAAATTATCTCTTCAACAGGGAACAGAACTTTTACAGTTACTAAAACCAGTTCGGAAAATTCATTTTTCATCTATATAAGACATTCCATTCCTTTTTTGACTCTCACTCAATTCCTTCTTTTCTTGACTTATTGTGGTGGAATTCCCAGTCTAACCACGCTTTCTGTCACTATTTCTTTTCATCAGTTTTGAATTTTCTTCCTTGAATTTTCATGCATGTGCCCTTGTTGCACTACTCTCTCTGAAACCTTTTTTACTGTTTTATGGCAATGTTTCCCCTCTTGTCTAAGGAAACAATTGTAGCCTTTCCATTTTAATTTCATTTACTTGAATGAGTAATTTTTTCCACAAGATAACTAGCACAAAGAATTATTCTAAATGATAGAGCATAGTAGGTTTCTATAAAGGCCTTTAATATTTTCCATATGATATTTTGCCCTTATACATTCTAGCAGACAGCTTACATTTTAAAACAGAGCTGCATACTAAACTGCCTATAGTGACATCTTGATGTCCCTAGATTAACCAGCACAAGCTATCAATACATGTATTGAATGCAGCTACACCATGTTATAATTCTCTGGAGAACAGGAAATAGTATTTGCTCAGATTCATTAAATAATCCATTCATGTCTAAATTTCTTGCATGTTTTATTTTTCTTCATCTCTTCAGAAATTAATTTTTTCCTCTCTATATGGTATCACTACACTCTGCCTGTTGGTGTCTGTCATCAAATTCAATTGGAAAAAGATACTATCAGGTTATTATACTGAATATAAATTCATTAGGAAGTGTAAATGGAAAGAGAAGGGCAGTCAAATAATCCTCTTCTATGTGTAGGCTACAAATGTCTAATTAAAAGCAGAAATCTGCTATGGAATAAAGTTGCTCCAGAAAACAGAATAGTTGAATCACAGAAGTAATAGAACTGTGTTCCTTGTGCACTGGAAACACACAAACCAGGAGCACTCGAGGGATGAAAGAATGGTTTGTGTCACTAGGGAGCTATTGAGTTGTCAAAGAAATTCCTCGGGAGCCATTACCATTGTGTTTGCTGACCCTCTTCCACAGGGCAACTAAACAAAGAATCAGGCTAATAAATTATGTAAAGCACATTCAGCTGAATTTGCATGTCCAAAGATACGGGAAAAACACACTCACACATGCAATGGAAAATGACGAATGATGTGAAATCCAGTACAAACAGGGAAGACCACTTGTTCTTCAGCTGCTATTACCTGACAAAACAGCTTGGAAAAGAGGTTCAGATCTGTTATCTAGGAAGTGTAAAATATTCCTGTAGTTCACAAAAAACAAATCAGAAGTAACTAGTGCCAAGTCTACCCTTCAGAGTAATGGAGCACCATGCAATAAATGCCTTTTACCAATATCAATATGACGCCTAAAGTGTATTCCCTCTCATGTTCATAGGTGGTGAACAATGAGAGTTCTAGGCTGAATTTGATAACTGTGAAATAACTGTGTGTGCATTATTGCAACAGCTAGTTTTAAAAATGTTTGAGGAAAAGCTTAGAAGAAAGTGAGGGATCTTTATGTCTCACTTTGGCTGCTAACACCAGCTCTCACAAAATCCCCATTGGTAGGAGTCAGAACTTTATCAGAGGATGTACCAATTCTGGCTGGAACAAAAACTTTATGGAGCAACCTTTAGAGATCACTTCTATAACCATGCATACTAATTTAACATGATCTCAAAAACAGAAATACACTTTTTATTTGCAACTATACCACAGTCAAGACAGTGCCCCCTAATTCTGCATATTTAGAACGGCTCTCATACATGAGAATTTTCTAAGCTCTTTGTGAAGGATGAAGTGCCTAATGCATTTCTGACTTGCTGGAATTGTGAGCTCTCTGAAAATTTATGGAAATGATGCATAAAAGAAAAGTATATAGTCAGCTGGTGGAATTTACAGATCCATACATGTCATTGAGCTTAGTAAAATGAAATCGTCAAGCAGCTACCCTTCAGAGCAGTATAGGTGCTGTTTTGGATTCTAAAAAAGTCAATGATACAGAATAAGGTTAACAGTGAAAACTTTTAGAAACACATTATTTGGGTGGATTGCTAAAACCACATTCTACTTGGGTTATTTTCCATGTGAAGTAGTCAGTCATCTGACATACAGATACGTAGAACACAAATTAATAAATGAAACTACTGGAAAATGTAAATGTAAGAAAAACAAGGCTAAGGTGCCCGAGAAGATAAGTTGAAGAGAATGCACTCAGTTATATTAATGCTTAAACAGGGTGCAAGACCACGTTCTATTTTACCTGAGCTACTCAATTACAATTTAGACTAGTCTAAAACCATAATTAGACAAGACAACAGGTTTAGGTTTACTAGCTAGAATGCTGATACTTTGGTCCTATGTTCCATTTTATTAATCTACCATAAATATCGAAATATCAGTAAAGTCTCAATTTTCTACTCTTTCCTGGAGCTCACCCAACCAGACTTGCAATGTCCTGTGACTCCTGCTTCTTGTGCCATGTCTTATTTCTTCTCCCCCACCCCAACTGGTTGCTTCCTTGTTTCTCCCCCTGTTGTTCCCCATGAATGGAGACTAAGCAGCTTTATTTTCAAGGAAATGTTACTGGTACAGGACTGGAACATTCCAAAATAAGGCCATTTATTTCAAAACATAAATCTGAATGAATCATAAAGTTTAGTTTTACAAGAATTTTTTCCAATACATTTGACCAGATGTGTGCCTAAGCAGCAAAAGCCAGATATCAGTTTATAGTTTCCCTAACACTTAGGAATATGCACAAGATTTTGATTTTCAGATCCATCTCTAATAAATTATTTGTTGCAAAATGTTCAGACATCCTGAAATTAAATGACTGTCAAGACTTCTCTTGTAAAGAAACTCAGGGGTTTTTACCCTTAGAAAACTTCTCTTAAATATAGATGTTTCAACAGAAATTAGCAATCCATAAAGCACATCACACTGTCACTATTTTTCCTATTATAAAACATAGTAGTAACTTCACACACTAAAAATAACAGAAAGAAGTCGTGGTGCTTTATTAGAACATAAAAAAATATTCCCTAAGAGACATGCTTTTTAATGCAACACAAAGAATGTGACAGCACTAGCTATCGAGGAGAAACCAAGGCTTGAAAATTTCCAAATGCCATGCATATACGTATGTAACTCTTTATTTTCTCCCTGAGGTAAAATTCCCACTGACTTCAGGGCCAGATTTGCCTGAATAAGAGGGAGAATCTCCTCTAAGAAAGATGCTGCAATACAGACCTTTGTGAACAAATTCTCAAGGAACCCAGATGCTAGCAAAGAGAGCTCATCTAATTAATTTGTCTCTGGTGTTTTAGCTCTAAAGAGATATTATACTTCTTTTAAGAAATAATAGCCCTGTGATATTACTGAGCTACATTTCTTTTAATGAACATTACTCAGGATTCAAAACTTTTCTACTTACATTGCTTGGCTAGTGTAAACATAACCCTGTATTTTAGGGTAACAACAGAATCAATCCATTAAAAATACTATTTTAAGACATAATTTTCAAAGATGACAAATTACTGAAAAGTGTTTACTCTGACGTACTTAAAGCATGCATGAAAAATCAAGCAAGAAAAACAAACCACACCAGAACATATACACATTTCCCTCAAGCTACCATCAAACCACCAAGGATCTCCAAAAGTGAAGTAACAGCCCGAATTATTTCTGAAAGCCTTTAAGTGGTCTTTCTCTGTCAGAATAAAAAGAAAAATCTCCAGCACATCAGAACTGGTGTCCAACACTATCACTCGAGCGCTTTCAGGAGGAGTGGTGACAGCACCTGACAGGAGGAGCAAAATCCACTGCTACCTTGTGATATTTAATATGCACTTCACATAGTTGGGAAAGCTGTCCTGAACACTTTGTACACTTAAGACACATTCTTCCTTCTACAATTTTTTAGCCTGATCAAGTGCTTATGGATCTTTCAGCTGGTCGCCCATTTTATACTTAACACAGCATGAACTGCTCTTTAACTGTGCAATTTACCAAAACAGTGTGCTACCCACTTGAAGACACCATAGATCATAGAACTTATTCATGCTTCTTAAACATAATGAATGTCAATCTGGTGGAAGAGGCTCCTAGAATCCTGCCTGAACTTGGTAATTCTCTGTCACCACCACTTCGTGTTTTCCCCAAACATGTCATACTTCAATACCTGCAAGACTACTAGAAGGAAGTGGTACTACTATCAGCGGTCAAGCCTTCCTACCCAGTAAGGCTCTTCTGTGAAGAGCCTGGCACCCAAGGAGCAATCCTGCTCCACTGAAGAGGTCTAGATGGAGTCCTTGGGCATCTTGAGCCCATTCACAGGAGTAGTCCCAGAATCATGACAAGAATAAAAAACCCACAACATTTTCATCAAGTCTCCCTGAAGTAATCATAAACAACTCAGCCATGCACAAGACAAGCAATCCCCAGTTCAATTGCTGAACAATTACTGCAGCAATAACCAAAGATAAGAACACAGATTTGAGAACAATAATATTCAGGCCCCAGGAGATAAAGAAAAAGAAAACATCAGATAAGGGTGTGAGACTCATTCCCTTCACTCAGGAAAGCATCCACATTTCTTCTTGGTTTTTGTAACTCATATGCTCTGATGTGGACTTATCCAAGCAGATTTTGTTCTGAAGATAATATACCACTTATTAATGGAAAAGCACAGACATTCTTAATAAGTGAGGTGTCACTTCTTACTGAATCTTCAAGTGTCATATTTGCAGATACAATATTCTTTGAAAAAAAGGAAATAGAGTAAAACAACAGCTGCAAAAACAGTGAAAATTTTTGGAGGTCAGCCATTGTGCTGTCTTTATTTTGCTAAAAAATTTTTGCTGAATCATTGCTAGTTTAATTTTTATCACTGTGACTGGCAATTGTGTAGTTTGAACAGCAAGGTGGATCTATAATTGTTCATCAGGGACCAGACATTTTAAGACATACCCAAGGTATACCCTTTGTGTAAGCTGTTTGCCATAAAGTAATAAAATCATTCAAGGAATAAAGGTGATGCTAAGAGATTGTTTCCAAAAAAACTGGAATGTTGCCATTTCCACACATTTGGGGTGTTATTCAATCAAACTGGAACATCAGTTAATCCAACATAACACAAATTAGCCAAAGGAATAAAATAAATAACTAGAGGTAGTTGTGGATCTAATCACTTGAGTAATTTAGGTCATTTAATACAGGAAGTCTTAGAACAAGAAAATTATGAACAGATCACTTTTTTCAACTAAAAGGATGTAAACCTAATGACCTGTACTGCAGATTAAAATGGTTTCTTAAGAAAGCAAATTGATTCTTCTTGTTTCATGACGTGATGCAATACTATTTTATCTTTTTTAAACAGTGATTTAATCAAACCATAGGAGACAACATTCTGGTAAGATCTTATTATAAAACCTCACACAGATACTGTTCTTATTTCATTTTCCATACCATTTTATGTTGCACATGGGTATTTAGACATAAATTTTTATCTACCCAAATATTCTCAATTACCTTTTCTGCCCACAGGATTTGTTTGTAGGCATGTAGAACTGCCCCAAGAATCACCTCCCTCGACCTGCTGGCCATGCTTCTTTCGATGCAGCCCAGGATGTGGTTGGCTTTTTGGGCTGCAAGTGCACATTTCCCGGGTCATGCTGATCTTCTCATCAACCAACACACACAAGTCCATCTCCTCAGGACTGCCCTCGATCTATTCTCTGCCCAACACTCCTACCCTTTCACAAGGCTATGCCATCCCAGAAGAAAAAAGCCCAGTATTCCATATGCTGCAGGTTCATTTTTCTAGTTAGTTATGGATCACACAAATCTGTAATTTTTGCTAAGCTTAGGGTACCCAAGTCCCCACGTCACATGTGCCATCACTTTCTTCTACAGGGAGAAAGAGAAGACAGCCAAGGAGTGAAACTGGTATGTTTCGGAGCTATTACCCTTGGAATTGCTTTGGTCCCACTCCCTGCTATCCAAGTCACTGGTGACCTCTCTACGCCTCTTCCCTTCTTAATTGGGTTAAGTATCAAAAATAGCACCTTATTCTCTCTAGACACACTCTGAAGGCTAACACACTAAAGGCGAGACATACACTAAACACTGTGTGTTAATTATTAAAGCATGGTGAATTCAAGAGTTCCAGGTTGGCTGCTCTGCATTTCGTAAGTGGCCTATATTTTGTAGGGATTATTTTTTATCCTAAGCAGGTTGTTTCAAGTAACTATGCCCTAAACAGGCAGCAGAATGGATGTCTCTGGTTTTGTCCCTAATCACACTTGTGCGTTCTGCGGAAGAATGGTTGGGAAATGTTCTCTTAGTAATACTTTCCATTCAACCTGCCATTGTTAATTGAAGGACACACTATTTCATTATGTCTCTCTTCCTGGCAGCCTGCAGAGTAATTGCACACAGTAGCAAGAGACAAGTGGACAAAAAGTTCTGGAATTGAGAATAGGAAAGATGAACAATTTGTAAATTAATCTCTTCTTCTTGTGGTAACAAATAACTGAAGTGTTTATAAAAAACAAAACAAAACAAAAAGCAGTTTTACACCAGTTCTGTTTCTCTGCACACTGAATATTGTAAACTTATTATGAAAGGTTTTCTACTATTCAAATAGTAAATGAGCTCCAGCTCCTTTCTGGAGTTAATTATTATATAAACTTGACTTTCATGGGGGTCCAAAGGAAAATAAAAGGATTTTTGAGGAAGAGATGCCAAATTCAGCTGGAGATTGGTGTGCTTTATTCCTCTGCCCCTGTTGTACATGACATTGAAGGAGAAACTCCTAGATCAATGCCAAAATGTGATTTATTGGTGAGTTTGGACTGCTTACAGTATGTAGCATGCGAGTCATGACTGTGAGTGGAAAAAGAAAAATATAGCCCACAGAATGTGGACACAGAAACTGTTTTTTCCTTACTATAAAAGTCAATCATATTATTGCCATGACAGCTATTATTTTTTCTTTTGTTTTCCTGAACCAAGTCTTCAGAAAGATTATACTACTGCTGTTTTAACTGCAGGAAACTTCTATTTTTTTTTTAATGAAAATAAAGTTTTCTTGTTAAAATGCAGAAACTACTACTCACTTCAGCATCTAGATAATCCCTGTGAGGTGCAGAGCTCCTCAGAAAAGGCAAGTCAGATAGTAAGAACAGAAGTCCTTTGTAGAGACTACATTAGAGTATTAGTGCATACCATGAGTTAGGCTCACCTTTCCCAATAACATTAAAGCAGGTATTGAAAAATTGTTCCTAGCATTGGTGCTAATGTTGAGAAAATTAGCATAGCCTGTTTTAACCACTGAACACATACAATCAGTGAACTCTCATGAATTAGATTTACAAAGCTCTTATATGTATAAATAACTGCATACTCACTGTGAGAATGTTGGCAAGCAAATTGGACCAAGCTTCTTTCCATGACAAATAACATCTATACATCTCATAGTGTGACAAAAAAAGAGAATAGTATCCAACAAATGTCAGGAAAATAAAACTGCTTCTTATTATTTTAAGCATTCTCTTTGAGACTCAAAATAATACATGGGGTTGTTTTTTAGTTTTTAAACCTTGACAGACTAAAATAAAGGACGAAAAATTCATATACGAATGTCAAACTACACCTTCAGGTACTTGAATAAAAACAGTATGTGGCCTAAGGAAAAGGATGTTAAAGTATTTCAGGTGATCACTTTTGGGGAACAGATACCAGTGCCACCTGGGGAGTGGCACTCTTTTGTATCACACCTGAGACATTTTCTCTCTACTTGTTTAATTCAGTTTATCAAACCAGATCATGTTAACATGCACTCATGACCAGTGGGCATAACTCAGAGCATCATCTTAGGCCACCAATTCACTCAAATGAATCCCCATCAGCATACCCACAGAAGCCCAGGACTGATAAAGTTAACTGGGACACCCTGGGAGGCAGGCTGTGTGAGCCTGGGCAGCAGTGTGCGTGCAGATACAGCATTTCGGATAAAAAGCACTTTTTTCAGACACAATTCAGACATCTCTGCATAAGCCACATCTCTTGTGGAAGAGGTTAGCTGAGGTTAAGCAGTAAGCAGGCTTGATGAAATCTGGAACCCCCAAAAATCCACAAAATAACAGTCGAATTAATTGATGATTTTTGAAACATAAAATTTCAGAACAAGGTTGGAACTCAGGTCAATATATCCCCAATCATACAAGATTTCTTCCATACATGTTATGGTTTTTAAAACTGTTATTTAAAAAAGTAAAACCTCAAATTACAGGATTTTATCAGGAGAAACTATTCCACAGTATAATATATCTCACCACTAGGACTCTTTTTTCCTCATCACCAGGACTTTTTTTTTTCCCCCAAAAAAAATGTTTTGGTTACAATATTTCAGTTTCACTTTTCCCATTTATTGTTCCCTTTTATGGTTAACTTCTTCACCCTCCCTGGAATTTCCATGTAACAAATACAAAGCCATAATCACTAGCCTTGGATATTGTTTGGCCAACGTTCCTTGTATCTTTCCTCATTAATGTTCTTCTACCCCTTTGAGCATGTTTAAATCTTGATGAGCTATATTTGGGAGTAGAGATAAAAAAATGTAAGGAAGAAAGATGTTCTAATAGAACATCAGTTTTTTCCCAGCTAACTCCATAATTAGAACACATTCAAAGCTATCTTATAAGAATATTTTCATAGATAAGAGATCATTGGTTATGAGGATCAACAAACAATATCAAACAAAGAAATTTATCCTTTTTGTTTGAAGCACTTAGTCCTAACAACTTCAGGTGATTTCCATATGGTGGATGCATAGGAAACTGATGACATATGGGCTGGCACTAAAGGACTGGGTGATGGAGAGAGCTGAAGGAGAAGGTCAGTACCTCAGGGGTGAGAGCTTGTATCTCAAAGGTGGATCACATAGTAACAGATATTCATGAGACAGAGAAGGAACAAACATCTGGAAGGCAGATGAAATTATTTGGGGACACACATACACAGACAATGGGCTGACACGTTTAAAACACTCAGTCTAAATGCTGAGTCCACGTTTAAAATACTCAGTCTCAAGGCTGAGTCTAGTCTTCAGTGTTGTAAGGATTAATACAACATTAAGGGTTTATAACACGGAAACTTCAGAGCAACGTGTCAATACTGTGCTCTGATAATGTGTTTTAGATGTACCTGAAGCAGCCAGCTCTGTCCTCTCTAGCATGGCAAAGCCCAGTAGTACAGCAGGCTGACAAAGCCCCAGCAAATACTCAGTAGCTAAAGTCTGCTCTGCTGCAGACCTACTGCTCTGCACGTATGAACTGGACAGTTCAGGCATGTCATGAGCTGTAATAGTTTCTCTGCTGACAGCAGGGCATACTCAGCTCTAGCTGAAGATGTAGTTTGAGTTTTTTCCTCCAAGAGTTCTAAGTACTGCATGCACCTGTATAGAATTCCATACACTCATATGAACACAAACACACATGTGTTTATATAGAGACATATTTTTATATACGTATACATATGGATTTAGGGTTTGAATTCATTACTCTGATCTATGGAGTTTCAGATACAAATCTGGATGCAGATGCTTCATATGGGGAAGTGGATGCAGGAAAGGTGAATTCAGAGTCCTGGCGTGCAGCAACATGGATAGAGTTTCTGAAACTAACATGAACTTGTGTGAAAAAGCAAAGAAAATAGAGGTATATTTACATTAAGGAATATTCACTTGGATCGTTTTTAAAAAGGAGAAAACTCAAGAGCAATGCTCTACAGGTGCCATGTGTCTTCTCATAATGACTCAGATCCAGCTCACCTGTGAAAAGCTGCTGTTTCAATCAACTCCCAGTAAAATCACAACACATGCTTTATGTGATGGGGACACAAGAAACATTCCCATATCCCAGTCAATTTCCTTGAACACAGGGATTTCTGATTCCTACATCCAAATGGATCATCTCTTAGAAATGCTACGACTGTTACAGAGAAACTGCACTTCATGTATTTCTTAGGCAGTAATACATTTACCAGCATGATATAGGACTGTTTTGGAAGAGGACAGAATTAATCTCCAGAGTAATGGGCCACATTACACTCCTAAGCTAAGACAGAACCAGTGCCTGCAGAACATAACATGTCAGCATGAAGTGTAGAGCATGATGATTCTTATTCCTTTTCCCAACCTGAAACCTACATTAAAAGGAGTAACCAGAAACAAGAGGACTGTACTTAGCAATATACAATATAATACATATTTTAAAAGCAAGTGATTTTAAATACTTTCCATCTGATGTGTCTCTCTCTCTGAGTATCAACCTCAGACAAGGATTATTTATGCTGAAGCAGAAGTCCATGAAGATAAGACAACTTGAAATACTTTACAAATAATTTTTGAATTACAAGATCCTGAATTCAATCTACTGATACACTAATACACTAAAGATACTGCCTCAAAGAGATTAAATGTAATTTGTTTTTCACCTGGAATAAATTTTTTAAATTGGTACAGTATATTAATTGAGTACTTCAGTCAATTAAAGCAGGAACCAGTGTCACAAAATAAGGGGGAGGAATCATTTCAATAGATACAGTATATGATTGGCAGTAACACAAAACAGTAAAAATTTCTGCATTTCCAAAATTAGGGCCTCCAGCAGGAGGAACACATGAAATACAAGTTAGGAATACATTCTTACACAAGAACTAATCAGATGCACAAATAAAAAGGTGTGCTTTGTGAAGATCAGAACATAGACAATGCACTTATTTACCAAGAACCACAAAAACACTTTAGAAGAAAATAAACTAGTAAATACACGATCAGGGGATGCTCTGACATGATAACAGGCTGTTGTTCTCAAGAGATGCAGTCCTGTAAATCCATCACAATACTTGAATGCAACTGCTGGCAAGAGCAAAGGGATTCAAAATATGACCTGGCATTGAAAAATAGCCTTGTAAATCCACACCACGCTTTTATCACCTTTTTGCATATCAGAATTATATACTGGACTGTAGTGTTATGGATACATTTAAAAGCCTTTTTAGTGTCACTCAGAGGTCCTTCTCACTGGCTCTGAGATCTTTTACCAGTTCTCTCTTGAAAAGCTGCGCAGAAAATGACCTTGAAATCAACTTGCACCTCCCTTTCTACCGTTGGAGTAATTTGCAAAATATCACAGCATCAAAAAACCCAAAGGCCACCCCAATTTTACAAGTCTTCAATATCCCCCTTCTCCTCATGTCCCTCTCAGTGTTTGATGGCATATACAATTACAGGATCAGACAAGTCCCATGAAAGATTCATAACATGAATGTAACATGTCTTGTGTAGCAGTATGAAGCTATTCAGTAAAAGCAGATGTATCAACAACATAAATGCAGCTGTTTGAAAAATAAGACAGATTTTTCTAATTTCTGACCTGTTAGTTTTACCTGCCAAAAGATCTGGCTTTGTAAAACACCAAAAAAAACTAATGGGCACTGCTGATCAAGAGAGTAACAAAAGGAAAAGGATAGGTAGAAGCTTCCAGCTAATGAGCATAAACAAGACTGTAAGGGGGAAAACTAGAGAATCAGAAGTCTTTTCTCAAAACTGAGATGAAGCTGTGACTTCAGCACAGCATCACAGCTACATATTAAAGACTCCTTAATACAATTTTTCTTCATTAATAAGATCCAGCCCAATCCCAGCAAAAGTTTTTTTGTTAATGCAATGTTGATTCAAAGCAATTGGAAAAAACACTGTGGTTTCTAGAGCTATTTAGTCTAACCAAATGTGGGCAGATCTTGCTGATAAAAAAATGATTTAACTGAAATGAATTTCTATAATCAAAAATAAACTAGGCTAGAGAGCTCCAAACCAGTCTGAATGAAGGAAACCTTTAAAAACATCAATTATTTGTTGCAGCACAGTTAAATATTAATGCATCCTCTTTAAACTCCTTCCAGTCAATCACTTTAAAAATGTCAAAAGATGGGGTGAGAAAGGAAATAAAGTGTAATGTCTGGCTAACTTCCCCTCTGTTATATCCAAATACTGAAAATGCCCAGAAAACTTACACACATATAAGAGGACAAAACCTGAACTTCAGAAATACATAGCAAAACCCAGCTTTAGGCCAAACTTGAGCCGCTTTTTGTATTGTCCTGCTGCAGCAAGTGTTAAGGACAGCTTCTTAATTCAGTTCCATGGTACAAAGAGAAACAAACACCTTTCCATCACCCCACAGAAACCACAGGGGAAGTAAATGAAAGCAAAAGTAAAAGCCAACAGACCTCTCCTGACATACACGTAAAGCTTCTCCTCACAGCTCAGCCTCTCACACTGTACTGCTACATTGGCTGCAGTGGTTTGCAGCTGAAAGTCTTGAGAGAAGATGGGAAATACCCATGCCCAGCTGAAACCTATCCAGCCTGATCCAAAAGGTGCCTCTCAAGGCATCAGTTGCTGTCCTGTAAACATTTTAGACATTCTTTGTATGTTCAGACTAGAGCATTTCCCCATTTTCCCCATCTTCCTAACCCAAACCTACAAGTTCTGGGAGTTATTTGTTCCCAACAGAGGCAGAAGATTGTGCAGAGTGGTTAAGTAGGTTGGTGCAAGAGTGTAATTTCTCCAATACTACCTGCTAGGAGGTATCACACCACTTCTACATTCTAGAAACCTTGATAGTTTCTCAGAGATGTTTGTTTGTAATCTGGTCAGACTCCTTCAGCTTGCTGGTTGCATTACATTTTCAGGAGACAGTATCTTCAAAGCATTCCTTACCCTGTGAGCTATTTGGCAAAAGGAGAATGATGACAACTCTTTCTCTGGCTAGTCCGAGAAACCCTCTATTTCCTTTGCTTTTCAGATGTTCTGACCAAAATAATAATAAAAAAAATATCCTTGAATTGCTCCAAAGCTATTTTCTTTCACCTGCAATATCTGGGCAAAATCTAAAGGCATTTTCAAGGCATTTTCAGATACATGTTTTGATAGAAGATAACATCTTCTAAATACAAGTATTGCACAGATTAGCCTACACTTTCCTAGTTTTCATGTTCAGGATTGTGTGTTCCAGTAATGTTCCCAGTAACTGCCAATGCCCCTGAAATTCTTCCACATGTCCAGCAGCCAGCTTGTCCTTCCACAGTCAACTCACAGGAAGGAAGACAGATGTGACATGAACTTTTTACTACCCCAGCCATCTCTTGCTGTCAGCATAGTCACTGTATGTACTTCTGACAGGCATGTGTAGACAGCAGGTACCTCATGCCGATCCTGAGGCCATCCTTTGTCTTTAGCCAAGAAAAGAGCTTCAGTTCTAGTCTTCTGATTTGCCTTGGCCACTGGGACAAGCTGCAATTTTCTTGTACAAAGCATTCAGAATATGCCTGCAGCAAATAGTCAGGGGTGCCTCTGGGCTGGAGACTAAAGTACAACAGGATTTTTATTGCACTTTGCCTCCACCTGCTGCCTTTGGCAGTATTGTCCTCACATAAACCACTGCCTCCTTCATTATTTGCTGCATCACAAAATTAAAGGGGAAAACTTCTCCCTGATGTATGTCTCTGACTACCTGTCACTGTAGGAGCATCTTCAGACTCAACCAGATGTTCTAGAGTAAAGGAAGAGATTATTAACAAGTTTGCATAAATACAAAGCGATGCAAAAAGAAAGGAAGAAATTAAAACTAAAGATGCTTGAAAGATGTTAGAGGGCAGATGTGTGCCAGTAAACAGGACTAACTGAGGCATTGGAAAGGGTTTGTCTGCTGAAGTTAAAATACATTTGAAGTTTGATTCTGCCCTGTGTAAATTTATCTTTTTTTTTTTCCCCCTGTACTCAACACTGGTGAGGCCACACCTCGAGTACTGTGTCCAGTTCTGGGCCCCTCAGTTCAGGAAGGATATTGAGGTGCTGGAGCAGGTCCAGAGAGGAGCAACAAGGCTGGTGAAGGGACTGGAGCACAAGTCCTATGAGGAGAGGCTGAGGGAGCTGGGATTGTTTAGCCTGGAGAAGAGGAGGCTCAGGGGAGACCTCATCACTCCCTACAACTCCCTGAAAGGAGGTTGTAGCCAGGTGGGGGTTGATCTCTTCTCCCAGGCAGCTCTCAGTAAGACAAGAGGGCATGGTCTTAAGCTCTGCCAGGGCAGGTTTAGGTTAGTTACTAGGAAGAAATTTTTTACAGGGAGGGTAATCAGCCATTGGAATGGGCTGCCCGGGGAAATGGTGGATTCTCCGTTCCTGGAGGTTTTTAAGATGAGACTGGATGTGGCACTTAGTGCCATGGTCTAGTAACCACAGTGGTGTTGGATCAAGGGTTGGACTTGATGATCTCAGAGGCTCCTTCCAACCTGGCTGATTCTATGATTCTATGAGGTCAAGTTTTTCTCCTCATGCAGTAATGATGCTTAGATTAGACCACTGAAACATCACCTGCAGTGCAGTGGGAAAGTTACTCTCTCTTGTCACAGACTAAAGTTTCTTGTGTCAGCCTATATATTCAGTTTTCTATGACTATTTGCAAGCAACAAACATCCCCGAAGGGCCTTCTAACAAAAAAATTCCATTTGTTGAATCTCACTTAGCAGTGAGGGTGACTTTGCTTGCAGACCACACTGAAATTGTAAATTCATTCAGTTGAAACACTGCAGCAGTAAAACAGGGCACATGCTTCCATAAGTGTTGTTTCTGGAAAATAATAATATTTTTTTTCCAAACACACAAACACTTGAGCAATACTCTCATATTAAGCAGGGGGGACAAGTTAGGTTCTCATAGATATGCTACTGCTCTCTAAGAAAGGAGAGCAGTAGCATATCTATGCTATCATTTCTATATTTCCAATGTCATCTGTCATCCTTAATGATTTCCCTAAAACCATTTTTGTGCAGACATTACCATTAATCATAAGTGTCCTTCTAGCCCAGTTTACCAGGATGCAAATTCATTTAACTCAGATCATTAATATTAATATAGGACACCATAGGTGCATAAAATTTGAGCTGAGCTGAGCTGACTTTGGGCTTTCCATCTTTTCAATGAGATTTTTCCTGAACCACACAAAGGGATATTTTGTATTAGCTCTGCTCTATCTGGAGGAGGAAAATTAAGTAACATTCACATAATGTTATGCCATCTCATAACAGACTTTTGATAGTTCATTTTGCATGACATTTTATTCTTTTATAATTTGATGTTGCAGCCAGTTGTACGTTTTTTTTCCTGAAATCTTTATCATGGTGTAATGAAAAAACTTCTTTTTTTTTTACTTTTTTTTAATTAATTTAATCTAAATTGTTTAAGACATTTATTTTACACTCTTTACAACTAACATAGCAAATGTAAAACTTTCTCAGCTATAGATGTCTGTGCTTTTTTGATACAGAGACTTTGTCTTACAGTACAGTCCATGTAACATATAGACAATTTAATCATTTTTGGCTCATTCCTTCAGTATCCAAGGTTTACATTTCATACAGGACAGCAGCTGTATTATTCTTTCTTTCCATAATCTGTACACATCTCTATAAATAAAGACACACATTCATATCAGATGCAACAACCCAAATATTCACACCTCAATTTACTTTCTGTTTACCATATTTATAGTCACAATTGACACATAGTTACCATAATTCTGACATCTAGTAAACGTTTCGAACAAGATAAACTTAGTTGCTGGTTTACCTGCTACAAGTCTTCAGAACAGCTTTTCTTTCTTGTAATTATACTGTCATTTTCAACATGGGTTTTTCCTCTTCTACTCTACAGAAGACCCTAACAAACAACAGTGAAAAGTGAGTATGGATTAAATATTTCCCTTTTATGATACCAATATCCGTAAAACTATTCCATAATTTGTGAACCATTCCATCATACTTGTTTTTAATAATATCTAGCCCTGAACAATGTTGGAGCAGAAAAAAGTAGAAATTTGCTAGTTTCTCAAACAGCAGGAAAAGGAAGGTACAGCCTTAACTCTTCTCCCTGGAAAGCATAGGTATGAATCACTCCTCGACACAGAAAAGGGAGGAAACTTCTTGGCAGTTTAGACATAAGACTCATTATGAAATAGATCTAATCACTAGAGGTTAACTGTAAAACCACAGGGGTAAAAAAACTACAGGATAATTTTCAGACTGATAGTATGAGATAGATGACATATTAAAACAAAATTCATAGCTAAACAATTCTTAAGGGGTTTTATTGCTTGAGGGCCTGGGGGATTGTTATAGAATATGAGACAAAAATTACGGAATATGGCTATTTTTTTACAGTGAATCTGGAACAGATCCAATTACAAATAGTTAGCTGGGGGCTTTGTATACAAAAATATGAAAGTACTGATGTGCACTTCAAATGTCATCAATGTAACTGAAAAAAGAAGATAACATTGTTGATAGTCACAGTAGGAAACGGACAGAATTTTGCATTAAAGCTATTCCTTCAACAAATAAGCTGGAAACGTAAGACGTAACTTTGCAGTGATGTGACAAAAATCATAAACATTATATTATTACTTGTTGTGCCTTCTTGTTCATTTTCAAGGCCGGGGAGAAAAAAATATTACAACAAATTGACTATCATATTTAGATGACCTGAAAACCCTAAAAATTATTGTCAATTATAATTTTAGGTCAGCTTTCCTCATTTTGCATGCACAAAACTATGTCTTTTACCTGGTTTTGCCAGGTAAACACATTATTTCTATAGGAACTACTGGAGTGTTCAAAGGATCAAAGTTGGTCATAAAGTCCTGTGTTCCTGCAAAGCTGATGTGCATGCATTTTACTTTAGGCACATGAGTTGTGATATAAAACTCGTAAAAGGGATTATATACTCTACAATAAATATATTGTTAGCAATCTATATCCTTGAAGATTTCTATATAATAGTTTTAAATGGACATAGACTGGGAGAAAGGGATGAAAAAAATAGAAAAGTATCATAAGTGACTTAAATACATTGATGTACTATTTCTAGTCTAGCCTCTTCTTGTACAGCCTTTCCTTATATCTAATTAAGTTTGTGATACTGAACACAAGAAAGATTTTATGTGTATATATTTAAGTGCATTTGTTACTAACTTACTATTTGATCTTTTTAATAAATAAAATAATCATGTTATTCCATTATTCTGAGCTAAACTGTGTTACAGCAAGTTAGATACAGTAGAATTGGATCAAAAAGATAGCTTTCATATGAAATCTGCTGTTTTGTTCCTCTCGTAATAGTATCTCTTAGTGTAAAAGCATCCAGAGCCTCAAGACAACTGAAATCAGGTAGAATTTAAAAAAGGAGTAAAATTTGGAATGAAATTGTCTTTTTGTAGTTGTTTGAATCTCAAGCCTAAAACCTCTAAGTCCAAAAGCCATAAGGGAATTGATTGGTATTTTTGACCTTAAAATTAGAAAGCCTGTTCCCATCTGAAACACAGAGGTTCAAGGTCTTGAAGTTCCAAAGAAAACTATTGGGAAGATAACGCTTGAAAGGCTCCTATTAATGAGACTTCCAATTATTTTACTTAACTTCCTTAAAAGTTCTATTAAAAGATGAAAAGCACTGTCTCCCAGATGACAAAGATTGCAGTAGTCCAAACAGAACATTCCACTGAGAGGCATTAGACCTTCCTTTTGAGTTTGAGGCTTCTCAAACCCATATTTCTCCTGGAACCTCTATCTCACCTTCTGACTCTAAATTCCCATCCTTGGGGAGCACTGCACAGCCTTCTCTTCTTATGACCTTCAGTGAGCTTGTAACTTCCCTATCCTAAGCTACACAGTGATACAATCATACATATATTTGGCCAGATATTCCATAGCATAGGGGTCTTTTTTTATCTTCTTCAAAAGCACCAGATGTGGAATACTGCCAGAGACAAGACGCTGGATAAAATGAACTGGTTGCCTGAGTGAACAAGGAATTCTCTTAGGTACATCTCCAGTCTCACTTTCTGTTTCAGAAAAAATATTGGGTGCTGGTCTTCCCAAAGCCTTTAACATCTAAGTGTCTGATTATAATATTGCATCTAGGTGAAACCACTTCAAAGAAGCAAAAGGAAAATCATGGCAAGAGAATGTTATGCAGGCCAGTCCTGCACAGTAAGAACTGTAGAGCCTGCAAAATGGCACTCACACCTCCAAAGAGTAGGACTGTGTTTAACAGGAGGAACTTCAAAACTGCCTCCTGAATAAGTTAGAGACAATTTCCTTGCTGAGAGAGAACAGAGAGGAGGCTGAATGTACATGATGTGTTCAAATTACTTTGAGAAAAAATACCAGCTCTGAAAACTCAAATATTCCACCAGCAAGGGCTGCTTTCTGAGAAGCTCAACCTGAAACGTACAGAATCAAGGGATATTTGGGTGAAGTTTATCTCCTGTAATAAACCAGAGATATGACAAAAATATTTAAAATTTCCCTCTAAGCTGGGACTTCATGAAATCCAAGGTACCCACTATGAATCTATGAGGCTATATTGAGCAATAATTCTCCTTATCTTCATCTTTCCAGGTTCCTGCCAAATTGTGATCCTACTTCCATTCAGACACAGCATGTTCCCAGTATCCTTGTTGGATACTCTGAGGTGGCAGAGAGCCAGATAAATAGCTTGATGTGTTGCTGCAGCAGGTGGTAAGAAGAAAGAGTCATGGCCACCAATGGTTTAGAAATAAGAATGGACTAATTTGGGAATGCAGCCTATGTGCTGGTGCTTGCCATGCGTACACCCTCTCTGAATGTTCTAGGTCAACTTATGTGAAATAATGTGCATAATACTGCACAGTTAAAAAAAGAAACTGTCTTGATGAAGTTCTGCTAACTTAAAAAACCACAACAAACTAATGGACTTGCTTTCCCAGAGTGTTTGACAATGGAACAATTTCTGTGGAATTGATTTCTTAGATAGGATGGATGCTTTCCATTTCCTCAAAAACCCTAATGGCTTAATGGTTTAAGCATTATTCATTCCTTTCTGGATTGGGCTGGTAACAGCTTCGTAATGTGAGATCTATTAAGATTCTCCAAAAATATCCTGAAGTTTGCATTGTTTGAACTCTTAATTATGAATTCATTTGGGCTGAATAATATCCATGATACACTTGGATATTTTGATGTGGAAAACCCCATTAATAAAGAATAACATCTGAGACCCAGAAATATGCAAAGGGCCTTTTTTGCAATCCCCAGAGTACAGAAAGCCTTGAATGCTTACCAAAGAGAGGGATGTACGTCTATTCTGTCTCCTAAAAACACTTCCTCCTTCAGATTTACAGTCACTAAGAACACAGAGCAATTTTGATCAAAAGAAGCAGCAGCAGCAGCTGTAAGGGAAAAGTGTTCATTTCTGATTGCCTCATCTGGACTAGAAGGGGGTAATAGAATAATTTTATGACACCAGATGCAGTGAAGGGCTTTATTTCATTTAATCTGGAGAACAGAGGAATTTGTCACATAGAGAAAATGAAAATTGTTGTTCTCGCCACCACCCAGGCATGATGGTTATTGGCTGAGTCCACAGAAGGAGCTGGAGTTTATGATGACTATTTACTAACTTTCTCCTGCATGACTGTCCTAAGAGAGATGGTATTTTTCTACACTCCAGAGACATCTTCTGTTGAAAAGTTATTTTTGTTTGGTATCTGCTGGAAAGCGTTTGTTTTGGGAATGTGAGCTTCTGGGATTTGTGGTAAGCTCAGAGTTTCAACTGTGCACCATAGCATACTATTTTTTCCTTGGTACAGACTTGATGTTTAAGTTGAAATTTATTAACACTTATTCTTAGAACCTTCTGTATGCTGAAGCCATTCTTGACAGGAAATGTCCACTGATATTGAACAGCAGGTACGGATTTTTGCGTTTGGGGATTTTTTTTTACTCTGTATCCTTTCATTAATAGAACATGTACAATGTCATTTATTTGTTTGAACCTAGTTTTGAGGGTTGTATCTTTTGTAATTATATTTATACCATTAATTCAATATTATGGCTCTGGGCAAAGTCTTTTTTGAGCACAAACTTTGAGCAAAGTTAGTAGATAAGGAATCATCCTTTTTTTTTTTTTTTGACAAATAGATTTTAAATACCACTGTTTCTGACGTGGTAATATAATTCAGCTTCTCAGGAAAATCTAAGGTCTATACGTGAATGGAAAGTAGGGGAGAATCAAGTATGGTATTTACCAATGAAGGAAGGCCAGGCAAAGGTATTAAGCCTGTTCTCTGGAATACAGAAAAGTGGAAGTTATTCATTCTTTTTCCTCTAAAAGGAGAACGATAAGCAATATTTTGTTTTCAATGGACTGGCAAGTTCATTAACATGTATTTGGCCAACACTGCAGCCAGAAAATTGAGATCCAGGAGATTATATCCCTTCAAGTAGAGTGTCCTATATCATAGTACCAGTCTACCTCCATTCCGAGTCATGAGAGAATACACAGGGGGCAAGTACTGCAAAGTTAGATACAAAAATGTAGTTGTGTGTCTCCAACGCAGAAGACACAGACCAGAAGTACCACACGAATCAAATCTTGTCAACATGTTTGCCTCTCCTGTTTCGTGGACTATCACTCCGCCCTTAAACCACTTGCATCAGAAGACAGTGGCAGAGCCTGTGGAGTAAAACCGCGCTGGCGCTGGGAAAAGAGCGAATTCCAGGGATTCGGGCGCCACCTGCTGCGGCAGCGGGGAAACGCGCGCCCTGGCGCCCCTGGTCAGGGGGGAAATTTCCCTCTCGGGATGTAGGAACGTCCATATGGGCATGGAGTTGGAAAAGATAACCTTCTGTGGGCCTGTCCAACTCAAATTATTTTTTTTCATTCCAGGAACAGAGTGTCAAAGCAAAGCTATTCAAAGAATGACCACCAATATCATGAATGAACAGAGCACCTTCAAGAAAAATAAATGACCAATCTTTTCAGCTGAGACAACTGAAATTACTCCATGCTGCAGATGCATTTGGCTTCCACTTGCATTTCAGCTGAGAACCTGAACGAATCCAATGAAGACCCATTCCAGAGTCAGAAAAACTGATGCCCATGTGACTCAATGAAAAAGAGAGAAGTTACACAGAGCTTTGAAACAGAGAAGCACCAGGCAGAAGGTGAGTTCAAACTAGCGACAGCAAGAGGAGCAGTCCTTGCCTGGGGAGGACTCTGCTTGGAAGAAGCTCTCCCAGGGTTGTAATATGCAGGTTCCCATTTCTCTAATTAGCCATATCATCCAGGAAGAGAAAAGAGTGAAACTGATTGACATTAGCTAGAATAAAAGGTAGACTGGGATGGGATTTCCAGTGGTTCTACAAGCAGAAGAGAGCAGTTGATGATAAATTGTTTTAACTACCAAGATAAACCTGGAAGAGGCAAACATAGACTCATTTTGAATTTGCCAACTGATGTTCTCATAATTCTTTAATCTGTGGTCAGCAGGCCTGAGCACAAGCACTGAGTCATGACTGCTTCCCTGTAGGCAAGAGTAATACAATAAGAGATGACAATTGCAAAAACAATTCCTACCCAAAGAGTCAGTATTCTGTCCCCTCACTTCATGTTTTCACCATAGATCCTCTTCTGAGAGTGGAAAAATCCCATGCATCTTGTACCCTGCCCATGGACAAACTTCATACTGCCTAGCAAGTTTACCTGATATCCTATGTATGTAGAAGCTGCTTCCAAATTACCTAATGCAGAGTTGTTTGTCCTTCCCCTTAGGCTCTGAGGAAAATACCTATTTGTCTGACTAGCCCCCGAAGATACATTTGCAATCCTCAGGGGGTGAGCAGAAGTGGCTCTGGCTAATGATATCAGAGCCAAGGAATAGGCTGTCCTACCCGCTGGAGGGCTCATCCAGCAAACCATCATCGCCACAGCAGATGTTAAAGCTTTACAGTCACATTTGTTCTGTCCTCCCAGCAGCAAGCTCACACAGCATGGAATTCTGGAGAACAAGAGGGGACTGATATATTAAGAGTGCAAAGGATATAATAAAGGATGTCCAAATGATTTCTACTGTGCTATTCACCGGCATGCTCAGCTCAGCCTCCTGCATCCTCAGCAGCTTCGCAGCTGCACAGCAAGAAAAGAAACAAACCAAAGAAATGCAGTTTTTGTTCCAGTTGCATGCTTATTTTTTATTCATTCAATCAAGGAACTGAATTGCCATTACTTCTTTTCAGCATTGATGGTATTTTATGTTTCTGAAAAAGACTTTTAAACAATTACAATGTGAGCTTCTGGTACTGATGAGTGCAGTTTGTGCTCTCTTATGCAACTTCACATTTTAAAGCTTTACAAGATAGATAGGTGGGAGGAGGTCTAAGACCATAGTCCCTGGTTTGCAGTTGCAGGAAAAGAAAGTTCACAATTTCTGATGATATTTGAGTGCTTTGTTTCAGGTGGATTTGCATCTTCTCTACAATTTACTTTCTATGGGTACTTTAGTGGAAACTTTAATGACAGACAAAGCCACCAAAAGATTTCTAAAAAATTAATACAGAAAGCGTACCTAATGCATTTTAAAGTGTCAGTCCCAAATGTCAGTACTGAAAAATTTATTTTAAAGTTTGGTCTGAATACTACTGAATTCTATGGAGATCATTATGAAGGGTCTAAAATCAAGCTAAAGGATTATCATAGTTCATGGTATTATTAAATTGCATCACAGTAACACTTAGGAGCCTCATTTATGATCTATGAACTTTTTTGAGTGAGGGAGAATATACAAAGAACAAAACCTAACCCTCCTATTAATGACAAATAATCTTTGTTTGAAGTCTATGTTGGATACTCACTACAAATTGCTTCTGAACAAGCTACAAGACAAACTACTCTGCAGACACTGTTCAGTGAATAATGCTGAATAATGAGTAAATTCTAGAAAATTGCAAGCAGAAAGACACAGCACGAACCAGTTAATCTTTTCCTCATGCTTTGTTCATCCCTCTCTCCTCAGCAGGTACTTCTGGGGCAAGTTGTCATGGGTGGTGTTGATTTATTTGATTAATAAATGTCCATTCACTTACTAAGCAACCACTGAAATAAAGTCTCCCCGCAATAAAAGTATTTTATATATTATGGTAAATTAAATTGAGTCTTTTAATGCCTCAAGCAGTAATGTATTTTTAGAAATCATGTTCCCATCACATAATTTTATTGTAACTAGATCCATCTTCAAAAAATTTCCAAAATAAAATGAGATAGAATTATAATGGACTACAGCTGGTAAGAGAAAAATTCCTCTATTCCTCCCAAATTAGGACAGTACCTTCAGGGCTTCAAGCATGATAGAGGGCATACTCTGTATCAGCTAAGCATGATACAGAAGTCAAGCTATAAATCCAGTGCAATAGGATGTTTTAGCATCAAAAGCAGTTCCAGGTTTATTATCCACCACACCAAGCTTTAGCAGGCACCTCAAAATCTTTTTCTTTAAAATGTTCTTTCAATAAAAATATAGTGGGATATCACAGACTAGAGATAAAACACACATCAACATTTTAAAACTAAAACATTTTAAGGAAAGAAAGTTGTATTGAAACTAATTTACTACACATGTTTTATACATACAATACAAAATGAAGTTTCTACAACAACATATGGAAAGTATCTGAATCAGTAAGACAATGATCGCCATAAATCACTCCAGGTTCCAACTTCTTATTATGTCATGTTCCCTCTCTCATGGGATGTTCACTGCATCTCATACAATCTCATGGTTATGTGTGCACAGTATTCCTAACATTATAGGGAATGATGTCATATCAACACATAGAGTGTATGTAAAATGAAGAGTAAACACAGCTTTACATGACTCTGACCAGATGAACCCACACAGTCCATTCTATCACTTCCCTTTGGCTTAGGGGACTTTTGGGGGCTTGTACATGATTTATTAAATGGACTCACCAAAATGTTGGGGGATTCCTCTTTAGACCTTATTTTTGCAGCAGCATGCTGTGGGTGGCAATGGCCAAGAAAAATGTGGGACAGAAATCCCATTTCCCTTAACTCAGGTGTATTAAGGTCTCAGGTTCATAGAAGACAAAATACAATTGCACATGAATACATGGGATTGTGATCAAAAGCCTGTTACAATTCAATTAAGACAGCTACTTGCAACTAGTCTTACCTTTCCCTTCTGGTCACAGACATGTTTACTGGACAAACACAAGTTTTAGTATCAGCCTTTTGTTTTGTCTTCAAAAGCTACCATTGGGCATATTCCTCTCCTAAATATAAAGTAAAAAGAGATTATATAACAGTAAAAAAATCTCTGTGGTTCAGACCTTCTCTGACTCTAGCGACCCCAGATTGTTTAAAGTGATAAAAGTACAGAAAGCTGCAGTTCCACACTACAGCTGTGTGAAACACTAAACAGAAATTTTCAAAGCTTGCTACCAAATAGGAGAAATTAAATTTAAAAAAAAAAAAAAATCTTAAATTGTGGGTAGGTTATCTAGACACAAATAGTTATTACATTTTTACTAAAATGTAGCTGTTTGTTCCAGTGACCTGGATTTGAATCGATGTTTAATTTGAAGTTGTCACATAGTTGCCAGAACTTAAAGAGAAAGAAATGAGCTCTCAGTCTACAGCCTAGGGAGGCAAGAGACCAGACCTTCTCATAAACTAGCATTTGTCCTCCCTTTCAAATGCCAAATAAAATCAAGAACATCAAACCTCAGACAAAAAAAAGCATAGCATTCAGCTTTAAATTAAGATGTACTTTGGATGTACAGTATATAGGCAAAGCACAGCCACATTTCAATAAAGGCAAATTAACCACAACGATATGAGTGCAGGTAGCTGTGAAGAGAAAGAAAAAACCACCAGTGTTATTTCCTAAGTAAGATATGGTATTTTTTACTTTACTGGCAGTAATAAAATCATGTTCCTTCAAGGGTGGTAGGATCTGTCTCATATTTTCAGAAATATAGATCAGCTTTCTGGAAGTAACCAACAGCTTCAGTGGAAATTTCATACCATCTCCCAACAGGAGTACACAGTCAAGTGGACAAACACTATGAACAGCTAGTGGGCATAAAACCAGCCACTTGGAAATAAAAATTCTTTTTCATGCAGGTGCATATGTTCTCAAGCATAACTTTGAAATTCATGTTACAGCTCTGCCTCTCTGGTTTTTGTATGTAGAGCCAAATTTCATTCCTTGGATAACTTCCTTTACCCTCATTAAACTGTGCCAGTTTACACCATAAAGAATGAGGTGAGAAAAAATTTTCCCCTTTTTAATGTAACACAGATGATTTTTTCTATATGTAGTACCACTCAAATATATAAACTGATTAAGTAGCTAAAATGTAGATGTTGGCTTTACATTGCAAAAGGGTACATATATAAGAGACATCATAATAATTTTTTAATGCATTTAAATTTATGGAATGAGAAGATTCTTATTCAAGATTCATCATTACTAAACTAAGTTGTTCTGGCTTCTTGATGTCTGTTTCCCTTCATTGAGACCTAGCCACATGAGTGCTGCCAAATTTATCACTTCTTCTTGGAATGTCTCATCTGCATCATTTACTGCTTATGCATGTGCCAGAACAACTGGATCAGGACTCTCCCCACCAGCTTCTCCACTACAGTCATCAAGTTGCCTGAGCAACCTCACTTCCTCCCCTAAAGTGGAGGGACCAGAAAAATCCCTGAATGTAACAACTGTAAAACCCCTTTCCAACACATTGTAACAAGGCCATGCCAATAATTCCATAGTCAAAAGGTAAGAGTTTCCTTTAAACCATAACACCAACACTGGATTCCTATTAGAGACAGAAGGAAAGGCACCTTGCCATTTAAAGTGTCTCTGTCTAGACTACATCCAGAGGATGACATTTATCACAAAACAATCAGACAAACAAATTTTTAATTATGAGACACTGAAAAATCTGAAAGTTTGGAGTTGGAGGCTGATGTTTGAAAACTATAACCACTCTCTTTCTTCTTTCTCCCCCCACCCCCAAGCAAACAAGTCCTCAATGGGCACAAAGAGCTATTTCCACCAAAAATAATAACTTGAATATATGTGAAATGATCGGCACAGGGTTCAAGAGCTTCCCTGACATAACTGACAAAAATTAGTCTTTACCCTGCCTTGTGTAAATTCTTCATGCTTGTGTTTTATATTCAAGAACATGTTTGCATACAAAAACAGCAGTGCATTTTGTCAGTACAGCTGCAGGGCAACCCCTGCATCACTTAAATCATGGGAACAATCTGGATATTCAGCTTCTTTGAAAAAAATACTTTTGCTTTTTTATTTAGGGGCCTAACTACAGGCAAGTGATCTGTTAGCTTCCCATTATGGAAGTAAATTATGGCATATAACGAGCAGCTCAACTTGTACACCTGTCACTGATTTTTTTCCCCCCAAGAATCATAGATGGTTCAAGAGACCAAAACCAAATTTATTGCATGAAGTCTAAGAAATTAGGCCAAGTTCTATAGTTTTTTCTCAAACTTGCAGGACAGTTACCACATGTTTAGTATTCATTGATTCACAGTGGATGTGATCAGAAAGATCTGTACCCAAAGACACAAACTCTTCTTTTCCAGTGAGCATCGACGAACCCTGCCAACGACTTCAATGCCTCTGCGAGCTAGGAAGGTCTGATAGAGAGAATATTTTCTTAAACTACAGGCACCCAGAAGTAATACTGCTGCCCTATAGACCAGTTTTCCTCCTCCAGTGTCACATGCTCTGTAGTGCTGAAGAGGACTAATGACAATCATCACTCATTTTTTAAAAAATAAAAAAATCACCAAATAGTTTTTCATCTAAACACAACAACTTAAAACCATTAGGAGAAAAAGGTGGGCATTTAAAATGCCCTCACACAGTCCATTGCCTACCTTAAAATAAACGTGAAACACAGAATATCACATTGCACATTCAAAAACTAACCTCCCTGACCTTGCATTCTTATGCTAAGTCAGGCTATTGACAAGCATCCTCATAAACCACCACTCACCAGCAGCATCTGGCAATTTTTAAAGTTCCGTAACAAAAACAAGAAAGGGTTGATCAATTTACTTGACACTTAAAAATAAATCTATTTCACACAGGGATTAACAGCAGAATTTTTAGGCCAAAGAATTTTGCCAGTGGAGCTATTCAGGATAAATACTGACAAATCAGATTAGAACCTCTGGTCCTAATTTTCATTATAGAAAAACTACCATATGTAAATAACACTGATTTCCTTGAGTATCATAGAATCAAAAAGAGTTTCTTCGATGTGTGGTTGCTTTAGGTATCCCAGAGGAAATCTATTTTAGTCTTTTTTTTTAAGACCAAGGTTTGCCAAGAAGGCTCACTAATTAGGCATGGGGCATGCTCACTGAATTTGCAGGCTCTTGACAGCCTTCTTAGAGGCTTGTCAACCTCAGGGGAACTTCTGACGCAGCTGAGGTCTCACTACATCTCATTTTTTTCCATTTTAGTGCCTAAGTGGCCTTTTAGTAAAAATGAAAGCGTTTTGTAGCAAAAATGCTTTGGTAAAACAGAATTAATGCTAGGCATACATTGTTCTTTAAAATACACATCAAAAAATCAGGAAATTTGTAGTTAAGCTTCTTATCTGTCATCCTGTAACTTCACTGTTCTTCTGTTTCAAACTTTATGTCAACTCTCTTTGTTATACAGACAAGACAACTCCCAACCCCAGGGTCTGAGTTCCCCACTAGACAGCAGATTACTCTCCTTTGGTTCCTTCAGATATTGAAGGGAGCATGATGTCTGGAGGCAACCTGCTCTGGTGGAACTAGTATGGATGGGAACAGACCAGAATTTGATACTGGACTCAGTTTGAAGACACAGGTTTCTGCTGAACTTCCTCAACTGCAGGCGTAATGCATTTTCAAAGAGATGAAGAGCTCAAACCGCTCAAACTGCTCAAACTGCTCAAACTGCTCAAACCGCTTGGATATCTTGATCTCCATGCCAAGAGATTTCGGAGCCAATAAGAAAAAACATGCCAGAGTTAAATTGAAATGAAACTGGCTACATTACTGGTGTACCTTTTGCATTTCTCTTTCACTGTATTTGCTGCTCATTGTTACCATTTGGTTTCAGCTGCCTTGGGCACTGCTTGATCCAGATCAAATTAATTCTCACAGTGGCCAAAATTCTTCTCTACTGGGGTCCCCAGCCTGTTTTCAGAGATGCAATATGTTCAGATCATCATCTGTACTTTTTACTACTATCCAAGATAGAACAAACCTCTGTATATTTTGAGATACATTCATCACCACTATGTTATTTCTAAGAGACTCAGCGTTGCCAGTATAAATTAAACAAACTTTGTTACTTATAGTTATGGGTACCCATGAAATATAACATAAAGTACAATTCAGAGAACACAGATGGCACTTTAGTTCAAGGGTCTACACAGTTTTGTCAGAATGGATGAACTCTAATTACACTGAAATATGCTTTCTCTTGTTTATGATCAGAAATCTTTCCATTATGTGCATTTTTCTCTCCAACACACACTGCATTAGGGGATAGAAGGTGAATGACAGCCTTATCTTTAAACTGCCTGTCTGTCCCAAGAGCCCAACAATGGCTCATATCACGTTGCAAACAGCAGTTTGATGTAAATGGAGTGACCTCCTAGCCAAGTAGTAACATAATATTTACCTCAGGTTTCTCAGTTATAAATGTTAACTCCAAAATTCCAACAGCAATCTTTCCATTTTCCACTATTTCCCCACACTGAGAACAACATTCTGGTTGACATGTGTGGAATGATACTACACAGGTTCAGCAAGGAATGTTACACACATAAACACAAAGAAAAATGTGATCGGTAAGTAGGATAAAGATCCCAGGAAAGCCTGATCTGGTATAGGGAAAGCACAACTGAACAGTCAAGTTACTCTTTTCTCAAAACCAGAACAAGATCCTGGAAGGGAGTATAGCTATTAACTAACTCACTGTGCCAATTACCTTGTCTTTCACCTACTAACAACAAACCTTTTACCTTGGCTTTGGAGAATAAGGCCCAGGGAAACAAAAAGGATTTCAGATGGTTAGGAACTTAAAGCATGGTAGGCTGGTCACCACCAAAAGCACTGAAATTGTCCTGTCATCATCATCTTTCTTGCATGTGGGAACAAGGTGCACCTGGAACCAGCAGAGGTGGTTTTGTCCTGTTTGTCCTGTTCCTTGCTGCTGATTGGGCAGCTTTTGGAGAGATGTGGGCAGCAAGGCTGGGAGCCATGCACATATGTCTAGATCAGAGACCACCCATAAGCTTGTTCTCACAGTGCCAGCCTGTAGAGAACAGCCAATACATGACATGGGCCTGAAGAACACTTCAGAAGTAAACCAGCTATTTAAAGAGCAATGGGAGTGAGCTCTTTTGTGACAGGGCTTTTTGTGTCTTTGGTGGGTTGATGTTAGTTTACTTTTTTAAAGATGACACTTCATGTATAGAAAGCAATGATTTCATACTCCTATATTAAGTTAAATGGTTTGGATCTGTTGACTTCAAAGTAGGAGCATCAATTTACACTGACCAAGAATTACATAAATCTGTTTTTATTAAGACTGTAATAGCTTGAACTACAAAGTTACTCATTTTTCCTGTGATCTTGTTCTAATTGCTCACTGCTGGCTCATTTAAAGTGTTACCGGTCTGGAGTTTGTTAGTCTCATTCTATTTCCACTTAATATGATAAAATTAACCATAGCTGAAGAGAATATTTTTGCAGTAAGTAAATGCAAAAGGCTCTGAATGGGTCTTAAAAAGCCCTCATAAAAAGTGAGGTAGATACGCCTTTGTAATTTAAATTTGACATATTTTTATATGTTAGCTTGTTGGATCAGACGTGGAGGCTATTGTTACAGAAAGTGGAAGCAGGTTGTGGGATAGAATGTCTTAACTACAGACATAAAAATTCATTTAACTCTCACTGAAATTTGTGGTAGTGATTGGTTTGACCTTGAGGTGTTGCACGTATAGTAAAAGTGGACTGAAAGCAACTGAGACTGGTTTAGACTCAAAAAAATTCACTGGACCATAAAAAACTAAACAAATAGAAGACTGAATCTTACTGTGAACAGAAATGTAATGCAGTTATCGTTACCTCACACTAACCTCATGTAGATTTCACAAACACTTCCTTTCAAAATGCATTCATTTTTCAGCAATATTAAACATACAACAATAAAAACAGATATTTGAAGATGCTTGCATTATCTCACAGAGCTATCCATTAACAGCATCTAAAAAAAGACAACTTGTTGCAATTCATCCTCTTGAAAGCAAAATTCAACAATTTATAGGGTTAGCATAACTTTTTCTCAACATCTCATAAGATCAATGGTAAACATAACAATAACAACAATAATAAATCTTACCCTCATTTTTTTCTGCTCCTCCAAAATAAATCAAAGTATTACATTAGCCTCTTCTTGAACTCTGTAGCTGGTGAAAATAGCCAGGACACATCTCTAAAATTTCATTCCTTACAACTGGTGCACCAATAGTACTTTCGTGGTTTTAATAAACTGTTTTGCCTGAGACAGTTTTAATAAGAATAGATCTCCTTCCAATGTTGTTATGGATAACATACAGAAAACCTCCCTCATTCTATACACATCAGAGTATTTTTATAATTAAGAAACTTAAGGCTCCATAACAAAATGAAGACATGTTCCTTCACATATTCACAAGCCAAATGTTTTGGAAGAATATCCAAATAAAATAGGAAACACATCTATTTTTCAAGGTTATTTATAGATACAAATTAATATGCACCATTTGAATTAGTTATGCATTCTATACGGTCTGTGTCTAATTTAAAACATAAAATCACTAGCACTGCAACTCAGCTCTTCTTTTCCATTCCATTGAATGCAGTGGCCTGCTCAACTAGTCAGAAACTGAGAAGGAACAAACAGTGACTTGCTAGTGATTTCTAAGAGACACCTGGCAGAAAGCTTAAAAAAATAAAAATAAAATTCACAGTCAAAGTTGCTGACAGAGATAGATGCAGGAATTCATTTGTAATTCTTTCAGAATATTGTAGTTCATACTAAAACTTCTTCACCTGAAGATTTCTCCCTGTCCATCTTTTCTGGGAAAAGCTCATTAGCATGAACAGTTTTTTCACAATATGTAATTTTGTTAAAAAAAAGAAGAAAAACAAAATCCTAAGAAACTCATTTTCCTTTCACAATATGCAAAATGCAGTGAAAAACTCTTTTCAGTTTTGATTTCTTCACTGTGTTTGCAGTCTGTAAGAGAAATTATGTGTACTTGATTGTTTGAAAATTAGGAGAAAATTCAGTTTCTTCTATGTGTCTCACATTGGAAACTTGCACACTCTTAGCAAGACATTCAAAATTACTAGTCACTTTGAGAAATCAAAAGCCTTTACATTCAGCCCTTCCAGAAGTAAAACTAGTAGAGAAGACAATGCAACTGCAACTAATCTGAGATATTGTGATTTTTCTTTTTAAGGTGCAGCCTTTCCATTCAAATTCCTAAGTGGGAACTATTCATGAGGTAGGATGCAATGAATTTTTCCATGACTAGATTGCAACAACCTGTCAAAGACTGCACTGCGGCTGCATAATCAAGTATTTATCTGCAATATAATGATACAGAAACAATAAGTCCATGTCTCTGTGTTATAAGACACATAACAGACTCACTCTCAGGAAGAAAACAGTAAATGAAAATCATTTTTGGCATTTGAATTTGGGTTTTATATTTAGTTAGCAAGAATACTACTTTTTATTTATATTAATATGTCCAGAGCGAATATTTAAAAAGTAGATGGCCACAAAGAATGCTGCACTCTGTTTAACCACTATATTCCAATAATAAACCTACAACGTTTAGAGCAACTGCAACAACATCAGTGCTTCTTTAATAACTTCATGTGGGATTTGAACTAAGAAAAGTCATAGTGCCACTGTGACTTATATTTACTTCTAGCAAATAATGCTATATTTACTTAAAGCAAATAGCACTACCATAGTGCTACCACTATTTACATACCTGCTACAAACAGACTAAATACCAAGCAATGAAAAAATGCCAGAACAGAAGCTTTTTCTTTTCCCTACCATTCATTGTAAGAATGCTGTTTCACAGCTCAAAGAATAGCTCATGGCACCCTTTTTGTTTGTGGATTAAATTAAGGACCTACATTATGGAGTTCATCTCATCTTCTAGAGCCACACTTTTTTGGGGCAAATACAAAGCAATAATATAAAGTCAACACTGTAGCCAAGAGTGCCAAGCACCTCTGGGAGGTCCAAAGCGTGTAAGGTATAGGACACAGCAAAGACAAGGATGACAGGTTTTCAAGACAGATCTGACTTCCCTAGTAAACTGCATCCTTTCAGTGGATATTAGTTTCAATTATGGGAAATATGAAATTATGCATTTGGGAATATGACATGCAGGCCATACCTACAAAATGAGGACCAACAATCAGGAGCAAAGGGAATTAACGAAAACCAGCTTCTCAGAGGTACATTGCAACTTAAGAGATTGTCATGCCTTTCAGATGTGTAAAGAATGGAATGAAAAGGGGAAGCAAGACAGGATCTCATCTCTGCATGGAACAAAGCACAAGGGAGCACCTAATCCACTTTTGGCATCCATGTTTTCTCTAAATTTTTCAGAACTGTTCATAAAAACAGAAGTAAAACTGAAAGTAGTGTTTGTTCATTCCTAGTCCAAAGTAGAACACAGCTAAGAGATGCATCAACACTTTTGGCCAGTTTTAGCATATTATACAGTATTTCTAGCCACTGTCCTCTCCATCCTCCTCTAAGCTTTTCTCAGTGTGAGTTCGAAAGCTGCTGACTATGTGAATGACCTCCAATCATCCTCATCCCTGCCACTGATGAGGGAATTTCATGTTCAACTCTTGCAAAACTGTAAGAGATTACACTGGGGAAAGCTCATATACATTGATCTATAGGCACACATTTATACATATTTGTGTAATAATACAAAATGCCAGAAGGCAAAGTTCAATAATGCCATCAAACTTTGTTCAGGAATGAAATGAGGCATTTGTTCTAATCCATGTTAAGGCACCTAATTAAAAGGTTCAATTTTCAAATCCACTGAGTAAAATTAAAATAAGTTAAAATTAAGCCTCTTAATCAGATGCCTATATCTGAGCATAGAATCATTTAGTTTGGAAAAGATCTTTAAGGTCATAAAGTCCAATTGTAAACCTAACACTGCCAAGTCCACCACTAAACCATCTCCCTAAGTGCCACACCTACATGTTTTTTAAAAACCTCCAGAGATGGTGACTCTACCACTTTCCTAGACAGCCTATTCCAATGTTTGATCACCCTGTCAGTGAAGAATTAATTCCTGATAATCAATCTATACCTTCCCTGGTGCAACTTGGAGCCATTTCCTCTTGTCCTATTGCTCTTTACCTGGGAGAACAGACCGACCCCTCTGCGGCTGCAACCTCCTTTCGGGCAGTTGTAGAGAGTGATAAGGTCTCCCCTGAGCCTCCTTTTCTCCAGGCTAAACACCCCCAGCTCCCTCAGCTGCTCCTCATAAGATTCCAGATTCTTCACCAGTTTCTTTGTCCATCTCTGGAAATTCTCCAGCCTCTTCAAGTCCTTCTTGTAGTGAGGGGCTCAAAACTGGACACCTTATTCAAGGTGCAGCCTCACCAGTGCTGAGGACTCATGTATTGTGTGACACCACAGATTCAACCACACTTAGAACATCCCTTCTGCTATTCACCATTTGCTTCCATTTTCACAGGTGGTCTAGAACATGAACCAAGATAATAATAATTCACAATGATCATTTCTCATCCATCTTTCTGACAATAGCTGGCAGGAAGAGGACCAATCACATTACCTCTGCCCTTGATGCAAAGGACTAATAAAGAAAAAAAGCTATTACATTACTCTGCAGAATATTATTTTTTAATTTTCTTCAGAGAAAAACATGAGAATAAATGCATATGCCAGTGATACAATGCATCATCTCATTTGCAGTGCATTAGGAAAAATACATTCAACAGCATATTGTTTGGACATATGGGTCACATTGACTTTTTGACTGCTTATCAACAAATGACAAACATGGGCATGCAGAATAGCATTTGCTTCTTTCATTCTTCAGCTAATGAAAAGCATTCCCTGTAGGTACTTAAAACATAAGAATCTTAAGGGACACAAATGGCTTCTCCTACTGCAGAATTTGCTTTTAAATTTTATTTAACATCCTGATATCTGACATCAAGAGAGCAAAGAAAATAAGAATAGAGGTCTCATTTCTGATTAAACGTGTACCAACTAAAGAACATCCTAATTAAGGAATGACAATTTATCTGGGGTTTAACAAAGACATTCCTATTTTCTAGATCATTTTTTTAGTCTCCATACTGGGCAGATTTACCAACATGACACAGAAAATGTTAGTGATTTGCATCATAAGCATTTTTTGGCATCATTTTTTTTCCAGCCTATGGCCTGAGTTGTGTTAGGGTGTCAGTGCATTCAAACAGGATTAGCAGGAATGCTTGCAATTTTTCAGCTTCTCTAATGTTCTCTTTTGAGCCTGTTACCTTTTAAGTTCATACTCAGTTAAAAGAAATACATTTACATAATTCTGGTGGTCTCCCAAAAATACACTCAGTGCTTGCAGCATGCAGCAGATTACAAAGTTCATCAAATGAGAGAGAGATATGATGGTTGTCTTTTATTCCTGCCTGGACAAAAAGAAAGAATTACTGGAATCCATCTCTTCATTTTGTATATGTTTCTTCTCTTCAGCTCAGCTTCTGACATTCAGGGAGAATTATTTTTTAAATCGTGCTGAGATTTACAGAACAGACCATTTATGAGAGTTTTATACTGAACCCATATTGATAAACATATTTATTGTAATAAATGAGTTATGACTAAGAAATTCATCATGAAATAGTAATAAGACTTTTTTCCTTAAAGCACAAGCCTTTATTATTCCAATTAATGGAGAATCCCAGGCAGTCTGTGACAGCTACATGGTTGTATCCAAACCCAGCCATAATTCCCTCCTGTTCAATAGAATTTCAGTCTCAAATATCAGTAATGTTGTGCCTTTATGAACATGATAAACTAGATTTCATTTCTCATATAAAGGAGGAAAGTTTTGTTTGTTTTCTTACTGTTCAAAAAAAGTAATATTCCAAGCCTGTCTCAGAGCATTTGATAAGGACCTAAGCAATTAAGTTTGGACCTTTAGTGCAGGAAGTCCCTATATTTTGTTTAGATTCATTTGCATTTTCTTTCCAACTGACCTTAGTCAGTTTTTATTTCTCAGACACCTTCTGAGTTTTCTAAGAATCTGCAGAAGGGTAGAGTCTTAAATTAATAGGACATACCTGGCTGGACATAAAAGCAGGAGGGGGAGAAAAAGTCATCAAAAAACAGCATTGTAGATTTGCATTAAGAACTCTACATCTGCCTTCTTCATGTGGTTTCCATTCAGCACTCAAAATGTAAATCTGCATGGAAAAAAAAGTTTTGTCAAAAAGTTTGGTGTTACTAAATGAGGTCTAATTTGCATCTGGCGACAAAAGGTTTTATTAGCATAACACTAGAAAGCCAATGAAAGCAATAGCAGCAAAAGAGCAAACTGTCCTGACAACTTTATTTTTGTTAATGACAAACAGAAAGAATCCCATTATTACCGCCAAACAAGCTCTGGAGCTGATTCAACTCCGTCTGATGACTACTTAATTTCAGCATTTGACTTCAGGAAGATCAGCTATTATAATTTTTTGAAAAAACTCTATCAGGTTAGTTGGCCGTGACCTACATTTGGTACACCCATTTTGTACATAATTCCATACTCCACTTACCTTCAAATTATCCTTTCCTTTGAAATGCTGTATTGGGTTTGCATGGCAAGGTTTTGGTAACGGAGCGTGTAGAGAGGTATAGGAGTACAGGGGTGGCTTCTGTGAGAGCTGCCAGAAGCTTCTCAGGTGTCTGACAGGGCCAATGCCAGTTGGCTCCAAGGCAGCCCCGCTGCTGGCTGAGGCTGAGCCGATCAGTGATGGTGGTAGCACCTCTGGCATAATGTATTTAAGGAGAAGGGGAAAAAAGTTATTTCACAGAAGTAATTGTGACCAAAGAAGAGAGGATTCAGAATACATGAGGGCAACAGCCTTGCAGACGAGGTCAGTGCAGAAGAAAGGGAAGGTGGTGCTCCAGGCGCTGGAACAGATTCCCCTGTAGCCTGTGGTGCAGACCAAGGTGAGGCAGCCATGCCCTGGTAGCCCATGGAGGTCCATTTCATTATGGGTGCCTCTATATCCTTGTTTCTATTTCCTTCTTATTTTTGTCCCTTTGTTTCTCGTGAACATTTGTACAAACTAAGAAAAGTATACTTTTGGGAAACTTGCCTATACTATCTCTTAATCTCCTTCTCTCCCTCCTTTACACAGATAGGCAGATGTGGCAGATTTATGACACTGGTAGAATGTAAGAGCAGCCATAAGGTGTCATATCAACAGTCCATTAAGCCTCTGTCTCCTAAAGTGGTCAGACATATGACAAGGAAACAGTACAAGAACCCAGGAAGCAGCCGGGGACACTGTTCCACAGGATGCTTTCAGCTGCTAATATTCCTCAGTTTCAGAGACTTCACAGGCAGTATTTTCATGTTACATTATGGTTTACTGCAAATAATGAAGACTCACTGACCCTGTTGACTAATACAAGTAGTTTGCTCTGTGACTATGCCAAGAAAAATTTTGTCCTGTATTACTTACATGGTACAGACTTCACAGGCCTGTATTTGACGTAGCTTCTTCCATTTTAAAAGAGTAGGGTTACTTTCAGGGACATAACCACCAACCTAAATGACATTTTAAACAAGTCTCTATCAGTGAATTGGAAGTTTTCAAGGAAGGAGAAGAAAAATAAAAAACACAACCACATTAAATATCTCTATGTTTAAGAATACCTTATATCGCAATTTAGTAATCTATTTAGCTTTTTATTTGCTAACAAAAACAACAACAAAAATGGAATATTATGTTGATCTGGGGCATATCCTGAACTTAATGAAGTTCAGAGAAATCATTTACAAAGCATCTATCAGGGTTGTAAATGACAAAATTAATATGGAAGGGGGAGGAGGATGGAAGCTACCTCTGTGCAGGTGGAGAAAAAACAATTGATAACACCACCAGTCAACTGGAAGAATGTGTTGTCAAAGAGAGTTAATGTCATTATGTATTTATATTGCAACACTGCCTGGAAGAGCTGCTGAGAACATGGCCCTACTGCATTAGGAGTCATGTAAAAACAAAATAAAACAAAACAAAGCAAAATAAACAGTTTGAGTCCAGTCCCCAAAGAATTGTTTCTCTGACAGCAAATCAGAAGAGCATGGCATAAAGTTACATCATATCATGGACCAAAGAGGTCATCCTCTGCTGTTAACTATATACAAAGTCACAGCTGTTAACAATGCACTCATACAGTTACACTATTAGAAAAATATAATGAAATGAGAAATTCAAATACAGTAATTAAAAAAAAATCAATAATAATTAAAACATTAAAAATAGAGTGTGATTAAAAGGTATTTTCAAATAGTGAAAAAGTTGGACATTCAAACTGAAAGAAATATCAGGAGTATTTTTCAAAGGCAGAGAGAAAACAATTATGTATTATTAACATGGATATAAGGTCACCCTCAAGGGTAAATCTCTACAGTTTAGTAGTGGAGCAATTGGACTTTTTTTTCCTTGTATAACAAGATCAACTTCTTCATGTTGAAGAGTAGCAAATCATAACCACTTTACCAAATAGATAGTACTTCCTCATATGACTTCATCATCGGAAAAAAGAAAAATCATCAAAATGTTATAGAACTTGCCTCAATCCACATGACGTCAAACAGAAATTATGTTAATAGAAATTTACAACCTTCAAACCCTACTATAGATTCCTTTCACTATGTTTATATGTATTAAAGCAGGTATCAAAAAGCACAGTTGTTAGTTGTCTATTATGCAAATGACACAGTATTGTTTAATGCTTAAGTAGCTTTGATTCACTTTGCAAAGGGGTTTTTTCGTTTGGGAATTTTGCTGATCGTAGGTTTGGAAACTGCTTTAAAGAGAGATGTTTCTTTTGAGTTTTACTGCTATAATATTTTTTACCCCTTTTAAGCCAAGTCCAATTTTTTTCTGCCAAAATGGACAATTACTTAATAACTAGCAGAGTCTGACTTAAACCTGTATCCTCAGTGCTGACTTCCCAAGGGGCTAAAACAGACAGACAGTGGAGGGTAATTAAACCGACAACATTGCAGCAAGTGGAAAGCTTGCTTATCTTGTTCTTGTCATCATGTATACAACACAGCTTTCCTCTCTGCCAGGAGCCCCTGAAGCTCTGAAAAATTGGAACCTCCTACTTCAGCTGATTGTTTGGTAAATTGTTCTTGTTATACAAATGAGTGCAGGTTTATTGGCTGCAGATACAGATTATTTTTATGAGGTTTTTAAAACATGAACCACTGAAATAGAATCTTTTACACATACAGTTTTGGTGCACTGTTGGGTAGTTGAACAGTCTTTATGCAAAGGCCATTCCAAAAAAAAAGAGTAATGTTTACTCCAACAGTTTGGATCTGGACTGAATGAAAAAAAAAATGTTTATTTGCTGAATTTCCAGTGATTCAAAACACTTCAGTGAGGTCCATGCTCTGATATAATCTTTTATGAGTATTATGAGTTATCCAACCAAACCTGCCAAGCTGTGCAGGAATATTATTAAACAGAAATTCTGTTAGAGACACCTCTGAAGTCAACATCAAAGATTAGGGGAAGAGATTTTTTAATGTTGAGTTTAAGCACAAAGTATGTCATACCTTCTGGTCTTCACTCAAAGAAACTTCAGTAGAAATTTTGTTTGAGAAAGCAGTTCAGGATTGCATTTATTACTGCTCTTAGGATCCATATCAAGTTAAAAACTAGCCAGGATTATCTGCCTTGTCTCAAACACTGACAATGCTATCGACAGCTTTCTGGGGCCTTACAAAGTGTTGTCAAATTTCAGAAGAGCTTTTTAAATCTGATGAATTTTCTAATCCTTAAATCTGCTTTTCGTGTCCTTTATTAATACTATAAATTAATAATTATTAGTCCAATAGATTAGGAAGCAAAGTAACTGAGATTTATTCTGACCTTCAACTGTTGGCTATGTGACACCAGTAAAGTACTTTTTTTCCTCTATTTCCAGCACATTCACTTAAACCATTAAGGAATTATTAAGAATGGTTAAGAACCATTTACTACTGTTAAACAGGTTTGTATGTCAGGGTTTTAGTTTTGCTCTGGTCATCTGTGTTGCATTGTTACACAGTGACACTGTTGGAAATGTCTCCGGATTTGCACAGTGTTGTTTATGATTTTCTCTGCTAAAACAAGAGCCCCATATTCCAGTGCAAGTCAGTGAAGTCCTCTGCGTAGATCTGAAAACTGTCTGCAGTTACCCACAGTGATTACACAATATTTTTTCATTAGATCATCCTTGTAAATGCATGTATTGGGAAGTAAGATATAGGCAGTTTTCAAAGTAGATATATCTGATACATGTAACAATACTGTAACAATTACTTTGATCTAATAATGTAATTTTGCATGTCATTGGCTTGTAATGGCCATTAGATACAATAACAAGATGGTAATAACAAGGTTAGGTGGTAAATATATGCAGTAAGGAACTTAGAGTTTCTAAAAAACAATAACAACGTTGCTGACTATAAAGGATAACAGTGCTGCTAAGTAAATTTATATGGACCTTGATAAATCAACAACCAACTCCTGTCAGTGAAAAACTTATATAAATTCAAAATACATTTTTGAAGACAGGCAAGATATCATTGAAATCTTGTTTTGACAATAATACCACAGTCACCCAACTCTATTAAAGCATTCCCAGGGAGTATTAGTCGTGCCTCAGGTGTATTAGGGAACTGCTTAGTCCCATGTCTGTTCCCCAAAACTCTCCCTAAGAACTTCATCCACTCTTCAAGTTGCAGTTGAAGATGGCAGGGGGAGCTGAACCTGTGTCCCTTATGCATGTGTAACCCACCAGCTGAACTGCATGGACCACACCAATGCAATGTCTCTGTCCCAAGTTCTTGACAGCTGTAGACGTAGAAATGTGTAAAGTATCAACAGACATACTTCTGGGGGAGTTTGGGCATAGACACAGAGATGGGCAGGAGCACAGCAGGACTAAAACAAACTAGAAAGCAAAATATGTTGCAAATACTACATTAAAGCCACAACACTACTGTGCTACTGATATAATATTCATCAGCAATTCACACTTGATAGTCCTGGAAATTTAATGAAATAGAGTCTAGAAAAGTTAAAGATTATCCACTGAGAAGTCAGGAATAGTGTAGTCATTTATTCTCTGCACCCGCTTTGACAGAGATATCTTTTAATTCAACTCCATTAAGAGATGATTAATTATATTATATCATTCACCAGCAGCTACAGGAAAGTGAGGCTGGGCTTACACAGAAAACTTAACATTTAAATAGACAGGAAAATATTAGTTCTAGATGAAGAATCAACAGACAGATAATGCAAGGCTAGGAAAAATGAAACCAGTAGGAGTTAGATGCCTATGAAGGGCTGGATTCACCGACAAGGCAGAAGCCATAGCTGTGATAGAACAGAGAAGGATGAGGTCTACAGCCTGTAGGACAGCTGCATTCCACCCAGCTATGCACCTCGGAGCATCTGGCCACAGTGCCTTGCTCCGGATCAAATGGGAAGGAGGCAGCAAAGCCAACAGAAGAGGTGCACCAATGGCACCACCCTTCTTTCAGGACACAGTCTAACTCTTAATCGTAAGAGAGCCCTTCTTTTGGGGGTTGAATTTACCATAGTTAGAATAAGAGCAGTGTACCAAAAACACAGAGACAAGAATGAAACAGGAATTTTAGGGCACAGATGTGCTTTCTTTTTTTCCCCTCAAAGAAGTTGCAATTGCAGTCAAAAGGTTTGGGGCTCTTCTGTTTCAGGACTTTAGTTTGGCTGGGAGGAGTGGAGGTTGAAAGTGTGGGTGTAAGCTGTAATTTGCTTTTTAACTAATGCATTTGATCTGGAAGATTTCAAGAATGAAAAGGTACAAGTCATTTCCAGACTTCGCATTTCCTATACCAAAAATAAAAAAGTTATACTGGTTATCAATGGGTAACCACATCAAACAAATAAATCACCAGAGATGGTTTCTCCAAGTTTTAAGATGGTCTCAAGATTGTTAAAAAAGAAATTAGTACTGTTAATGGAATTTTCTCCATTGTTTTTCTATGTGAATACTTTCCGGGTTCCACCCAACATCAGGATCTGGCAAAGATATTGAAATAAAGCCAGAAGGACACTTTCATGTTCTTTCCAACTCTCAGTGAGCTTCTGGCATGCAACTTGTTCAGCTGTCTGTGGGACGAGAAGAAGAAAGTGGCAGTGAAAAGAGCACAGGCATGACAGCAGTTAGTCCAAGACAGCTCCATAAGCAGACCAATTATAACATTCAAAGCATCAGAAGGAATTGGTAAAGAAAAGCACATCCTAACCCAGTGTAGTCATCCTAGGATGTGATCTTTTTGATATAACATAAACTCGCAAGAGCTAAAGGCTTTGGCTGTTTTGTGCAGTGAATGCATCCATAACTAACATTTTGAAGACACATTAGCAAAGGTCCATCTTGGATATATTCATAAAGCTGATTCTGCATGATATGGAATGCTTTAGTCACCCTTGACTTCACTGGCAATCAAAAATCTCCAATGCTGCTTTGGAGCAGATGCTCTTAAGAAATTACACAAGAAGAGTGGAGAATTTGGTTGAAAACTGGTAGTAATCTGATACAGCTGCTATGTAGCAGCTCATCAGTTGTTTCTGACTGCTCCAAAGAAAGTTGGTAGATATTTATTTGGAATGGACGCATATGGGAACAATAGAATCATAAAAAAGGGTAAGAGAAAAATAAAATAATAAAACATTGTATATACAGTTGTTTGACACAGTTGGGCTCTGGTACAAAATACACTTGATGTTCCCTTTCCTGTAAAAATAAGAATACAGGTGAAAAGAGTTACTTCCCGAGTACAAGGAGTTTATAGTGGAAAAGAAGTAGCAAAATATTCATTATCTCTTGACTTGCAGGTTCAGAAATTCATCTGTCTAACAAAAAAATTAAATCTTCAAATTTAGGCTCCTCTTTCTGCCCACAAATCAAAATGGTAATGTCCTTTTTCCTTCTTCATGGGAACTGTACAGTGCCCTCTTGCAAGCTGTTCTTCACAGAAAAAGATCATAACAAGAGAAACTGGATTTATTCCTAAACCTTGCGTGACAGACAAGATTATTATTTTCTTTTATTTTTTTCTATATTTCATTGTTCCTCTAAAATTAGGTTGACAACTTGAAGAGAAGTATAAAAGACTGTGCTTGGCAAGACACAGGGCAAGATTTGTGGAACAAGGCCAGAGGGATTACAAGATGCAGCAGGCCAAAGAGTTGTAGCACAAAGCTTCATATAGGGGACAGAGTCACTGAATTGACAATGGTAAGGACAAACCTGTAAAAACAGAGCAGAGAGAAGAACTAAGAGGGAGTAGAAGTAGGCAAATCTTTAAACCTGTCACACCTCTTCTTAGCAACCACATTTCATTCACTTTACTCAAAAAATTACTTAATTTTTCTGTTGTATTAAAACCTTGCTTAAAAGCATGTGAGTCCATTTTATGGAAATCATAGGAGGTCTAAGGTATGTTAATACTGAGCAATCTTTGGTCACAAAGCCTTTTCTTACATTTTGCAAAGATAACCTCCTTAAGTGAGAGAAAGACTACAATAAGAAAACCATCAAGAAAATGGTATTTTTCCCAAGTTTCTCCTGAAGTTCACTTTTTCTTATATTTCTTCCCCTTTTTTTGCCATCTAAAGTTATAGATTAATGAAGAGAAGGTAACTCCCATGGAACAGATGTTCCCCTACAGTTGAGGAAGGTGATGAAGTACAAAGACAAATAATATTTTTTTACTCAGAAGATGGGGGGGAGGGATCATCTGGCTGTTTTAGGACGAATGAAAGCAAGTATTTTATCTAAAGCATGTCTTTCAAAGTGTCCAGATTTTCTTCCATGGGTCGGTCAGTTTTAACATCACAACACACAGTTATCATCAGAGCCATAAGATTTTTTTTTTCTAAATAAAACATTTTATTCTTCCCTTTTCTCTCTCCAGGGTTCATAGAATAATTTAGAAAGTATGTCTGAGGTTCATCTGATTCAACTTCTCGTTCAAAACATGTTACTCAGAACCTTGTCCTTTTGAGGTTTTAATATCCCTGAGGATGGATATTTCTTCCTCTTCTCTGGGTGAATTTTTTTTAGTATTTGACTACCCCTTGCTGTGAAGATGGTTTTTTCCCTAATAACTAATGACTTCATTTGTTGTCACTTGTGTCTGTTGCCTCTTATTTCCTGCTATGTACCTCCAAGAAGTATTTGTCTTCTCTAAATCCTCCCATTAGATAACTGTAGACAGACACAAGGCCTCCCTTCAGCCTTCTCAAAGGCTGAACAAAGCCAGATCTCCTACCCTACTCTTGTGCTTCGTGTACTCCAGTTCTCTGATGATAACAGTGGCCCTCCCCTGGGCTTGCTCCAGAATGTCAATGCATGGCCACACTTGCTTCATGTCCTTCTTGTCCCCTAGGAATCTCAGGTTCTTTTTTGGCATAGTTGTCACTTAACCTTATAGAAAAAAAAAAAAGGGAAAAGAAAAGAGTTAATATTCATAACTTTAAGTAGGCATTCTGGTAGAAGATCCTACTGCATTATTTTACCAAGGTCTTAAAATTCTATCAGTTCTCCCTGAAGAGCTTGTACCTGATCTTAAATTCTGGAAAGATGATTGGGCAAAGATTCAGAGAGTCTTCAAAATGCTCTTAGAAGACAAAAACTACAATTACAGCACTTGAATGTGTTATTTGGGCTATTCTACCATAAACTTGAATGATGAATAATGAATCAGGTATCTTTACTTCTCAGTTCAATATCATGTCTTAATAATCAAATTTCTATTGAAAATTGAGTTGACTCAATGTCAGTAATAAATAAAAGCAATAATTTCATTTGTTTCATTTACGAATAACTTTGGCCTGAAACAAAACAATTTAAAATGTTTTTTTAAAAGGTCAGCTAACCAATATTTATTACAGCCAAGGGACCCTAAGCTTACATAATAGCAAGACACAGGAGGAATTTATAAAGAAACTCTTTGGAAAGAAAGACCTTCTGGGGAAAGGATTATGCTGTCCTCAACATACATTAAAAAAAATAATCTCTATTATTCACTTAAAGATTCACTAGCCTTTCTAATGTATTTTTTAAACATTTTCATTCTATGAAGTTCCTGTATCAGACAAGATGACCTGTTTGTTTGCTTATTTAATTTTGCATGTCACAGACAAATAAGTCCTCTCAGTGTTAGCTACCATAAAACACCATGGTATTTGTAGTAAAACTAATGGAGCCAGGTGGCGCTCACATGAACCTCTGACCTCCTCTCGCACTTGTACCTAGCATTGCTTATCAAGATTAAGCAAATCACCTTCTCAGGCCTCGTTCTGAGGGTAAATGACAGTACAGTTTTCTTTCAAGCATGAAAAGAGAAGTATTCAAAAAGTTTATAAATCCAAAATATACTCTGCATTTGTTTTTCGTTACAAGATACCTTATTACCATTACATTTTCTTATCTTGCAATGTGTTTTTCTTCTATGATACTTAAAGGCTGTAAGGTCTGTAAGCAGACTGCTCCCCAGCTAACACTAATACAGTGTTCATTTTGGCAGGCATGTGCAATGTATGCCAGCAATAAAACAGCCATTGTAATGGCTGTAATTCTTCTCACCCTCAATAATTTGATGCAATAATAGCACACTTTCTATTATAAGATTTTAAGAAGTTATCTTCATTTCAGTCAATTTAAAAGCATGAATAAGAATGATTACCCAGACATCTGAATGGACTTCCCAGTATACTGAATTCAGAGAAGAGGTGTATTAAGTTCTTGTACATCAAAAGTATGCAATAATTTATATGTATTTGTATATGGATTTTTAGAGAGATTTTATATAGATTCTTCTTCTTCCACATTTTTTAACGTAGACATTTTGTAAGTATCCTAAGACTCTACATTTTTAAGATGGCAGAAGATATTTTGTGGCAAAGTAAGTTTGTTTTGAAGAATTAACAGCACATTTAAACATCTATAGTATTCTATACAGTACAGTTGATACCAATTTGTGTGTGAGACAACTGTTTAATGGTGACATCAAAATCTATACTTCACAACTGTCAGGATTTTGATAAAGGGTCATATATGAGGATTTATGCAAAGTGTTAGTTTAGCAATGGAAATACTTCAATTCCTTGTAAATAATGTTTGTAATGCAAAAAAAAGTTTTTGCTTTGATCAATCAGGAAAGGTATTCTGATCATGGCAGGGGCAGGAATTATCACTCATCTCTGTCTTGTACCGACTTTGTACTGTTACAACCCTCTGTAATAATATTACACTGGCATAATACAGTACATAAACTCCACAATTTTTATATAAATCTTGTTTATTTACTACACATTTTCCTACCACCAGGTAAAAGTCACGTTGATAGGGGCTGGACTTGCTGTGGTTACAAGTCTACTAATCCAAAAGATCCACAGATGTGCACACTTTACTTGGGATTACTCCTTTTGAAAGAGAAGCAACTTACCATGAGGCAGTAGAAGTAAGAACTTGCACACACAAGCAATTTCCAGAGGGCAGCTTGCTCTCTCTGGGATAACATCACTGCTCTCCACTACCAGTTTGTGAGTTCGCACCACTGACCTTTGCGAGTGAATCGACTCTTTTCTTTTGAAAACACTTTCTATAATACAAGCTGTCATGCAGCAGTTCCACATGAAAACATTAGTAAGAAGAGGATGTTAAGAGGATATTCACACCACTCGATATAAAACATTCAAGGATTTTTATATATTTTTCAGCCACAACGAAGAATAATTTGCAGTTTATGAGCAAGAATTTTCCAAAAATGAAGAGTTCCAACACTCTCCAAGCAACAAAAAAAAACCAGCAATCAGGGCTGGCAGCTGGCATGCTAAGTTTCAGCTGGGTAAAATTAGAAATGCCCCACATGTGGGAGCTTAGGAATTGAATTTGCCTAGCAAAAATGCAAAAATTCTATGTGCAAACACTTTCGATCTAGCATGTTTAAGTCTCTCACTATCAGAGATGTTTATTTCCATCTTTACAAATTACAATGAACTATTTTTTGTTTAAGGCTTGTGTTAATATCTTGTTAAAAAAAAGGACTAACTATCCTAAAGGGTTTTTGGGGAGTTTTTTGGGTTTGAGGTTTTTTTGCAAGTACATGTTCTATTAGGATTAGGTAAACATCCAAACTAGAAGTACCTTCCATCTTCATACATTTCTTGCTGAAAAATCAAGCTATGCCTCTTCTAGGTTCTCTTGTTCACCTGATATTCACAGCAAATGGTTGCTGACACTAGTTACTGAAAATCAGCAAAACATACAGGTGACACAAAGCCAAAGCAGTGTATTAGAACCATCCATCCATGTGCATTTCACACTTGCCAAACAGAAATGTATAACGGATATTACTGTTTAATAATACACACATTTTCAAACTTCTAATAAGCCATTACCAACCATGGTGGGTAACAAAAATTTAAACTTAACAATAGTGAGCAGCATTGTCTTTTGGAAGAAAAAGAGCTAAACCACAGTTTAGCAGTTTTAACCGTGAAACGAGTTCTCACTAGAATTGCCTGCCTGCCTGCTGTTTATGATTTCCCTATTCCAAGAGGTTTTCTGTAATAAAGCCACAAAACCACCAGGCATTTACCCTTATTGGCTTTTCTGGAGTTCATAGATGCATGAAACAGCGCAGTCAGGAAACACGTTGTTCCTCTTTTGACATCATTATCCGGCTTATGTTCCCCTCAGCCTTATAAGGAAGAAGAATTTGGTCACATCTGAATGCTACTGCAAATCTTATTCCTTTGTCATTGCAGTCAGTGTGACATACACAATCTGGGATCTTCTCATTTAGGACCAATGATAGTAGAGATGAATATATTCTGGAGGGGCCTTCCTGTGGATCAACTGTATGGCTTTGTATAGCTCCTCCTCTTACCTACAGTATTTCACCTCTTTATAACAATTAAGAAGCGCAGTAGTTGTACTGCAAATAAAGTTGCAACATTTTTCTCATTACACCACCACGACTCCTTTCCGTGTTTGCACTCAACAGCATTTGCATGCTATGCTGATCTTCCCACCATTTGAACCACAGTCTCTGTGAGGGGAAAAAAAAAAAGAGGAAAAAAAAAGTTTAAAGAAAATTTGCTGCTCATCCACTGGTAACTATCAATTATGAAACACTAAGGACTACTAAAGAATCATTTTCTGAAACATAAGAATCTTGCATTTGGAGAAGGAAGGTCAACTTTATTTTTTAGAAGGTAAAAATATAAACCAGGGCTAATGAATTATTAGAACTCATAGTTTTGCATTACAATAAGACTACCTTTCAAGGCTCATCTTGTAAGTTGTATTTCATTTATTCCGAGAAACATATCTCTTCCAAAGCTCTCCATGAAGCTACTTTGATACTAATACCAACTAAAAGACAAACTACAGCAATGGTGTTTAAAAAGGAAATCCAAAACACCACACTCTTCAATTGACTTCACATTAATTTTAAGCAATATGAATAGAATTAATATCTTTTAATCAGTTCCATATTCTGTTGCCTTGAGCAATACAGGTGCCCAAAACGCAGATGAAACTTGGAGTTCATACATGCTTTCAGAGGTCATGTGTTTTGGGGTTGTTCCTTTTTTCTCTTCTTTCTAGTAATCTACAAGACTCCTGGCTATAAATTGTTCCTTCTAGCAACCACATGCCAGGATTTTGCTGGCTATTTTTATTCATTAATACCAGCTGCTTCACAGTGCCTGGATGTAACAGCAAAAATATGTATATGTGTTTTAACCATATGGTAAAAACTGATGAAGGCCTTTTATGTAGGATAATCCATACACCCGGGGTATATGAATCTCTTATGCAAAGACCAGGCTAAAAGGCCTGCTCTCCACTTGAACCTTCAAGGATTCACATCACTTTCTGAGCCAAATCCAAAAGTGCGTGTTTGTAATGCTCCCGTTTCCATCAGTGCGTGTTTTCTACTTAAGTGGTAAGCAAGCCTTTATTAGCATGCTGTCCAGGGATAGCTTTTACCGTTGCACTTAAGGCTAGAAAAGCATCGGCTTCCCTCTCACAACCATTAGGCTTTGGAACACTTTAGTTCCAAGAATGTTCTGTTGCCGTTATAGACTAACCAACCACTTGGCTGATTGAGCAATATGGCATCCAACTCCTTCTTCCATAGCTGTTTTAGCCTCCAATCCCAAAAGGGATAATCAAATGGCTTTGTCACTGAAGAAAACAGATGAAACTCAAGAGAAATATATGTTGTGGTTAAGATGCTTTCTGTCTTTTCCCATATCTCTCTCTATATCACTATACACATACTTAGAAATACTTACAAACATCTCAGTATCTCTTGAATGGGAACAACATTGAAGAAAAAAAAATATGCCTCTCAATTGTCACTTCATATAAAAAAAATCTTTTCATTACAGGCATATCTTTTATTTCCCGTTACATGATTCCCACTAAATAAGACTTAGGACTAGAATTCTACAGAACTAATTCTGTAAGCCAAAAGGCATCAGCAGGAAACTCACCCCTTGATTACAAGTTAGGATAAAACTCATCTAGTAACATGATTTCACCATACTGAGTACACCTTGGTCACCCTTTAGACACATATCTAGTGCATAATTCCAGTAAATTAGGAAGTCATCACCACATGAAAAAATTTATAAAATTTTAGTTTGAAAAAAAATTGCTTCTAAATCGCTTCTAAATCTGAAGATTTATGTCTAGTTCTAATGTTAATTGAACTGGTTAAGCCACAAGTAAAACAGTTTGATTCATGAGCGATAACTATCATTCAATAGAAATCCAGAGAAACCAATAAACCAAAAGTGAGGGAAGTTAAGATTTGGTGAGTTCTTCTGAGAAGCAATGAAAAGCCCTATCAAACTTTAGAAAGATGAATCTAGTCTAAATTATCCCCTCATGCTTGAATAAGAATTCTTTAAGATGAAACACAACCCTATAAAACTACACATCCTAGAAACTAAAATGCAAATATTTTTGCTTAGGACTTTCAGTGGGAGAAAAATTAATAATTTAATTCACTATTTTATTTATTACAGAAGTAGTCTGATGTCATTACACTAAATGTATGCTTCTGTCAGAAGGAAACAAAACAAAACACAACAAAACACACATCAGTGGCTAGATATTTCTTTCTTAAGAAGATAAAATGGAGAGCAGAAAGGACCATGTTTCAAAAGTTCTACACAGATAAATATACACTGCACAACTGTCTCCATAAAACAAAGCTTAAATAAGCCCATAATTAAACCCTATTCTGTTCCTGCTTTTTATTCGGGCAAAAGATCAGAGCAAATGCAAGTAAGCATGTCACATATGAACAGCAGGTCTAGCTGCTATTTAATTTTGAGGAAAACCGATACAGTCCCGCTTGTTCAGCAGAACTCTGCAAAGGGAAGACTTTTATTCTTCTACACGCGTTTACAGAGAATGTTCAATTTTACAAAATAAGACAGAAGGGCAACCACCAAGTTTTCAACAATATACTAATCTCCAAATTAAGTCATTCTAACATACAAGACAGCAAGGCCTGTTCAGCAGCATCAGGAAAAGATCATGTACTGACTCCTGCAGTGAAACCACAATGCCCTTTTTTTCTCTTACAAAATTACTTTTCCAAGGACAAGATTCACCTCTGAGCATAAGAGGGCATCTGCCAGCGCTGTCACAGAAAAAAAGTCCAAATATCTTGAAAGTCTACCAAGGCAAGAACATGCTAAACCAGCTGTTTCCATAGAAGCCTGTTCTCACAGAAATCTATGTAGCACTTTGCACTTCACCCATTAAATTAATTCCAGAGCATGATCAGTAAGGGCAGATCTGCTGTTAGCCCACTGGGAATACATCTTCTAATTATTGCAAGGTCAACAGGCCCACTGAGAGGCTCTGGCAGAGCCAGAGACATGCTCACGTCTAATAATCATCAATGTGCAGATTAAGCATTGTATTTTCAGGCTGGGTTGAAAACTCATGGGTACCAGAGAAAGGAAAAATCTGAGACATCAAGAAACTTGTCACTTTCCAAGTGCCCTTTTCTATCCTCCTACAATTTAAAAGTGCTATTAATTAAAACAAATTTAATTGCTCTTGGATAACTGAAAGTCAGTTTAAAAACAAAAAAAGATGATACTCACTTCTTTGAACAACCTTAATCTTGCAGCTTTTATGCAATCAGCTCTTTAATATAGAAATCTGCTTACGATTAATATCAATGAAAGCACTAAATTCCTTCAGTATTCCATCTGTGCTGATTTGAAATCTTGATGTTCTCCCATCCCCTGCCCTCACTGCAAGATTGGTATGTTTCTACTTGAGAACTGCCAGCTTCTCTTTTGCTCTTTTGTTTCCAATGAAACCTGTAACAAATAAGTCTTTTTTGATTATTTCCCAGGTTGTGCATCAGTACCATAGATGGTGGTAGAACAATTCTGTGAACACCTCACAAATGAAGTGCTACCAGATGCAGCTTAATTATGTCATACCACAAACAAAAAGGCTTTCCTCATTAGCATAATTATGTATCATTTACCTTGAAATACTGAGAAATCACAGCCTCTGTGTTAGATTAGTAGCAAACAAGGTTTAATCTCTTTGATCCATGTTGCTCATCAGGCAATCATTGGAGAAAACAAAATACAGAACAATGATGAGGTCAAAAGATGAAGTGTGTGTTAAGAGACATTAAGAGAAAAAAGTAATTTAGAATTCTTCACTTTCTTCAGTTCAGAATTTCAGCTGCTTCCATGTCACTTAAGCTTGTATTATTTTCCTCATTTTTGAGAAGAAACCATTCTGGTTGCTGCACTAACACTGTTATATATCATGGCAAGAATAAATAGCCTCCTACAAATAAATGCAGTGCTCTGCTTGCAGATCTGGCACAAGTTCCTTCAGCAGGCTTCACATGTACATTGCCACTTGGTGTTCCACACGTAGAAGCATACAGAAATAGCAGTAAAAGCATACAGAAGCAGAGCAGTCACAAGCAGTTGCAATTGTTTTTACTATCTGGCTACATCAGAGGAGAAGTTTCTGCCAAGTATGGAAATATCCCAGGATATCTGGAGCTGCAGCTTTTCCAGCCTTCACAGCTCTTGTGAAGAAACAAAGGTTTACTGGGTTTGTTTGAGATGGAAATAACTTTCTTCACAGTAGCCCACATGACACTGCATTTTGTATTTGTAACTTAAACAACATTGGTAACACACCAGTGTTCAGGCTATTGCTGCATATTGTGTGCTTGCACAGTATCAAGGCATTCTCTGTTTCTCAACAAGTAGGCTGTTGACTGGAAGCTGTGACATAAAAAGCAGCAGCAAAAGCATAGAGAGATGGTGAACTAGGACACTTTGGTTTATACTACACTGTTGTTTTCAGCTTCACATATATGAGGAGGCAGAAAGGGAAACCACATGCCCAAAACCACAGACCACGAAAACATGCTCCAGTGACAATAAAAATAGCAGAGCTCACTGAAAATCATGCTCAGGAAACCCAAAAATTCTGGCTGTGAAATAGACTCAGCATCTGCCACAGTTAGGAAGCAGCTGAGTCCAAAGAGAACGAACTCCTGGAGTCCCACAATGCTAGCTAAAGTCCAGGTGAACCCTAAGTATGGAAGTCCAAGGCTGTCAGGTCCAAGACCAATAATCTCAAAGGAACAAAGGTTAAGGCACAACCACATGGCAGACAATACTTGCTTTTCTAAAGAGAAAAGCAAATAGAAGAATATTAATTCTCTATATGATTTCTTCTTACACAGACAAGGTTCAACATATTGTGTACACAAGATTATTCTAGATGAACATTCTACCAGAGAAAGTAGTGGTATTTGTCTTGGTTCCAACTTGTTATCTAATGTACAAAAGATCCAATCCCAAAGTTCAGGGTCTCAGTTCCCCTTTACTCCACTTCTTTAACTGGAGTGCAAGAGTTGTCTTTCCTTCAAATGTTTGCCAAAGCTTGATTGATTCAGAGTTGCTGTCTTAGCTGCGGGGTTCTTACCTGTGTTTTTCAGACCCAGAGATCTAATATATACCAGCAACTTTGTTGTATGTGGCAGATGTAAAACGGAGTTTGGCCTAAGGGGAACATGCTAACCCCTCAAATACTGCCTACTCCATTCATAATATTTTATTTTTTCTTTTATTTTTATTTTTGTTTCTTTGAATGTTCTATACTTTGTGATTTTATATAGACAAAATAATGAAAACTTGTTAACTGTTATTCTAGAGCAATGGTTTTGAACTTTCGAGCTATGCTTCTCAGAAAGGCTCAGACTACCATTATAATACCCCTAGAAGTTAAGTACATAATAACAAGATGTCAGCCTGACTAATGTTTACTAAAACAAACAAAAACCCCAAACAAACAAAAAACCCCCTACACATCTGTAGGGGGCTGCAAACAAAAAAAACAGACCATATGCCCCTGTTATATTGACCCTGACCAAAATCAGAAACTCTATTGCCACAGAATGCTCTCCAGTCCTTTCTCTCATAGTTCACACAACTGACTGATGAAACTGTAAACTGCATGAGTTCCCTTCCAAACTGCGATGTTTCCCTCTGAACATACAAGCTGAGAAAATTTTCAGCCTGAAACAATAATAGTATTTTATGAGAAAAGGAAGAAGATGATACAAGAGGAGAATGTATGATGTTACGATATCGTATGAATGTATGATATTTTATTAAAACTGCACGTGGAGATCGTGCAGACATTGAAAATTCCACAAGAACCATGAAATGCATAATAAATTCATACTGCAAAAAAATCCTCTTCAGTGCTGGAATTCTTCACATTAATGGTAATCTCCCTGGGGAGTATACACAGGCACAAAACTTTTGGTTTTACTGGGCAGACCTTCTTTAATTTGTACTGATCATTTTGTAAGCCACATTTTTGTCTTTATTTGGCTAGTTAAGTCTGTTTCTTCTGAAAACCTAATTGTGTCACATTGTAAAAAAACAGTGGCTTACCCCTCTTCTGTCAAAATAAAAGGCTCTGTGTAGTCTAACATTCTGTCACAGGCTGAAAGAGCAAGAGTTAGTGCACACTCTGGAGGCTCTCAATATAATCAGATTAATTTCTCCACAGGCAGACAGATCTTTTTTCAAGTTCACATTGATGAACACCAAAGATGTCTTCCAGAGTTAAAGTTCTTTCATTAAGTACATGGTTATGCAGAAAAATCTCTGATGAAGAGTTATTTCAAGTTACAGGTGAAAAAAGTTAATTATGTATGTCTAAATAAAAATATGAGTTGGTTTGTTCAAAACTGTCTAGTGCAGGATTGGTCTAGATTGACCAGGATTTTCAATTCTTTGCCAATCCTCATTCAGCAAGTCCTCAAACTGAATACAATGCAATTTGTTGAATAAGAAAGAGAAAACACATTGGTCTCCTACCAAGACACATATTTAAGCATAGAAATTGAAAGATCAGGATATTCATGTTTAATTTTTCAAGCACACTAAAAATGTGACAAGAAAGCTGCTTTTTTTTTTTTTTCCTCCTGAAAACTGACTGAAGAATATTCATTGGTGGTATGCTCAACGCCTCTATATTCACATGGAGCCCAGTGACAAATAGTGTCCCTCAGGGCCCTGTCTTGGGACTGGTGCTTTATAATATCTTTATCAATGGCACAGACAGCAAGATCAAGTGTACCCTCAATAAGTTTGCAGATGACACGAAGCTGAGAGGTGCAGTTGACACAACAGACAGGATGCCATACAGGGGGACATGGACAGGTGTAAGTGGGTTCAGGCTTAAGAAGTTCTCACCTAACAGAGTTCAACAAGCCAAAGTAGAAGAGGCTGCATCTGCAACAGGGCAATCCCAGACACGAGTCTAGATTGGAAGAAGAGCTCATTGAGAGCAGCCCTATGAAGGAAGATTTGGGCATTCTGGTGGATTAAAAGCTGGATATGAGCTGGAAACGTGTGCTTGCAACCCAGAAAGCCAACATTATCCTGGGCTGCAACAAAAGAAGCCAGCAGGGTGATCATCCCCCTCTACTCTTGTCCTCATGAGAACCCACCTGGAGTGCTGCGTCCAGCTCTGAGACCCCCAGCACAAGGAAGATGTGGATCTGTTGGAACAAGTCCAGAGGAGTGCCACCAAGATGATCAGAGGGCTGGAGCACCTATCCTGTGCAGACAGGTTGAGAGAGTTGGGGTTGTCCAGCCTGGAGAAGAGAAGGTTCCAGGGAGATCTTACTGTGGCCTTTCAGTACCTGAAAGGGACTTACAAAATATAAGAATAGTGACTTTTTACATGAACACAATTTTAAACTAAAAGAGGAGATACAGGTAAGATGTGAGGAAGAAATTCTTTACTGTGAAGGTGGTAAGGCACTGGCACAGAATGACCAGAAAAGTTGTGGATGCCTCATCCCTGGAAGTGTTCCAGGTCAGGCTGGGTGGGGCTTTAAGCAACCTGATGTGTCTGCCCATGGCAGGGGGTGGAACTAGGTGATCTTTAAGGTCCCTTTCAACCGAAAACATTCTAGTTTTTCGTTATTTCTTTCTGCACATCTTTTAGGAAGAACATGCTGCTTTAAATTTGCATTTGCACCCTAATTACAATTATAGAAAAGGCACAATATTCTTTTGAAGGTGTGCTAGTTTTGGCTGGCAGTTAGTTTTCTTCACAGTGGCTACTATGGGGCTATGTTTTGGATTTGCGCTGAAAACAGTTCTCATAAGAGAGAGATGTTTTCATTATTTCGCTGAGCAGTGCTTACACAACAGTGTCAAGGCCTTTCTTGCCTCTCACACCACCCCACCACCAGGGAGACTGGGGTTATGCAAAAAGCTGTGAGCAGACACAACTGGGACAGACGACCCCAGCTGACCCACGGGATATCCTGTAGCACATCCCAGCATGCTTAGCATAAAAAGCTGGGGAAAGAAAAAGGAAGGAAGTTTACACTTGGAGTGATGGTGTTTGTCTTCCAAGTACCCATTACACATGACAGAGCCCTGCTTTCCTGGAGATGGCTGAACACCTGCCTTATTCAACTGTAAGAAGTGGTGAACAAATTCCTTAGTTTCTTTTCTTGTGTGTGAGTCTTTTGCTTTAGCTATTAAACCGCCTTTATCTCAACCCATGAGTTTTCTCACTTTTACCCTTCTCATTCTCTCTCCCATCCCAACTCAGGGGGAGTGACTGAGCAGCTGTGTGGGGCTTAGTTGCCAGCCGGGGTTAAACCACATATTAAAAAATGTGGTTTTTCATTGTCTGTGCTTGAATGAGGTTGTATTTGAAAAGAAATTCTCACAACAGGAATGAAGCACATCCCTGAACCAAAGGCTTGTATGAAAAAGAACCAAGCTAGAGTTGTTTTAATAGCTGATGAAAATTCTGTACACCACCTCTACATAAGATTGAGGTTTACAAGAAGACTTCTTTGTACAGAGGGGAAAATGATCAAACTACAATAACCAAAATAGCCAAGAATGTTTACAAAGAAGAACTTTAAAACTTGAATGTTCTTTGCAAAGCCATTTCATGGTAGAGCCCAGAAGTGTGCATCTATTTAAAAATACAGCACATCAGAAAAACTGGGAAGAATCACTGCTATTCTGAGTGTCTCTAACTACCAAGTAAGGCATACACATTTTCAGTTTTCAGAAAGCAGTATTTTTCCTTGAAGAAATAATGGACAAAGGAGTTATAAATAACTGTCTCTAATGAAGTGTCAATAATAAAGTGCATTTTGCACTGTACTTACAATGTTGACTCTGATGATATGTTTAATGCTCTGCTGTCACATAGTATGATAGGAAATTTTTGCTCATATAATTGTAATGCTGGATCTTTCAGACAGTTTATATTTAAACTAAGATACAGTAATAGCATAAAACTTTTTCCTAGTGGAAAGTTATGCTTAAGCATGATCTTGTCTCATAATTGTCTTCACTGTCTGGAAACAATTGAATCAAATTATTAAAATATTGTTTTTCACAGGTCATAGATGAATTATAAACCAGGCAGAATTCAATGTCATATGAGCAATCCTGCAAATAACCTTCCACGGACCATCCAACTGCAGTTTTCCATTGTACAGCAGGCAACCCATTTGAACCCAATGTTTAAGGGTCAAAGAATCTCTTCTGCTTTCACTTGTCTTTGAGAAAGCTGTCGATGAAATCAGATTAATAATACAAAAGCCTAAACATTCTCTGAGGAGCACTCTTGACATCAGAAAGATGTTTCCATGTTAGAGTGGGTTTGTCCTCCAGAAGAAAATGTCATGTTTTGTAATAAAATGTATCGACAATATTCAGGAACTATTAATACATGGATACTGGTGTCTCTCATCTGTCTCATCACAATTATTGCAGCGAACTTTGCTATCAATCATTATGGAAATAATTGATTTAGACCACAACAATTCAGACACAAGTCATCTTGTTGGAAAGCCTGAAGATGTGCAGGTGCCCAGCAAAAACCTGAAAACTCACAGCTTAGACTGCAATCGTAACTGCTGTTATGAGGTGAAAATAAGCAGATATGGCCAAAATGTTTGTATTCTTCTCATACAATGCAATTGACAGTGATGAAAGTAGGACACCACCGACAAAACAGTTTTGCTTGCAGAGAATAAAAGCAAGATTTGGGCACTATTTCCAGTGCACTGAAGTTTATAATGAAACTGATTTTTTTTCCCCCCTCTTTTTATACATAGACAGGTATCATTCTGACTGCAATCATACTTCAAAGCATTGTGTAGATGAATTTTGACAAGAGGGTCGGATGACTACCCTTATACTGCATCCAAGGCTTCTTGAGTTTTATGGCATATAAAATCTCTGTATTCTCTGTTTTAAGTTGGAGCCACTAACAGTCTAAGAATTCCAGATGCAGCTTTAAAGCTCTGTTTTCTAGCTTCCAGTGTAGTTGCCTTTCCCCCTCAACTTCAAAATCACATCAAGATGAGGTTTCTAGGGCAAACAGCTCTGGAAATACTGAAGGCATGATCCTGGCTCACGTGCATATGTAACCTCCATAGAGAACAAACAAGTGATTTTAATAAAGAATAAATAATGAAAAGTGATACAGGTTAAAAAAAATGCTAATACCACAAGAGCAGACACAGAGCTTGCAGGAGACACAGAGAAAACCCTTCAATGGACACCTCAAAAGCCTAGTAAAAATCCAGCTATATTCATAATCAAAAAGTTTTTTTGTGAATGAGAAAGCAAATTTAAAAGAAGCACTGGTATTCCAGCCCTCAGGCTTTCTTCAAGGTAGAACAACACAAATAAGCAAAAACCTCTGCACAGTCTTCCTTTAAATCACATTTACATCACACCTGTTTGGCTGCTGGCAAGGAAATCTCTTATCCAATGAATTCGCCATTGAAGGCTTTAAATTTCCCCTTTGCAATCTAGCTTCTCAGCTCCATCTTTACAAAACTAAACATTAAAAAAAAAAATTGAACAAGTGTCACTATTTTCACTAACAGCATCTAAATCATGCATTTTGGTAAGCAAGATCAATTTGTATAGAACAACAAAATACTAATTCTTAGCTATGGTTGCTTTCATTGTAGCATTTAATTTGGTCAAATCACTCCAGGCTGAAGTTCCTGGGTTTTTTATGGGTGATGGTGAAAGATTTTGTGTCAGGTTAAAGGAATAGAATACCATCCCTACACATTTCCTAATAGTTTTCAAGCACCACAGTAAATTACACTGGTACAGATGGATAAACAGACATACTGCAAAGTCAAATGAAGATTCAGTTTCAATCTTATTTTTTCCCATCAGTTCTCCTGTACTATATGAAGGAATAGTTTTTCCTTTCCCTGTCTTTGGAGACGGTCCCATAGATGCAGTAAACTGATCTTCTGACTCACAGGGAAGCAGAGATGAGAGCTTTTTTCTGTTCCTACAACGCCTAGCACAAAAGATCAAAGGTTCATGACCAGAGATACAAGGAATGACGTGTGTGTGAATACTGAAAGTCACACACACACACACACACACAGTTTTTGAAGGTGTCAGCATTTATAGGGAATGGCAATAATACACTGATTAGCACCTAACTGTTGGGAAGGGAAAGGAATCTGGTCTTCACTGTTAGTATTTGTTTAGGATGCTCAAAGTAACTTTTGTTCCTTTTCTAGTGTGGAAAAACAATAAGTTTAACCTCTGACCCATTTGGGAAACTTTTTGAAATTAAGGAAATATGAAATGCAAGGGAGGTCCAAATTCAGGCAAATCACAGTATTGGCTACATAGGCCCTGGTAGCCTTTTTCTATGTCCAGCAACATCATACCACAACAGCCCTTCATTTCCTCCCCCTCCTGACTTCTACTGAATTATTCCAGATGCAGAAGCTTGATTAGTTAAAAAAAAAAAGACTTGTGACCTAGTCTACATTCTCCATTTTGCATCTCGGATGCATTACTGAGTTACTACTGCTCAGATTCCCCACTGAAAGAGAAAAATCAGACAGAAATCAGCATTCTCAGCATTTATCTTTACATCACAACCTGAAAATCCTTACCTGAAAAGTTACCTGAATGTTCAGATTAGTCCAAAAAAAGGCATACAGAAACTCACATAAGAAAAGATGAATTCTCAACCACAAGGTTCTTTATAAAAAGTTTCCATTTTCTTAAGTTGCTCATGGGTACTGCAGGAGTCATTTCACCTAGGAGAAGCAGCAATTTTGTAACATTTATTTAACCTTAAGGATTAGGGTTTGGTAATCTCCACCTACCTCATTTATCTTGTAATTTGAAAAGCTGGATCCAGATTGTCTTTGTATCAGCCATGCAGATCAGGGGTGTTACTACTTCCAGGTGTTACTACTACAGGTCCCCTCATCACAACTATCGGCAGTGAAGAAATGGGACTGCACACACACACGATTCGGTCTTTGGGATTCTCCATGGATCTCTTTCTGCATTTCCCTTTTATTCATACTCTTATGTAAACAGCACCTGGTGTTGTCTTTCAGTTAACCAGAATTCCCAGGATCTTGCTAAACTGGTGTTTTGATTCCACACATTCACACTCGTATCATGTTGTGACTGTTTTCAGTTGTGGTAAAACCCATGCAGACCATGCAGATCGCCAAGCAGTGATCCATTTTAAGAACACAGCACTCCCTTTGTCAAAACACCAGTCAAGGTTGACCCTCCTTTTTGGTTCTAATTAAATGAATGCAGGTGCAGGCTGACTCAGTTTGTTCCCACAAGAACCTTTCTGCCATCCAAAAAATCTAGATGAACACATGATTCCTCCAGTAGCAACATTATAAAAGCAATTTTGAGCTGGTTCCTCTTATACACATTGTTTAACAACAAAAAAATAAGTGTCTGTGACAAGGATGTAAGGGTTATGACTGTTCCATTGATTACCTGCAAATGCTTGAAAATATCCCAAAAGGTGAGTGTTACTTCACACTTGAAAAAGTGGTTTGTTTATTTTTTTTATATTTTCCTTTAGCAGTTAATGTTTCACATACTGAATTAACCAACTTCAGGATTTCTGAAGAATCCTAGAACATCATATGCTTTGTCTTTTAAGCAAGCAAAGCTGACTCAAAAGAAGAAGACTATTCTTTGGAGACCTTGAAAAATAGCCAGAAAATTAATCTCTGAACTAAGCATTTTTACCACAGGAAATGCCAAGATCTAAGGATTTATTTTTTTTTTATTGCAATAATTAAACATGAATTTAAGTTTGGTCTGTCATGCTTTTTTAAAGTTGTAGTAGGCTGAACAAGTATATCTAGAACCAAAAACTGGCAAGTTATATCAAATGAAGTAAAACATTCCCTGGCAGCAAGCATATACAAAAACAATATCTGAATTTTTTGACAATTCAAAGTGAAAACTAGACATTTTATTTTATTAATTATGGCCATCTTTACAGGTCCACAGCAGAAGAGAATCACCATACAACACAAGGAACTCCAAAATTAAGCAAAGAAAGCAAAATTTTAATTATGCTACATAAAAAAAAAACAACCTTCTGTTTTTTCATTACATATAATGAGAAATAAATTTTAAGTGCTTCTGGACATGATGATGAGATAAAGATGAGGACACTTTTACAGATGTTTTGAAACTGACTTTACTTTTTTGATTTATAGATAATCTATCCATAGTTAAGGGACTAACCATTACATTTTGTCCTACAAACTACAAAAACCAGACACTAGTCAGCACTTTAAATAACATATGAATGAGCTGCATCTATTTAAAAGCTGCAGAACTCAGGACAGAGGCAGTAAAATATAAAAAAAATACAAGAGTTAAAAATCCTACTGCAAGAATATCAACTGTAATAAAAGAGAAGACATTAAAACCAGCAGCTAGTTAGGTGCCAGGACATAATAGAACCCATAAGGACAGGCAAAGAATGATGCTAAGTTAGGAAGAAAGAGTCTGTTTTCAGAGAACTTCCTGACAGACACCACAACAAAGCAACATGAATGGTGACTGTGTGGTCCCCTTCTCGTAAATAAATCAGGCGTCAAAGGTTGATCTGCAGCTAATAAGAGGCCTAAGCCTTCTCCAAGGATTTGTAGTATTCTGTCAGCACGGTCCAAGCCTTAGGAGCCATGAAGCCTTCCGGCGGGTTTTGTCCTTCCCGAGCCAGCTTGCGCATGCGGGTCCCCGATATAAAGTCAAAGTCTTCATGGCTGAGAGAGTAGGAGTGGGGGCAAAAGGAGGGGGGAAAAAAAGAACATACTTTAAAAGCAGGCAAAGTTGCTCATATTCCTTCTGCTTTCTTGATACTTTATACATTTCTTCTTGTGAGTATAATGCTGTATAGCAACTATAATTTCCAGACATTTGCCCCGTACTGCCAGCAAATCCCAAGAATATACACCCCCCTACAATATTCAGTGTAGGTAACTCTTGAGGTTTTAGCAGTACAGCCTAACTGAACTACTGTGGATTGAATTCAGTCTGTCCTTCCATTGAGCCTGGCTTGTTCTCTGTGAGGAAACAGAATTCCTGTTGAGGGAGAACCATCTACTCTACCTACTGTCTCAGCCCTTTGTCAAAGCAACAGCAGCCATCCTGTTTTGCACCTTGCCTTGCCATGGCAGGAGACCTGCCCTATGAGCTGATTGAATGTACCTGTGCCGGTTGAAGAAGGTCATTTCAGCGGCACCTTGAGAATGAGTAAAAAACAGCATTGCACCAAACCTTAGTGACTGATCCATGGCAGAACAGAGAAAGCAAAAGACTCAGAATCTAGAGGCAAGCTCCACAACTGAGCCATTGCAAGACACTGAGTACATGTAAACATATATATACATATAAATGATGTGGCACATACAATTCAAAATAAAGAAAAAAGCAGGGGAATAATAAAAATACCTTCCCCTAAAGATGTTTCTCCCTAAAAATCAGAATTCAGTTGGACAAATGCATAAATGAACACAGATCAGAATTGTTTACCATTGTTAACATAAGAATCTGAATCATTATCATTAACTTTTCAGGTATGTGGTCATAAGCAGCAAAAGCTCCACAAGTTAAATTACTCCTCATAGGACTGAGACAGTAAAAGCAAGACAAGAATGCCAGAGTTCTATCAAACGCTCCAAAGGAAAAAATTATGTATTCTTAAATTAAATAGCAATTTTACTTACGCCATTCACTCAATTTGCAGCATGTATGCAATACTCATTCTTTACTTGTCTGTTTGAAATAAAAACCAAGTATTGATCTCAGATGCACATGCCTTAGACAGAAACAAGAGCCAAGTGTGAATATCAGAGGGCAGAACTTGGCTCTGAGTGTTGGTCTACACTCCAGTAGGGTATGGCAGTTAGCAAGATGCAGAAAGCATTCCACAGTTCCCTCTCAGAACACCACTAGCCCCATAACTTTTTGATTTGCCCTCCCATACGTGTTCTTTTCTTGTTGCTTTCAATTTAGGACTGTGGGTTCCTGAAGTGTCGCAACAAGGCAAAAAATCCCTACTGTACTTCAATTCTGCAAAATATGAATTATATAAAAATGAAAATGTAAGGTTGATGTAATTCCATGGGAGAACAAGTTGTCACTACTATTTATAACATTAGAAAATTCTGTTCCTTAGCAGAGAGATGTCTGCCCTTCACTAACACTGCCTGAAGGTAACTTGTGTTCTTTGCAAAGAACTATTTCTATAAAATATATATGAGGAAGTGATAAGCCTGGTTAATTCTGTTAAAAAAATACCAAGTCTTCAAATGATCTGTAAAAGAAGAGTAAGGTAAGTGCTATAAAGTTTCGCCATGTGTAGTGTTCTCCTCAGTGTGGTAGCAATACCAAAGTTTGAGCATTAAAAAACAAAAAGGTGCTTTATACTGTCCTTGTCTGCTAAGTTTTCAGAAAACCACTCAACTTCCTCTGGTGCCCTACAAGTGAAATAAAGGTACTAAAGGTAGATAAGTCATGTAAGTCTGTTTCAACAGACAGTCAGTAAGATAATTCCTTTAGCCTCTTCCTACTCCGAGTAGCACAAAAACCAGTTAGGAATTCGAAATATCAAGAAAGAGAGAAACACGAAAAGAAGCTAAGGAGATCTACAGAAATTATAAGAAAATGAAAGAAAATAATGAGTAAGGACAATCTCAGAAATATAGTACATTCAGCACCTTCTAATATTTCTAGAAATATTTCCAAAATATTATTAAAAAGTACAAAAGTACTAATGATGCCCACTCATTATAGCAAACTTCTATTTTGAATGGATTCTCCTTTATAAAAAAAAATTACTTTTATTAGTAATCACTAAAGTGACTCGAATGGAGCTTTGGCAAAATATACTGTATGTATTTTTTGCCATTTTAAAAATTACAGCATTTACAATTTTCCAGTTTAATCTCTGCTTTCATATATAAAACAAGAGTATTTGAATAACCACTCAATACTCATTGTCTTTACTAATGGCAAAAATCAAATCTCTTGAATACCAGAAACTGAGATTTCTGCTAAGCAGAAAAACCTTATCAGCACTGTCACCACTGTGGTAGGATGTGAACCACAAGCATTTTGAAATAAAACATATCAGTATGAGTAGTTTGCTTTAGCAGAAAGAGAAGACAAAAAGAGTCATCAAGTAATTTTGTTCATAGTGAATTTTGAGGATATTAAGAGATATCCTGTATAAGACGGATTTGAGTGGAACATGAGAGAGGGAAACATTTGACCATTAAAGACACTATGAAATATACATGCCAAAGCCATACAAATTCTTTTCTCAAGTCATATTTGAAATTACTCTCAATGAAATTTAATCCAAGCCTTTTCTGAGGATGGGATTTAAGTGCTTTTGAAATTTTTATTCAGTGGCTGCTAGAATTAATTTTCTTTGAGCCACACTGTATGCTAGTAAATGCTTGTAACATTGATTTGACCTTTTACTACCAACTGAGTTTGAATAGTACTGACATAATACTTTGTGTCAATACAATTAAAAGCATTCTCCAAAAGAAAGAGGTAAGGAAGGCAGAAAGAAATCCTCAACAAAACTTTGTCAACAGAAAAACAGTCCTGAAACATATTACATTGAGGACTGGTATTTACTCCCTGCCACAGCATCCTAGGACTCTACTACTCTCACAGTGTGGAAAAAGCACTGTGAGAGTAGTGCTCTTAAATTTCCTCACTTATGGAGGACAGGGTGTCATAGGTAGAGTAGAAAATACATAAGTCTGCTGAGCTCTCATACATCTAGCAAAAGGAGAAAAGGAATCTTTTCTTACACTTCAGATTGTGCCCTCCTTCCATACAGACAGTATGCATACAGACAGCCACAGGTGCACAGGACAGTATATTTGGAAAGCTGTAAGGCATTTATTCAAAATAACATAGAAACAAATCTCTGCTGTTAAATAATCTTCAAACTGTTCCCAGTAACTGAGCATTGGGCTCAAAGAACACTACAACACACACAGAAGGTTAAGAATTCACAGACCAGTTTTTTCCTTTCTTTCATTCAAAAAGACTAATGTTTTATTCTCTTAAATGGATTTCCCTTTTATTTTGTGAATTTGGTAGTTATTTTACTGTAACACCACAAGTGACCCCAGCAACCATCAGAGCTCTTTGTGCTTTACAAGCTCAAACACTCTTAAGAGTAGCATGTGAGGCTAAGATTTCAGAGACCTCATAGTTCTTGTAACATAATGAAGATATCACCAGTTTGCAAGTGAGAAATGACTGCATGAAGATGTCCACAGTCCTACAGGAAACCTCCTCTGCTGTATCTCTGAGGTGTCGATACAGTGATTAAAGAGAATATTTTTTCCACTTCAACATTATGACCTACAAGTTTAATCTAAATATAGAACCTACTACATAATAGGTTTTTTATGAAGATCAGTCATAATCTCGGGAACCCTGACCTTCTGTTAGAGTATTCAGTACTGTGCAAATGACCTTCTTGGAATTCCCATTTTCTGTGGTGTCTAGTGTTCTCAAGGTCTTAAGAAATTACTCTTAAACACAAGACACATGATAAAAGTACGGACCATTCATTCATAGTCTTGCCTATAAATTAATTTTTTAACAAACATATGGAAATAAAACAATAATATGATTTATTCACCCTGGTCTGGCTTCAAAACAACTGTCATCTTCTACTCAGTTGGCAAATTTCAGATCTGATTAATTCTTGGGACAATTCACAGCCTCCTTATCTGGGGTCCAGTATTAACCTTAAACCCTTTTTAGAATGATTTTCTCTGAATTTAAATTTGCCTTTGTAGCATCAAGTCATGACTTACACCACAACTCCTACAGGAACAGAATCTTGTCCCTTATAGTGTCAAGTCTTTGATATGTCAGTCTCTATTATGCCTTGGGAATGAATGCCCCATGTCATTGAATGAAACTGCAAATGTCAGCAAGATTTGAATCCTAACTCATCATGAACAAACCCCTTATGAAATTAGAACACAATATTGTGATTAATATTAACATCTGAAAACCAAATCCTTTACCTGCTGTGAATGAAATTCCTTTCTGACCAGCAGGAGAGCTTAAGTCTTCTGAGGTCCTGCAGTGTTTCAGTGTATCCTAAATTAAGTATTAATGGTAATTGAGGAACCGCATTTCAGATAACTAAATTAAGGAGAACAGTCAAGTGTGCTTATCTCAGCCTCCCACTATCACTTTAAAAAACAAACAAATTTGAGAACAATATGTACTTAGTTGGAGCAGCTATCCTGTAAGTATGATTTGATGGTATTAAAGCACTCATGGCAATCATATTAAAGGTCCTGAGAATAAACCACATAAAGTTAAAATCTCTCTTCTTCACAGGTATCCATGCTTCATGAACATTTTACAGAAAGCATGAACAATCTGCTCCAGTCACCTTACTTATGGGTGTCTTTTAGTCAAAATGTTCTCATCAGTTTTCTTTCAGCAAAAAAAACAATGTAAATTTATTTCCAGACACTTCTGTGGTTTTTTTAATTGCCAGACTAATTTCCTTTCTTAATTGAGTTTTTTTCTCAGCAGCAGTCTGTGGTTGCATTTTATAGGACTGATCTTCCGTAAAGAATTGGGAATTTCTGCTCACAAAACCAGCCACTATTATTAAACCACCAATCCCAAATTACACTTGTCTGTGGTAACTGTTTGTGAGGCCTTTTTGGCTGAAGAAACACACTAACTGTTTTTCTGAAGGAATTTCAGCACTGGGTAGGGATTTTTTGGAGAGTGGGGGTATTATTTGTTGGTTGCTTGGTTCTTCCGCTGTTGTCTTTACACTTCACTCTGTCAGTGGTTTACAGGTCAGACATTCTTTTGGAATTTCTCCATTATAACTTGAATTCTTCCTATAAACTTTGCCAAATCATATTTTGACACTATAGATCCAAAATTCTATGAAATATAAAACTGTAAAAACTTGGATAAAGACTGTAACAATATTCATACTAGTTTTTATATGCATTGTTTCTTCAGAATTCTATGCAAGTGGAAATGCTCAAGCTTTCCACAGAAACTTAGATTAGGCTTGCTATCTGAATTCAGCAACAGCAAAAAGGGCAATTATTTTTTTTATTATCATCATTTAGACTAAGGGGAAATAAAACAAAATTATCTCTACCTGTGCTGCTATATATCACTTCAAATGTATTCCTCAAATTCCTTTCCTAGATCTTAGTTTTAGATACATTTTTTTCAATAATACGTTTTAAGATTTCAGTTTCATGAGGTGCCAAACCTAGTTCTAAGATGTCCAAGAAACAAAACTTGTGCTAGTTTCATGAGGTAAAATACAAATATGATTTCAAGTCCCTGGTTATTCATGTCCTAACATTCTAAAGGGTGACTTTATTTAAACAATTTATACTAGTTAAGTTTTGTGCATCACTCTGCAAATAAAACTGCTGTGCTGCTATTACAAAGGCTTTTATATCATTCTTTTCTTACCCCCTTTCCTCACACTCAGTGCTCCATGATTATCCCTGAATGCAACCAGGATGTTTCTGCCTTTCCTTACTAACAGGGGCACATGTAGATTTACCTTCTTCCAAGTGACTTCATCTCAAACACAGCACCACAGCAGGGCAGCATGAGGTCCTGACACACAAACTCAACAGTCATGTTCTCCAGACCGTTCCCAAGCAGATATAGGGTCTACTAGGGCAGCACACACTCTGAAGGATACTAATGGAAGTGAGAAACAAACTGAACTCTAAGATGAACTCCCCAAAACTGCACTTGTGTGGACACCTCTGGGAGCTGGAGGCCTTAAAGCACAACAACGTCTTGGAATCGAGGCAGCACACCAGAGAAATTAAGGGCCTTTGTTACCAATTTGGAGGCAGGGCCAGTGTAGGCTTTTTGGTACTTCCCAGGCTTGCCACCAAGGTCATGAGCAGCTCATCCATAGCGAGGTATCACACAGTTGCCCAGTATCTTCTGGTATGTAGCTGACCAATGCCTACTCAGCATCTGAGTACCTACCACCACAGGCATACAAGGAACACTATCAGCAAGTCTTATATCTTTCTCATAAAGGCTGAGCATGAATGTTTAGAGGTGTTACAAGCAAAGAACTCTCTGCCACTACTAATTCTGCAGCCCCAACTTTTCAGACATCCTTCTGGCAGTTGGATCAAGGTTCGGGAAACTTCTCACCACTAGTCAAAGATCCATCCTCCACCATCCCTACAGCTTGGGATTACCTTCAGAAGCAGAAAGGTAATTCACTATTATCAGCAAAGAGCCCAACTGCAATAAGCTCTGCATGTCTTTGCTGCCAAGCCAGGTGTGGTGCAACTGCCAAATTACAGAGGCGCTCAAGTTAGCAGATGGTGTGTATTCTGGTTTCTCAAATGCACCTTCCCAAATGGAGGAGCATAGGGGACCTGAAAAAATGAATGACCACATGGGGAAAGAATAACTATATCCAGCAGCTAAGACACAGAGCTCAGCTATAGCTCAGTCCAAGAGAAACCCACTTGCCATAATCTTTCATACATTCTATAGTGATGTAAATTCTGGAACTACTTAGTTGGCTGTCAAGTCTCCGAGCCTCAAAGAATTGAAAAAGGTGCAATAGAAATCAAGTTACCCATTTCTAAAACAAGTTACAGCAATGCTTCTGTGCATACAACCTTCTCCCCCCAATTTTCAAGCTGCCTTTTTCATCAGGTAAGTCGTGAATATTTCCACAAACATCCCTATTTCACATCTATGGGTCTTCCTCCAGTACTGACCCTTTCGTATTTCCAGGCAATCCTCTCTTCCCTGCCATCCTCCTTAGAGTCAAACATCACATGGTCCAGGGCTCTGCCACATTTTCAGCATTACACAGATTATCTTGAAACACAGCCAGCTGCACCCACCCAAGCTCTAACTGCCTGGAGCCTACCAGTGTTCTGTCTCTAGCAAGCAGAAGCAGTAAGGGCTCTCTTTCCAGGGAGCCTGCATGTGTCCACATTGCCATCTAGAGGATTGCTGCCACATTCCAGTCCATCTACCAACTGTGTAGGGTACAACAGAACAGGACAAATTCCGTCAACAGAAGGGCAGAACTGCACACTAGTAGCAGCATGGTCCATTTTCCATGACAGTTACAGAAACAGCGAAAAAAACACCTCATAGACACAGTGAAAGGATGAAAGGGTGCACACGATGCAGCCTGAAAACCCCAGGACACACAATGGTCTTAGGGCATCTTTTTGCATTATTATTTAACAGAGAAAACAGCTATTTGTCAGCCCTCTTGTCCACTTTCTTCTCCATGTTGCACATTCTCATTGCTTTTCTTCTGTCATATTTGATGCACACCTGACACGTGAGAAGCATATTTAGAAAGATAAAGCAGCAGAAAGCTAATCTTAACATTATAATAAATAGTAATATTTTTCTCTGGATTTAGCAATCTGTGCCACTATGTTCCAGAATTAGAGAAACTCCAGTACCTAGGAGAGGTGAGTCTTGATGTGTCAGCTAAAGTTAGATCAGGTAGTTGCACTGTGGAGCAAATCATGCTGAAATCAAGCTGCATTCGTGATCTAAAACCACATTTAAACACTGCCATGTTTGAGCAATATGAAATTAATTATAAACAATTCTTTTATGTGGGCAGGGGGTAAAAGGCAGCTGTTGTTCAAAATTTTCATAAAATGAAAATACAACTTACTGATTAGAGTCATAATAATCCATGCATTTCTTTTTCTTATTATAAGCTGCAACCCGGAAGGGTACAATTTCCAGTGCTCGGAGGCCTGGAGCCATTGTCAACACTTTGGCACCATGGGTTGGTTCATAAAGATCTTTCCCAGTGTCAGGGTGTGGCATCCCTGCTGGATCTCGCCCTACAATGTAGAAGTTAGCTCCTGCAACCATCCGTGATCTGCAGTGCCACTGAACCTAAAACAGAGACAAGGGAAAACAGTTAGCAGAAGAAAATGCTCAAAATGTGACCCTGAAAATGTGCATGCGTTCTATATATTTATCTATATTCCACATTTTCCCTAATCAGACATGATTTTTACTATGAAGCCGTAACAAAACAAAGAACCAATTATGTGAATCACCATCAAACTTATAGCTAAAACATACTATTCCCCTGTTTTATTTGCACAGTAGGTGCTCAAAAAGTTACTTCAGCACAGTGGAACATCATGGCAAGAAAGATGGAGCTCATCTGTTTCCTGGCTCAGTTCTTCCTGATCTCACCCTCCATCTCTCTCCTTTTATACAAAACAAAAGCAACTGCTTTTGGAATTTTAGTGGAATCTAGCTTTATATTGCTCTAGTTTACTCACAGCAATTTCTCTAAAAAAGCATCCTGACCAACAGATAGCTGACAAACATTGGAAGAAAGACAAGATAGGTTACTTTAACACAGTGTTTATGAGTAATCTAATCAACTTGCCTATACATTCAAAAATTACCCATGCTTAGCACTTTCAACTTGTACATGTGGTAAGGATGTTGTCCAAGGCAGAACTTTAACACTTAGTCTGTATCAATATGAAGACCCAAAGGACATATAAACTAGGTAGCTAGTGCACACGAATGCTTGGAATAGGTTTTCAGAATATGAAGACTGACTATTTATACCATAAGCTTCCAAGACGAGAACTGATAAAGCAGCTCCAGCTTTGGTAACTATTTAGTCATATTTCCACAATCACTTTGGTATTATTTGATGCTAACACTTCTGTATGAAGTGGAGAGGAACCAATGTCCGATTCAGAAACTTAAGTCTTATTCAATTTTTGCTTGGATACATCAACTCACTTGCACATAATATTTGAAGTATTGTAAATACAGAGAAACAATTTTCCCATATTACTTGGATGCATGTTTCAAAATGAGTGGTTTCATAACTAACAACTTGGGTTTTACCTTTTTTTTCTTATAGTTGAGTTACTACTGAAGGTAAAAAAATACATACTTCAAAGGAAATTCTACACATGGACTATTTAATCATCAGCACCTTACAATCAAAGAAACACTTTTAAATTATTTAGAAATGCATCTCTTTTACTAACTACGGTGAGAGGATTTTTTTCTCCTCAAGACTGTTCAAAGTATTTACTAGATAAAACTGTTAGAGATGCTATACTTATGACAGTTTTTAGACTTACCATGTCACAGAATGTTGTTGGATTTTCTTAATTAATTTCTGTATGTAATATTTTCAATACCAAATTTAACCGTACAGTACAGGAAAAGCAGAATAACTATTACATTATTTTAGGAAACAAAGACTCAACTTCAGAAGATGTCAATATGCTTTCATACTAGGAAGTATTCCCCTAAAAGAAATGTCACACCATCTATATGATTTAGTATCTGCCAAAGAATACCCAGAGAAGAGTTTTAAAAACCAGCAAGTATATAACAGTGGTTTCTTATATATGCAGCCCTACCTTCACACACAACTCAAGGGCCTACCCAGTTAACTACATAATGTTAAACAGCTTCACAAGTTGAACAATACTAAATATCTGTCAAAACATCTGGCAGGCACTAAAGCAGCTCTCTGGGCAATCTGTTCCAGTGCTCGATCACTTGCACAGTAAAGAACTTCATCCTCATGTTCAGGTGGAACTCCTGTGGGTCACTTTCTGCCTGTTGCCTCTTGTCCTATTGCTTGGCACCACCAAGAAGAGCCTGGCTCCATCCTCCTGACACTCTCCCTTCAGACACTTGTAGGCATTGATGAGGTCCCCTCACAGACATCTCTTCTTGAGGCTGAACAGACCCAGCTCCCTCAGCCTTTCCTCACAAGAGAGATGCTCCAGTCCCCTCATCATCTTTGTTGCCCTCCACTGGACCTGCTCCAGGAGCTCCATGTCTCTCTTGTACTGAGGAGCCCAGAACTGGACACAGCACTACAGATGAGGCTTCACTAGGGCTGAGCAGAGGGGCAGGATCACCTCCCTCAACCTGCTGGCAACACTCTTCCTAATGCACCCTGGGATACCACTGGCCTTCTTGGCCACAAGAGCACACTGCTCTTGTCCCATTTCTATACACCGATACTACTTCAGAATATATTTACTTTCCTAAGCAGGTAAATTTATTGCATTTTGATAGAGTTTTCCCTTACAGAACTGTTTCTTTCTTCCAAAGCACTTATCAGTAATGTTAAAAAATAAAAAACCAAAAATGCTAAATTGATGCTTCTGAAACATGTCCATTAAGATCTTTACAGACTCGAAAGCCACATCCACCCTGAAGATAAGCATATTAACAGCTGCTTGTTGCTTTGTAAAGCACTTGCACTATAGAAACAAATCTAGTACCAATGTCTTTTAAATGACCTATGGAAAATTATTAAATAAAGAATCTCTTTTATAACTTGAACAAACATTACTGTCAGAATATATTCTGAAGTCACTGGAAATATCATGTAAGTTACGAAAAAACTTCTGTTCAGAATAAGGATTGTGGATTTTGTTCCTTCTCATAAATACAGGAATGAAGTAGAAAATCTCTGTTAATTCTCAGAAAAGGTCTGTGGGGAACTGCACAAGATTCCCCACAGTAACTCGCTCACATGCCTCAACTAGAGCTGGGCTGCAGTTTTTTCTCCGAATGGAAAGGTACTGCAAGCTCTGTTTGACCAGTCAACTGGCCAGCAGAAAATAAGTGACACCTGTCTAATTTAATTTCACTAAGTAAGATCTCCTATCTACCAAAAAGCTACCACAGAGTTAACCTCTGAGCCTGGTCAAAACTTGAACTTCTGTGACTCAAGGTGGAGCAGAGGACAGAGGGAAAAAAAAAAAAAGAGAGAGAATAAGATGGAGAACCAATATCCCCTAGAGGAATTGACCTCAAATGAGAACATTTATTCTTTCTGCTGTTTCCCACAAACCTCTAGGGATTCCAATCCAAGACCTGGCTCCTAAATAAAGTGTTGTCAAGGAGTTATTTCATACAAAAGCCTTGAAACAATTCTCCCTGAATTAAGTTTGCCAAAAAATAAACAAAGACTGTTTTTTGTTTAATTTGTGTATAGCCCTCCAACACACCAACTTTTTGCTTAACAGTCATAAAACTTAAGTACCTTAGCACTGAGGACAACCATTTGTTAAGTTAACAGATCTTATAAATCCTTCTGAAAAAGACTGTAAAAAAGGAGGAAGGATTAATTTATTATTATACCCTTATAACTGTAAACCTAATATTTTCTCCCACCATTTTCAGCAAAATCCTCCAATATAGAAGTTTTTTCATAAAAGAATGTTTTGGTTGATGACAGAAAGAGACTTGGCAATCTGGTTTCCCAAGGAAAATGAGTCTCCTTTCTCTCCAGCAAAAAAAACCCACAAGACACAAACATCACACATAGCACTAATACTTAAGTGCACTGTCAAAAGGGTTTGGTTTTATTTTCAACTCTCGATTTATTTACCTCAGTTGGTCCAGCGTACATCATGGGGGAAGGGAATATAGCTACCACTGTTGTTTCTGGATTCAGGATTCCCTCCTCCAGGACTGCAGCATGTTGCTTCATGCGCCACATCAGAGGAACATCATCCTCCTTTGTCCAGCCTCCAAGAGGATGCAAGAGCAAAACTGGGCGCCGGTAGCCACGTTCCAAAAGCTGCTTGTGGGTATCCTGCATTAAAAGAGCATGGCCATTGTGCACCGGGTTGCGTAACTGGAATGCAAAGACAGCATCTATGGAGAAAAAACAAGACAAAAGATATAAGAAGAGCAAGTTATTTTATTAGGAATTGTACAACCACAGAAAAATATTCAGTACAATCTTTCCTCTGAATTTTATTAAACAAATACAATAGCAATAGTCATGAGTCATTGAAACAATGCTAGCCTCGGTGGCAGCTGCAGACATTTGGGTAAGCCTCTGCAGGAAGAAACAAAACAAAAAAAAATGTACTTACCGGCATTCATTTCCTTGAATTTCTGCCTTAGTTCAGCTGGAGTGAGACGATATTGATCTAGTCCATCATTCCAATAAATACGATCAAGGACCTGCAGATCTCCACCTACAAGCCAGTTCCCTTGCTCCATAACCATCTAAGAAAAGAAAGGAAATTCCTTGTTAGGATCAATTGTCAGCTTCTCATGAGCATCTACAACATTGCAATGGGATCACATCTTTACCAAAGAAGTGTTCCAGGTTAATTTTATTTGACAGTTGCAAGTCAAGCATCAACATTAAAAAAAAATTTTAAAAAATCACAGTAACATGGTCCAGAGACGTAGGAGAAATGCACAAATCCTCAGCAGGCATATGCCTTTCTTTCAAAATTAAAGATTTCTTTAATATGTAGAAATGCAAGTAGCCAGTATTCTTAACCAACATCATTACATTACAAAGATAGTGTTTGGAAAGCCTTATATATTACAATTTATTTAGTTACAATTTTTTCTTATTTAATTACAAGATATTAATACAATGAAGTTGGCACACTTTATGATCAAAGCAAATACAGTTGCAGTATCACCCTGTAATTCACAAGATTCTGGTCAGCAATTAAGTAACAAGTAAACAGTTCTGATTAACTACTCATCCACTTTAACTGGAATAAAATCAGAATCTTGGAAGTAATATGGCTTTTGGATTTGTTTCATGGTAGCATTTTATGGAAGCAACATATGTTGTACACTCACTACAATTCTTTTTATATCTTTAAATATCATCTCACCCTTTATCAAAAACTGATTATGGCAAGCTGCTTAACATATTCTAGCAGTGGCCTCAGAAAATTTCTGAGGATGCATTTGCTTTTGAAGATTGAACCACAAAAAACTTTCAAGTTTCATATACATTCCTGATTAATTTTTTAGCCTTATGTAATTTAAAGATGACAACAAATGTTCATATAGCAGAAGACACTACATACTACATCCAGAAAAAATTAAGAGTGGATTTTTCAATTTATTTCTGTTTGAGATAATGGACCTGCTGGAATTAAATGCTGCTACGGTAATCATTCCCTTCCCAAAGAAAATGCCAGATTTTGACATCTCACCAAGGTGGAGGGAAGGTGCATTAATGATATGCAGATGAGAAATATCTGCACTATTGAAACTCTCAGGTATCCAAATATTTCTGATTAATTAAAAAGAGACACCAAATTTTTGTACTGTCATGATACTACTATAGACCCCAGTACAGACATAAGAATATAGTTCCTCATCTTCTACATTAGTTTCAGGCATGACATTAGTGCATTATAAGAATATATTCAAATTTTGACTGCATGAGATTTTCTTAGAATTTCTTAAATTTGTGTTAGGTTTTTAACAAAAAGGTACTTATGTTCATCATCACAGAACACACCAAGGGCTTTGAAAATCTTCTGTTAGTCATATAGATACTTTCAGAACATATCAAAGGTTTTCCTTTTTCAAGAGCAAGGTCATAATTTGAGGCTTGATTTATTTTTATCTAATTTTAAGACATACTTGTAAACAAAAAGATACTACAGAGAAAAATGGGGAAAGAAACATATTTTGGCTCTGCAGAGCTAAGATGCAACATTTACATCAGCTTGCATAACCAAACACAGCATTGTGATAAGTATGTTACAATTAGAACACTTCAGCGTGACATACACATAAGGCCAAGATAAAAAAACATAATGAACACAACGGAGGGGAAATTACTCCCCAGAGAGTTAAATGATGAACTCTCCAGGAACAGGGCCTGTTTCAAAAACATCTACACCAGGCAGGTCTCACGTGCTCCCCATGAAGGCAGAATAGAAGTTTTCTATTCTTCACAATGCATATATCCGCTGATTAAGGAGCTTTGATGATGCATCTGGCTGCACAAAGGGATGTGTTTCCTAGGCACACTGGAGGGCAAAGTTCCCTCTTCTGTAGCACAGATTCTACAGTGCATTCTAAATTCATTTCATCTGTACATATTGACATTAGATTTTCACACTAAGTGCAGCCTATTCAACAGCTGCATAGAAAAAAAACCAAGACCTTTGTTTCTGCTAAAATATTTTAATTAATTTTCAAAGTAGTTTTGTTGTGAAAGTACATCAGTCACAGACACGAGCTTCACTTAATTTGCAGTTCCACAACAGCACAGCTCACAGGAGCAGATTTTCAACTTTTAAACACACACCTTGATATAGGGATGTTCCTTGCATGTCGTTCCCCATTGCCTAGCACAGCGTTCCTCTTTCCTGTGCTCGTAGAATTCGGGATTACGGAGAATGGCAACACGGCAGCCTTCATACACCAGCGCGATTGCTGTACACCCGTCGAGTCTTTCTTTGTCTTCTTGAGTAGCCGTTAGCACTATAGGCACTGACAGATTAATAACTCCCCCTGCAGAGGCAAAAAAAAAAAGCTCTTATAGTTAGTAATGGTCATCAATGATATTATGAAAATCTACCTAATCTAACAAGCTAATTTTAAGGCTGTAAGCGTACCACACAACAGGTAGTTCAAGTACCTATTTTAACAAGGGTTAAAAGCAATGTTTAGAATGAACTCTTGTATAAGATACATGTGCTATAAAATCGAGCAAACACTGAGGTTTGAGAAAGGACAAACACAGTACTGAAAACAGCAAGTACTTATAGCTGCACACAAGTATTTAGACTGTAAGGATACTACTTTTTGGGAATCTCAAATTAATACCTTGCTCAAGAATCTATATAGAAGGTAGAAATACATAAATAACATTTTTAATCATTAAAATATTAGGTAAGGTTGCTACTGGAGTAGATAATTAGTAAAAATGAAATAGCATACTCAGTAGTCATACTTTTGGTCCATAAGAAAAATTCAATGCGATAGAAGCAGACAGATGTACTAAGTAGTTGGCATACATAATTCAACTATTTCAAAAGGTGACTTTTGCTGCTTACTTAAAACCATATTCAGATTCAAGCGCATATACCTCAGAAAAAACCCTTTTGAGTTAGGCAAATATTTTGCATAGTTTGTCCAGCTGAAAGCTTACCAGCTCCTTTACTTCTAAAACTAAGCCAGTGTATCTGAATTTCAAGGTTATGTGTCATCCTCATTTTTAAGCATCTACTTCACTACCAGATGCTGGAAATCTTATTTTTCTTGACTACAAAAGTGATATTTGAGAAACTCAGTGGAGTAAATATTGTAAGTCTCATATGAAGGCTTGCACTCTAATGAGCATACACTTGTTGAATGAGTGCAAAACTTTTGGGTGGCCTCCAGGAGAAAAGTCATGAATCCCTTAAAGGTAACAGAGGTTTTGCTGTTTGCCAAGACTCTAAATAAGGCTAATTTCACTATTATTTAAACAATGCATATTTTACAGGGAAATTAAATTTGTTATGAAATTAAAAATTACAAAGCTGGATGAAAAGTTAAGGACAAAAATAGATCCCCCTTCCTTCATAATGCATAATGCATGCTCTGCTCCTCCTAAATTAAGTCTTGTTGATCAGAGTGATTTTCGAAGCAACTAGGTCATAAAAAATTGAGTTTGGCAACAGTCACAGAGAAAGTGGTTTGACACCCCAAATCCTCAAATTCTGATTTCATACTTGCAACAGCTCCAGCATTCAAATCAGTTTGTTGTCCTCTCTGTCTTTACTAATACAGAACAAATCTTTTGGCACACAGAGCTAAACAGCAACTAAAATGCAATTCTAAGTTCAAAAATCAATTTCTTCAAAACAAATTAAAAATGTGGATTTTAGAATTAAAAGTTTTTCATAAATGAAATCATTTGAAAAAGTAGAATTTGTAAAGCCAAAAAGACAAAACATTCAAATTCTAACACAATGGTAGTTATAAAAAGAATAAAGCCATCAAGTTTAAAACTGATTATTATCATATTCTATGCTCTTACCCCTGATCCCGGTTTGTGCACAAGCCTGAAATTGTGTTACCACACCACCACTAAGAAGCAAAGCATGAACAATATTTTAGAGGTAGGATTAGTCTGCTTGATTCTACAAATGGTGTGTTTCACCCTACCATCAAGGAGACAGTCAAAGTGAAGGCACTGTAGGTATTCTCTCTCTCTCATAAAGCCATTCAGGGGTGTTGCCCAACCTTCTGCTAGCACTTGCACCCACTGCATATCCACCTTGTAAAGAAATGGAGAAACAGATTTAGAGCAGGTAAAAGTTGTTGCTTAATTACTGACAGGTAATACTCATAATCATGTATAAATCATAACAGATCATTATTTAATCCTAAAATGCAGGATAGTATAAATGCAAGATTTCTCAGTATTATAGTTTTTAATCACAAGTAATTCAAAGTTTCTACAACTAAGGAAGAAAGAACAATTTGCTCCTCACTGTTCACATTTTTGGCTATTTCCAGTCTTACACTGGATCAAATTTCCATTGGTTAAAAAACAAACTAACAAACACACAACAACAAACTTTATCTGTAAATGTTTAATAAAGTTCATCTTCACAAAATTAGAGAGTCCCACTTGCCTTTATTTTTTTAACAAAGATAACTAAAAGGTTAAAAAAAAGAAACAAAGAAAAACAACACATACAATTACCACAAAAATATCAGAATTATGGGTCTGAACATTAAGACACCTAATCTTAAAAAACAAATTAGAAAGAAATTTCTTTTTACATAAACTAGTGATACAATCCAGAAGCAAAATTATCTCTGGAGTATTACTTCATCTAGTTTAAGAGATATCAGCTTACAGAGAGTTTCCTTCCTTAGCACTTAAAGAGTCACACTACGATTTAGTGTGTGGCCTCTATTATTTCTGCATGTGCACTACTAAGACTTGGTCAGGGCTTTGACAAGGACAGACTTTGCTTGTGCAAGTCTCTTTTGTGAAGAGCATGACTAATTTTATTACACCTTTTAATTTATGCTGAGGCAAGTGCAAAACACAGTTTCTTCCCAAGTTTAGGTTATATACTTGCTTGATATTTAACAAGACACTGGTTGGGGGCGGAGGGAGAAATTATTTGTTTCTCTAGATAGGGAGTAATTCAGAATGGGAGACTACAGAAATTTAATAATGGTGACCTTAAGTATTTATTGGTCATCAGAGCAATGAATAGTTTTACAGACACATATATGAAAAGGATCTAGTAAAATCAGTGAAAGGAAGCATTCGTAGTAGTAGAAGACTAAGCAAATTTTAAAAGTATTTACTTCAGTGCTTAGTATGTCATCTCAATCCTTCAAAGTCTAATCACTGCAGATGCTCAGCTCTGAGCTTAGTCACCTCCTAGAACAAAGGTTTAGCTTTAAGTTCTAGTAATACTGTCAAAAAGCCAACGTAAAAACTCATGCATTGTATCTGTGATAAGGTTTAGTTCTTCAGAAAAAGGAATGAGGTAGAATAGAAACACAGTCTGAAGCAGCTTCAGCTAATTTATCCAAATTGAAAAATAATGCATTAACCAAAATAAGAACAGGGTTGATCAAGCTGATGCATGCTTTTCCACACTCTCTGTGCTGGAAACCAGAAAAGTAACATGAACATGTTCTAATCAGAAAAAAGCAATAAAATAGATCCAATCATCTCTCTATAGACTTGAGTTTGCAATTGTTTGAGCTCAGTATATATATAAGAGGTTACTGTTGTTCATCTGAAGATTATCAACAAGAAGAATCAAGAAGCAGTAACTGATTTCCTTCATATTTCTAGGCAATTACAATTCAAAATAAAATGGTTTGTGTAAGTAAACTGAAAAAAAAAAAAGCAATCCTTCTAGAAACAACTACTCATACAAGATATGCCAGGCATAGTTTGGTCCATAGATGAGTGGAGGTGTGGAAGGAAGTCACTCTGAATGTAATCTCCAAGGGTGGGATAAACTAAGTAATGTTATACCAGATATTATTCATGAAATTATGCTTTCTCTCAAGAAGAGGGAAAAGGTATGTCAAGATATCTTCTGTAAACAGCACAGGTATTTCAACTATATCTACTTACACTAACCAGCAGATTAGACTGTATTTCAACTTTGGCAATAAGACAACTGAACACACAATACCTTATTTATTTCCAAGGTTAACAGAGACTCAGCATCTGTTTTGGCCAACTGTAGCTTGTTTTCTGGCACGTAAAGCTCTTTCACCTCATAAGAGGCATCCACTGGTACAATGTCCTGTACAAAAGGAATAAACAAAACTTAACGTTTGCTCAGAATGTTTCTTGGACAATGAACACATGATCAAGGAGTAAAATTCTAATGATGCACTACACAGTAGCAAGAGTTTATACATTATGCAATTTTTACTCATTTAAAAGTCAGCACTGTTCCAAGATTATGATACATAACTAGTTACTCAAGCCAGATTGGCTAAAGTGAAACATTCTGACGAGATTTTTTTCTAAACCTTAAGTAACCAGTATAACATTTACCTAGTAAATATTTAACTATTGGATTGAGTGCCATTTTTATGACTTATTAATGCCTACATTATCTACAAGAGAAAGCCCCTTCTCAACAGAAAATTATTAATACAGAACTACAAATTAAATGTGTTTCCTACAGCTAATGATAACACCAGTATCCTAATCTATATACATACACTTATAATATTTAAGTGTGAGGTTATCTGTGCATAGATATGCAATGAACTGAAATCTAGCTTTATGACCAGAATATCAATTTTTTATGGAAAAAAAAATCAGTTTTCCTCCATGTGTATTAAACAAGACATTCTCGCTCCACAGTGCTCAAGACTCAAGATCTTATGCTTCTCATAAGATATGAACACAAGGATAAAAAAATAATTTAAAAAAAGGACAAGGCCATCACAATAAAACTGTAAAGAGTCTCCTCCCAACAACAGATGCTGTACTAAGTCAAAACTCAGTCAAGTGTTCCACTGACGTTCAGTATCAAAAAAAGGGTGAAAAGAGGTTCATGGTTCTTTTTAAAACACATTTTTCAGTGTTTTGGAAACCTTTGTAAAGTAATGGGGGTTTTTTTGAGAAAAAAACCTCACCCTTACAGCAGAGTATATACCAATCCCTAAAAACACACAGTTAGCTCAGGAATTTATCATATTTATCAGACATCAGGCACTACCTCCATGGAAAGTAAAACAAAGGGAGTGGGATGATGAAAGCAAGTGGGAGATAAAATGACTGCAGGAGTAGAAAGATGTGGTGAGTCTCACTGGCTGTTAAATAATTCATATCTCCAAAGACAAATAAAAGGAACATGAATTAAACCAGCATTTAGAAAAAGTGTTTTATAAGGAAAAGCTCAGTCCATTACATATCGGACATAATTTTGGAGGCAGATTTTATCAGACAGTAATTAGACAGACTCCTGCCATAGCAGTAAGCCCAGAATCAAATGAAGGTGTTGCCTCCTGTAAGGAACAGTATAATGAACGAGTACACATTATGCTGCTTCACAGAAGATTTCCCTCTGGAACCTATTTCATTACCATGCTAGAATGTCCTAATTTTACAAAACATCAATAGCTTAAAATAAATGTGCCTATTAAAAAGATCTCTTCAGATATTATCATGGGTTTAGTGCCCCACTAATGGGCAAAACAAAGGTTTCACAATGCAGTTTCTGTCAACAACCTACTTCATTATACATATGTAAACAGCTTGAAGACAGTTCTAATGACACTGTGTCTGACATTTAGAAAACTTCTAGGATTAGTAAACCTAGACTCCCTTGCACACATAAAAGTGGTATTTACAACAACAACTTAGATTTAAAAAAATCCAACAAAACCAGCAGCAAAAGGAATCCACATGTCTTCAACTGAATGAATTTTAGGAAAATGCTAGGCTAGCAAGCCATCTAGCGACCATTTTAAGGCAGCAATTTTACTCAAAGCTTAATTCTACCAAAGGACAAGTTACACAATATTTCTAAATTATTTCTCAATGCATTTACATAAATGATGGCACAATAATAGGCATTACAGAACCACAGAATATGCTGAGTTGGAAGAGACCCACAAGGATCATCAAGCCCAACTCCTGGCCCTGCACAAGACCATCCCCAAGAATCACACCATGTGTCTGAAAACATCATCCAGACGCTTCTTGAACTCTGGCAGGCCTGCTGCTGTGACCACTGGGGAGCCTGTTCCAGTGCCCAACTGCCCTCTGGGTGAAGAATCTCCTTCTGATATCCAGCCTAAACCTCCCCTGACACAACTTCAGGCCACTTGCTCAGGTCCTGTCACTGGTCATCACAGAGATCAGTGCCTGCCCCTTCTCTTCCCCTCACAAGAAGTTGTGACTGCGTCAGTCTCCTCCAGGCTGAACAGACAAGTGACCTCAGCCACTCCTCATACAGCTTCTCCTCAAGGCCCTTCACCCTCTTCGCCACCCTCCATTGGACACTCGCTAACAGCTTAATATTTTTCCTATATTGCAGTGCCCAAAACTGCACACAATATTCAAGGTGAGGCCACATCAGTGCAGAGCAGAGCAGGACAATCCCCTCCATCGACAGGCTGGCGATGCTTTGCCTGATGCCCCCCAGGACACGGTTGGCCCTCCTGGTTGCCAGGGCTCTGCTGACTCATATTCAACCTGCCATCAACCAGGACCCCCAGGTCCCTTTCCACAACACTGCTTCCCAGCATCTCATCCCCCAGTCTGTACGAACATCCAGAGTTGTCCCATCCCAGGTGCAGAATCCAGCACTTCCCCTTACTGAACTTCATATGGTTGGTGATTGCCCAGTGCTCCAATTTGTCGAGGTCTCTCTGCAGGGCTTCCCTGTCTTTGAGGGACTCAACAGCTCCTCCCACTTTTGTGTCATCTGCAAACTTGCTTAGTATCCCTTCTAGTCCTGCATCCAAGTCATTTATGAAGATGCTGAAGAGCACAGGGCCTGAGATAGAGCCCTGTGGAACCCCACTAGTGACACGTCACCAGTCTGATGTTACCCCACTCACTGTGGGGTAACACTCACTGTTACCCTCTGTGCTCGACCCCTGAGCCAATTGCTCACCCACCACAAGATGTGTTTATCCAGCTGTGTGCTGGACAGTTTGTCCAGAAGGATCCTGTGAGAGACAGGATAAAAAGCTTTACTGAAATCCAAAAAGATTACATTGACTGGCTTCCCTTGATCAGCTAGGTGAGTTACTTTGTCACTGAAGGAAATCAGGTTTGATAAGCAGGACTTTCCTCTCATGAAGCCGTGCTGGCTGTGATCAATGACTGCGTTGTCTTTCAGGTGTTTTTAAATGCCACCTCACACTGTGTTGGTAGTTTCTTTGCTGATGCCGATTGCCTCTGGAGGTCATCTAGTCCAGCCTCCTCCTCAAAATTGGTCCCAGCACAGATGGCTGCTCAGGAACTTGATCAATCGCATATTTAACATCTCCAAGGACAGAGCACCCACAAACACTCAGAGCAACTTATTCTAATAATTGATCTTCATAGTGGAAGACTTGTTTCCCATGTCTAATTTGAATTTCCAATGTTTCATTTCATGGTTTTTGACCCTCATCCTACCCTTGTGCACCTCTGAGAAAAGTCTTCATCAGTTTTCTCTATACCCTCCTATCTGGATGACAGAAACAGCAACAAGAATTCCTTTAAGCCTTCTCTTCTCCAGGCTAAACAAGTCCACTTCCCCTCAGCCTCTCCTTCTGCAGTGACATACTACAGTCTGTCCCATCTTGGTGACCTTCCACTCGATTCACAGAAGGAAATCAATGTCTGTCTTATACTGGGTGAGGGAGAAGGGCACAAACCTGATCATGGTATCCAGACAAGGTCTCACAAGTGTCACATAAAATAGCATCTCTTGAGCAATTGGCTATGCTCTTGCTATTACAGCAGAGTATGCAGGCAGTCTTTTTGGCACAAACCTGATCATGGTATCCAGACAAGGTCTCACAAGTGTCACATAAAATAGCATCTCTTGAGCAATTGGCTATGCTCTTCCTATTACAGCAGAGTATGCAGGCAGTCTTTTTGGCAGCACGGGCACATGTTTTCATAATGGTGACAAAAGGCTTTATAATGCCAAACAATTTATTTCATAGAATCATAGAATCACTGAATGGTTTGGGTGGGAAGGGACCTTGAAGATCATCTCGTTCCAATTCCCCTGCCATGGGCAGGGACACCTCTCACTAGACCAAGCTGCTCAAAGCCCCATCCAACCCGACTTTCACACTTCCAGGGATGGGGCATCCACAGCTGCTCTGGGAAACCTGTTCCTGTGTCTCACCACCCTCAGAATGAAGAATTTCTTCCTTAAATCTAATCTAAACTCCCTTCTGTCAGTTTAAAGCCATTACCCCTTGTCCTATCCCTAAATGCCCTTATAAAAAGTCCCTCTTCGGCCTTCTTGTAGGTACTGGAAGGTGCTATAAGGTCTCCCTGGACCCTTCTCCAGGCTGAACAACCCCAATTCTGTCAGCCTGTGCTCATAGGAGAGGTGCTTCACCCCTCTAGTCATCTTGGTGTCCCCCTCCTCTGGACTCACTCCAGTAGGTCCACATCTTTCGTGCTGGGGGCTCTAGATCTGGACAGAATACTCCAGGCACAGTCTCACAAGACAGGGAGAATCACTTCCCTCGACCTGTCGCTAACGCTTCTTTTGATGCAGCCCACGATATAGCTGGCCTTCTGGGCTGCAAGCACACATTGCTGAGACATGTTGAGCTTCTCATCCACCAGCATCCCTGAGTCCTTCTCCCCAGGGCTGCTCTCAACATTTCCAGGTGTCTTCCCCTTACTGCCATTATTGTTTGAACTAATATACAAACAGACCCTACCTATACTTTTAGCAGACTTCTTCCCAAATTTTTTCACTGTTATTGAAACAAAACAAACATCCCAAATTATTTTTAATGCTGCTGGCCTATGGTCTTTTGCCTTACTAATCACAATGGATTACCAAACAAGAACACAGACACAGCTCGTTCAAACTACAGGAAATCTACAGAAATTATATTCTCAAGATGTCATGGCATTAATATGGTCTAAGAACAAGACATGCCTGTTTAGCCTTGCCTTGATTTCATTGTCTTTCACTGAACTAAGTAACCACTAAGATATCCTGCCATTCATGACACTGTTGTCTTCAAAGAAAGGGAAAAAAAGTGCTAAAATGTGCCTTAAGGAAAGCTGACTGGGCTAGGAGCCAGCATTCAGCACTGTGTACCAATACAAGACTTTAGGGATCACTGTCTTGGCACATGTAACATTGGTTTTTACAACTATGAAACATACTGAATTGTTCTCCAGAGCTGGAGACGCAGGGCCCCCCACAGTCAGGAATTGCCACCTCCCATAGTTAGGACTCCTACATGGCTCAAAACATTCATATGAGCAGTAGGATAAAAATCTAGAATTCTCCTGTGGTTTTCTGCCCTCTCTATTTCCTGAGTAATCTTGAGCAAGCAGTCATCTATGAAGAGTTTTCTTGAAAATTTCAATACAAGAGACTAAATTTCTCCAGAGTTGTACTGGTACAGCGATGAGGTCTTTTGATGAGTGCTGGCTACATGATGAGGTCTTTTGATTGTATCAAGTTCAATACCTGGTGGAGCTTTACTCAAGCTACTGTCTATACCCTAGTTTTCCAGAATATCTATCTCACAAAAAAAACCCCAAAAAGCATGAATAATTGTCTGTAAGAGTATCTCAATTAAAATAGTTATCTGAAATTTCATCCGACTACCCACTGACTATAGACAAAAATGTAAGGAGACATATTTCTTCTACATGAGGATTAGCAAATTCTGGGTGTATTGTTTCAAGAGGATAAAGCCATCTCATGGTTGCCTTCACTTTTAGGTTTGGGTTCAGGGGTTTTTTGTCTGTTTTGTTTTCTGTGGTAGGTTTGTTCAGAGGGGGTTGAGTAATCAGCTTAATCCACTTATCAGACAACAGCAGATGGCCCAGAGACTTCAAAAGGAATGGTGTAGACTGCAGGCATGAACAAGGAAGGAAACCTACCTTTTCAGAAGCTATGAAACATAAACCCAACTTAGCCATGTCAAGAAGATCAGCTTCCTGAACTGTTCATTACACAATTGCAGGACCACTTTTACTAGTGCAAGAAAAACAGTGGAAACAAGGGAAACCAGACAAAAGCACAGCATCCTCTATTTAAGTCAGCTCAAATTACTGTGTAAGTGCATCCCTGCCTCTTCATACCTACAGTATACATTAATTTCTACGCTATAGAAACAAAGTAAAAAATTTCAGACTCTTTAAAATTGGTTGCTAGCATTTGTAAATCAGCATTCATTGTTGGTTCCGTAACAACTGAGACAGCCTTCTCTCCCTTCCATTTATTAGTTATGACAACTAATATAAATTAATTTTCCACTTGTCCAAATCTTTTTTCACTTACACATCAATGTTGTTGCAATGTTTACATTTAAAAAAATAAACAAGCAATAGGATAAGTTTAAAAGCTGGAATTGAAAGATGTATAAGCCTTCAACTCTCAAATACTGCCTTTGCTTGTCCCAGCAGGTACATTCAGATGGAAGGTACAAATACTTCAAAAAAAGTTACTAAGATATGTCTCCATTTCTGCTCACCCTCTCTTGAAGAAGTTCCACAACTTGTTGTATACAATCATTCACATCACAGGAATCAGTTTTCAGCACAAGCTCTGGGGCTTCCGGTTTTTCATACTCTGAGTCAATCCCAGTAAAACCTAGAGAACATTAAAAAAAAAATCTTAGGTGACTTCTTCCAGAAGATGAGTCCATTTTAACACTGTTCACAGACAGGTTTTTAGATATAAACCAACACAACAGCCCAAGAGCACAGAGTTTTAGCTTCCTTAATATAGGATTTCTTAGGGAAATCAACAAGTTTTTTCTTTATCAGACTATCTGTTAATCCTACTATCTGACTGCGTCAAACTTCAGCATTCTGCAGCACACACAAAGCATATTTTTGTTGGTGAAGCTATTTGATTTATACTGTGAATAGAAAAGGAGCACTGGCAGAAGAACTGTGTACGTCAACCCAGAGTTAGTCATCCATTCACTGTCCTTCATCATTAGCTGTTAAAAAAAAATAATAAAGAATATTATGAACTTCCAGTATATATGTAAATTTACGCTCATACCACCAAGCGGTACTCAGAAGTAAGGAATTCCAACACCTATTACATTAGTTTAGCTAATATACTCAAGATAGCTGCTAACATAAGATTGATGAGTGTGTTTATTATAGTTATAACAACTGTCACAGACTGTACAAGCTACCAGTGACACTTGTTCTGGTTAGCAATCTGCTTTGAAATAGTGGAGATTCTGACCACCCATGCATAAACAAGGAGGAAAAATCAAGGCCAAGGGAAAAGACTGTAAGCACTACAAGTCATATCTGCAGAAGGAATATCAGCTGGGCTACAGCAACCGAGCATCTGCATCCTCCACAAGTGCAAATAAAAACATTAAAATTCGAGGTTTTCACTTCAGGTTTAAATACCCTCAAACTTAGTAGCTTAATTCCCCATCTAATAAAAACATCAATTGCTGCAGTACCCCAAGTAATAAAGAAAGGTTGGTATCTTCCAAAAAACCATATACCATAGAAGGACCTGATTACTGGAGGAGTGGGAATAGGAGGCAAAGAAAGTGTCCCATTACCATTGCCAGAGAAAAAGAAGATAACAGTTGCTGACATTCCTTGGGAACCAGCAAGTTCATTGAACTTTCATCCTTCGAATATCAGAGAGGTCATAAGATACAGCCACTGCTAGATGCACTCATAGCTTACTCAGGCACTGTATACTTCACTAACACTTCTACAGTTAACACAGTTCCATTATGAGGCTTGTAAAATTAACAAAATATTAAGGACTTTATACAGCACAAATAAGGATTCTGTACAGAGCTGTATCTCTGTATCATGCAAGCTCAAGCCATCTTTGCTTTGATTCTGAACAAACCTTAGTTCAGCCTTATTTATTTCTGGCCTTCACATGATATTCTGGAGTACTAACAGCCACTACTTCTCAAGAATCAACCAACCACTCATTTAGAATGTTTTAGATTTCCTGAAGTTTATATCACTTTCGATTAACAGTATCATCATTACAGCATCTGCAAATTCCACCCCGAAAGCGATCACTTTAAAAATAGTTTTGCTACTAAATACAGGTTAAAAGACCTATCATCAATCTCTGCAAACTAAATGTAACACAGAGCAAAGAAGCACTTGAAATAATACTTGCAATGAATGATTGCATAACTAAGCTTCTTTTTATTGCAGGTTATACTTAAGTCTTGACCCGAGGCTGGGGATATGAAATCATTTTCATGGGCACTGGAATAAAACATTAATTTCAAAGTAAAAGTTTGCCTCTTCAGAAGAGTTCTTAACAGTCTTTACAGGGAGACAGCAATCATGCTTTACTTCTTAGAAGAAACCAGCAATTCTTCATAGACTTCAGAGAGAATCAGGCTCTTTTTTAACCAGTCAATAGAACACAGAGGAGACAGATTAATTCTCAGTCATAAGAGGTTACAACAGAAACTATCATTTGCTCAAGGTTTTTCAGTGCGAGGTCAGATACTTTTGCCCTTTTACTGTTCTACATATTTAAATAGTCAGTTCCATGAGTTAGAAATCGATCCCAATTTTATTCTCAGTGCTGTCCCAAGTCCATGCTGTTTTTAAGAGCGGTACAGTCACAGACTTGAGCACATCCACTTACGTGGAGTCAAATTACACCAATGTTTCACTTATGTAGAAAGGACATGACTACATTTAGATTCACCTTTAATTTCTCCAGCCCTGGCCTTCTTATAGAGTCCTTTAACATCTCTCTGCTCACAGACATGCAATGGAGCATCCACAAATACTTCAAAAAAGGGCAAACTTGCCCCTTCATGAATTTGTCTGGCATTATTACGATCCTGAAAGAAAACAGAAGAAAAATCCGAAAAGGGTTTTCGGAACATATTGTTACTGTCCTTCTGCTTCTGAAGTTTATTTTAAAGAAGCAGATAGCAAAATGTAAACAAGCTTTCGAAGTTTGAAAAAAGAAACATGATTTGATCAACTGATGCTCTGCAAGCTGCATCAGTGTGGCTACAGTACATCACATGGTAAAAGCTGACATGAAGATATATTTTACATTAACTTGATTTATTAAAAAAACCAAAACCAAAAGCAGGCATAGAGTGCAGGATTTTCTATACATATATATATATATATCTTAGGAGTTACATCCACCTAGCTGAGTACAGTCAAGAGGAGGTGTTACCTGCTGCTCCTGCCATAACCATCCTCCTCTCTAGAGCCCCAGTTTTCTCTACATTCTTTAATCTGACAAGACTTGTGTAGTCAAACTATTATATTATTTCTAAGGCTTGCCAAGCATTGAAACAACTGGTGAGTTGCACTTGGAGATAAAAAAAGAAAGCTTTCAAAAATCCACTAAAACCATCTGTTACTAAATACGGTTATTTTCCTCATATTGAAAGACTTCTGTTTTACTGAAGGATCTTGAGTTCCCCGAATTATTATGGGAAGAGTTGTTTGTACCACTATAACTAAAGAAATAACATACATTATTTTCATTAATAACACGTGTTATGAACATGTAAGCTGTGTCATTCTTCAAGATACTTGGGTGTTCACACATCCTTTTTGTCTTTCCCATCTATGTTCTTATATACCGATGAAAACGGTCTTCACAAAACAATGTGAACATGGATTTAGGCTGATTTTCAATTCTGTTAATGTCATGTTGTATACACGATATGAGAAAAAGTAAAAAGAACTACAGGTAATTAAAACATTTTTCCCTTAAGCCACTTGGTAAAAATAAAGTTCGCACTATTCATTCACTAAAGGAAAAAATGCTTTTAAAAACAAACTGAGTCTTCAGGTTAGATGTAGTCTTCATATTTATGAAGTACTGGATCAAACAAGATACTGTCATTTTAAGAGTCTTACTTGGAGCATCATTTGGCCTTGTTCCTAATATAAGAGTAATAATTCTGCCTTAATAGACTGAAGGACAGTTCTACTTATACAACTAATGCAAACTTTTTTCACATTTAATGTTTCTAATTTGAGTAATCTCCATAAAGCACAACCGTCACCAAAAAAAACAAGCAAGTATTTAATTCTGGGTAAGTTCAGAGAGGGATTTCTGTAACTAAAATTCTGAGTGACATTTTGTGCTTTGTGTTTTTCCTACTTTTCATCTAGATGTTTTTCACACTGTTTTTCACATTTACCTGAGTATAAGGAGAGATGAAACTAGTAATGCACACCAAACCAGCATCTGCAAACAATTTAGCAACTTCAGCAATACGACGGACATTTTCCTCTCTATCTTCTGGTGTGAAACCCAGATTCTTATTAAGGCCTTGGCGAATATTGTCACCATCCAATGTGTAGCATGGAATACCATGGCATACTAAATACTCCTCCAGTGCCATGCTCACTGTAGTCTTCCCAGCACCAGATAGACCTAAAATATTCAATAACATATATATATATATGTTATAAGCACAGAAACAAGTTAAGGCAAGTTGTAGTACATATACCACTGTTAGTATGAAAATCTCCAAGTGACAGGCAGCATCAGCAATGCCTTTTGGATATGCTTACCTGGAATATAAGCCAATGCTTTTACACAGACAGTTGGCATAGGGAGAGTAAGGCACAACATTAAGTGCGTAATTTGAAGTAGGTCAAAGAGTCTGGCCTTGAGAGCTGCTGCTGCTTACAGAAGTTATGCACTTTCCACAGTGCTGCTGCTGGTAATTGTTACTACCTGAGCACACTAAATTCAGAAACCAAACACAGTTAAGGTGTTATGTTTACATGACAAAAGATCTCATATTGAAGTGAATTTAGTCATCAAAGAAATGGAATCAGGCCAAAACCACACTTTGTTCTTGCTCCCCCCAGAATAACAGCACTGAATTAGACACCACTGACAAAACCAAACTCATTCAAAACTCTCACACAGCAGTCATGATCCACTAACCGTATGTGTTAGCAACAAGCAAAGAAAATTATAATATTAAACTCCAGTGCAATTCAGAATCTTTGGCAACAAATCTTCAAATATTTGAGAAGTCTTGCTGGCCCTAAAATGTCCACTGTTTGAAGTTGGAAATTTATTTAAATAATTTTTCAGACTAGATTTCAGTTTAGCTGGAGTACATGCTTTGCTTCAGCTTATACCAAGAAGTCAATTCCTAAATGGAGCACAAACTCAGATCTTCATAAGACGACATTTATCCTTTGAGCAGGAAAAAAAAAAAAAGGTAATGGTAGTATAAAAAAAAGTAGCACTAGTGGGTGAAGAAAAATGTTTTTATCTTTATTAGCGGTGATTAAGATTTATTCTAACTTTCAAAGAAAGAAGAAAAAAATAATCACACAAACTAGAAGTTTGGTATTACTTCCATGCTAACAAGCATGTTCTAAGAAAACACAACTAAACTAAAAGAAAATGAGTCACTGCATTGTTTCCATTACTACCAATAGCCAACTCAGTTTGCTAGTCTTCCCTCCTCCCCATCTTTTTTTTTTTCTTTTCTTTTTTTCCCTTTCATGTGTGTGTGGAGGTTGTGGTAAGTTCACTGATGATTTAGCAAGTTGAATCAGCTCAAGGGTTTGCTTGAGCAAGCACTACCACTTGTGCAAGTCAAGAGAAGAAACACAAGGCAGAAAACAGAACAATCTTCTTTTGGCAGCAATTAAATACGTCCCCATCACAGAAAATAGACATGATAGTTCAAAATAAGATTACAACAACTTAGTCATTTACTCCTCACTGATGCAGTCTTTGACTTGCCATTTTTGTGCCCACATCTAGCTTGCTATTCACTCAAATGCTCTAGCTTTTTACACACCATTTGGTCTTTAACATGCAATGAATTGCAAAAGTTAAGGTTATACATTAATGAATTTTAAAAAAAGTCTTCGAGCTGACAAGTCTTTAAAATAACTTACACTCTCAAAATTGCATATTATTTTGCAAATGAAAACAGTGTTTTTCCATATTTTTGACACATTCCTCAGGGGTTTGTTTTACTAGGACCCTCTGACTCAACATTCATTAGAACTGAGCTCTCACATAAAGGCTGGCTTAAAAATGAAAATCAATCTCTGAAAGAATTTTCTATACACTCCCACCCCATGAGTGCTGACGAGGTGAGAGAATCTTGGAGTTTACCAACATTTCATCTGTTATTCCAACACCTCACAGTGTTTTGAAGAATCATGTTTGCACAGTTCTAGAATGGTTAATATTACTTACCATGCCTACAGTCCTTTTCACTCCCCAACATTACTGCTCAAACACTTTCAATAACCCAGCTTCCCACACACACGTAATACCTTACCACCACCCTTCTTCCTGAAGAAAAGGAAATTGAGCATTAAGATTACACTTGTTTTAAAAGAACGTTGACTGGAAAATGTTGCCATGTAGATAACTGAGAAAACATTTTTATCATGACTTTTTTTCAAAGTGATATTAATGAATTACCAGGAGAAACAGAAAGGCAGCCTACCAGGTCATTTGAGCATTGAGAGACAGCCTGGAGCTATGTGACAGAAACAGGGAGAGAAAGGGCTCCATTCTTTTACCAAAGAAATATGTGACAGTAAGCTACTGTCTCAAATCTCTTTGGAATGACTCTCAGCAATTTGTTATCAACTACTGCTTTACATTTCACTAATGCTAGTGGAAACAAATTTTACTTAATGTAGTAAGTTTCTCTAATACTCTGTCAAGATCTTTTGTGTCACAATACAACAGTGCTTTAAATGGTTTACAAACCAATCACGTTACACATTTTGTTAGATTTATTTTTTATTTTCAGTTTTAACTAGAAGTGACTTTAAAGGAAATATATTAAAGCTTCCAAGAACTTTGAAAGGCAGAACAAAAAAATTCCCTCACTGTCTTCCAGAACTGTCTTCCAGAATTATTTACCCCCTCTTTTTACAATCAAAAAATTCAGAGAAAAAAACCCACAGAGCTGATTTCAGAAATAGCTCCCAGTATGCATTGCCTCAACATGCAATTACTTTCCAAAGGCACAGGTTTGTACCAAAAAGTTATTTCAACCCCAGGAGACAAGAACATTCCAAAGAGAAGAGGCCTTTAAAGAACCGATTCAGAAATACAGACTCTTACAAAAAAAAAGTTAGGTTTTATTTGTTAATAATGGACAGTACAAAGAGCCAGAACTGGTTAAAACAAAGGAAAAAAAAAAAGAAAATAAATGAAACACCCATACACAGAAAATAAAACCACCAAAACCCTCCATACATTCCCAAATTCAACCAGAATTAAGTAGCAGACAGTATCAAGAAAAACAACCCTCCCAGTGCACTGAACAAAATACATTCTCAAGTTATTATCTGTCCCAAAGCAATTTCCTGCTAGTCTACCTAAAAATAGTAATAAAATTGCATCAAGGTCTTAGATTTCACAAACATTCAACTCTGCATGCAAAAAGGAGCTACAGCTAAGTAGCTTTTCAGAAGAGTAACTAAAACAAAAGGATCCTCAGTAATCCATGACTGTACCTGTTAACCAGACTGTGCATCCACGAAAACCACTTCTTGTTCCTACCACTTGGCCTCTTTTATTCCTGCTGACATGATGAGCTTGGTAGGTAACATTGGTTGCCCTTTGCATTCCCTAAAAAAGAAGAAGTTTGTTAGGTCTTTAACTTCTAAAGGGTGAGTTGGCAAACCATACTGAAACTTGGTCATGGGCACAAATAAAGACTTGGAGGCAGGAAAATGGAATTAAAAACAATACCAATTCCATCAGCTGCTGAACTGGTCAAAGGAGACACATGAAATTAGAAGTGTCACCCATAGCAAACCACATCCCTTGTGCTCCTTCTGTGAAGCTTGGGATTGACAGGTCAATCAACTACTACTTTTGAATACAACTTGTTTAAGAAAAATCAACTATAAAAAGACAGATGAACTGCTAGAGCTGCTAGACTTGACTTCTACTCACGTAATTCCAAGGATCTGCTTGATATAGCACCATGGGATAAAGCCCTGGATGGAAGAGGGGCTCAAGAAAACTGGTTGATATTCAAGGATCACCTCTTCCAAGCTCAGAGGTGATGCATCCCAAAAAGAGGAAGTCAGGCAAAAAAAGCCAGGAGACCTGCATGGATGAATATGGAACTCCTGGGAGGGTGGAAGCAGGGACAGGTAGCCTGGGAGAAATAGAGAGAAAATGTCTGAGCAGCCAAAGATCAGGTTAGGAAAGCTAAAGTCCTGACAGAATTAAATCTGGCCAGGGATGTCAAAGGCAACCAGCTCTGCAGCCACCAACAAAAGAAGCACACAGACCTGTTGGAGTGAGTCCAGAGGAGGGAACAAAGAGACTCAGAGGACTGGAGCACCTCTCCTGTGAGGACAAATTGAGAGTTGGAGTTGTTCAGCCCGGAGAAGAGAAGGCTCCAGGGAGACTTTACAGCAGCCTTCCAGAACCTAAAGGGGGCCTACAAGAGACTTGGAGAGTGACTTCTTACAAGAGCATGTAGGGACAGGACAAGGGGGAATGGCTTTAAACTGACAGAAGGTAGTTAAGATTAGATATTGGGAAGAAATTTTTTCTGTGAGGGTGGTGAGGCACTGGAGAAGGTTTCCCAGAGAGGCTGTGGATGCCCCATCCCTGCAAGTGTTGAAGGCCAGGCTGGAGGGGGCTTTGAGCAACCTGGTCTAGTAAGAGGTGTCCCTGCCCATAGCAGGGGGATTGGGACTAGATGATCTTCAAGGTCCCTTCCCAACCAAACCATTCTAAGAGTCTGTGTTTTTATGAATTTAAGTCTAAGAAGATCAAATGGATTCTCCCTTTTTCTGAGCTAAAGGTTTCTGTCACAAAACAGCCAAACATTGGCTTATTTTGAACTCTCAAGAGACATTTTCATTGCAAACTGTGCATATCTCTTCAAAGTTAGAGTTCAGCAGACACTTCCAAACTACTTTGCCTTTATGTATGGTATCTTCAGTCTCTAGAAGAGAGAATTTATCATAGATTCTAAACATTTAAAGAAAGTACTATTTCTAAGGAACTTATTAAAGAATTTACTTTAAAAGATGGGCTTTTTGTAACATAATTTTAATTAAAACAAAGCTGGTTACAGAGTTTCTTAAAATCATTAATCATAATGACCTGCTCTACAAATATCTTCAGTAAGATGACACCACTGTCAAACACATTTCACAATCCAAAGTCAGGGAGCCCTCAGGAAGATTAGCCTTGGCATTCCCTTAGGCTTTAAAGGTACCTAACTATATGAACTTTGTTTGTAAAAGATCAAGACCTTAGACAGCCAGACAGAGCATGAACAATCAAACAAAAGGGGGTGAGTGTGTGTTTGAGGTGTGAGAGGGATTAGTGGATATGTAATGCTGCTTTGACTTCTCGTGCTTACAGACATATTGCAAGATATTTGCACTATCTTCTCCTCCATCATTGTATCAGTGCCAGTTGAAAATGAAAACACGCAGTATATTTAATATAAAAGAAAGAAGGGAATATATTTCTCTATGAAGAACTAATAGAGAGCTGTTCATAGGTTTAGAGGGAGACACCACAAAATAGAGCTAAGAGAAAAATGGTATCTACTTGTGGCTTCAAGGACTGCTGCTACATCATTCTTCTATTCAAAAGTTTATAACTTCATTGGAAGTCAGGAATTTATGTGATTGTAAGTCCCCAATTTTATACACAACTATAACACTAGTTAATACAAACAGAAACTCAACATAGGAACCAATGTTCAAGATTTAAATACAATAACTCTATAATTCAGTTGTGATAGTCCAGCACCCATAAGAAACCACGACCTGCAAACAGGTTATAACCACAAAAAATGAAGTTATATTTGCTGATCATGCTATCCTCGATTAATTTATCTCCTGAAACAGAACTATTCTGTGCACAAAGTCATTGCAATATGGTCAACTAAAACCAAAAGTCAAAAAAAAATCTAAGTCTTTCTTCTTATAGTAGAAACAATTACACACTACATAAAATTGGAGATTTCAGTGAGCAAATGCATAAATTGTGGAATTAAAACCAACAAAAATAATTTAAGTACTTCAATTAAAAGATATACCATGCACAATGAATGTACACAGCCATTCAAACGAATACAGTAATAGCAACATTCTTTCTCATTAATTCCAGTTGTACTGGATTGTACCAGGCACTGGACAAATAGCAGACAGTCTCAAAGCACAGATCTCATGCCACTGTCTCAGTTAGCTCTCTTACATTAAGACATAAAAACACACATGCTTTGCTTTTGACTCCTGACAGTGAGTCTATTATCAGACTCATATTTTGGAGGTTGAATGTCTCATCCAAGGAGACTTCTTCCAGTCCACATTCCATGAGATCAGTTTTCTTTGTTTTCCGGAACTAAGAAAGCTGCTCTGAAACCGATCAGGGTACTACACTAGGCTTACAAAACACAGGAAAATCTGAGGAAGCAGGCCAGAGGGATTCTTAAAATGATGAAAAAGACACACACACACACAAAAGGTATTAATAACAACTTAGCAGAGATGACAAATCACAGCAAGAAGGCCAACAGATTGTTAGAAGACAAGGCACACAAACGCAACAGAGCAGCCAGCAGGCTCAGCGGTGGGACAATAATCTATCTGTACTTCAGAAGCATCTAAGACTAAAGGTTAAAGTGCCCAAACAGTCTGCATGCATACAAAAACACATCCGATGCTGCCAGCCACCCCACCTTCTGTATCTGCATATCTGCACACAAACAAGACAGCTCAGTGCTACTCCTGGGCAAAGCAGTACCAAAATCCCCCTTATCTTCCAACAGAAAACCACTTTTTATAGACGTGCTCTAAAAAGTTAATAATTTAGCAAGCCATTCTCTGTTTCTGAGGAAAAAAAGAAAAGCAGTTGCCTAATCATGTCCACTTTGCTTCTAAATGATTTGCTACTACCACTGAGCAACTAAAGCTGAACTAGTTGAACATTAGATCTTCAACAATATAAGTTTTTAATTACTATCCCTGACATGTACACTTATTACCAATACTGATGTGGCACAGAAAAATATTCACTGGATCGCATTGGTTGTGCTCTTAAATTATTTAGTCAGTCTTCAAACTCTACTACATAAAATCTGATGACTGTCAACTGATGAAATTAAACGGTCATCCAAAATGATATCAGAAATATAGAATAGTCATTTCCTCTTACACACTGTCAAAGCATCTCTCACCTTGGAGATCTGTATTATCAATGTTAAAAGAAATTAAACATAAGAAAATGTGTAATAGAAAAACTCAGTGTAATGCACAAGTACCCTTTGAAAAAGCTATTTTAAAATTCTTAGCCTATTGTATTCACTATAATAGTCACTACTGAAAGGTCACACTACATTTTTGTAAAAGTGCTACTGAAAAAAGGGCATTAATCACAAAGGTTTTCTGCTTTTTTACAACCATTGGATATTTCCTCTCTGACATGCCCACAAAAATACGTATTCCACCCTGAGATACAAATTTAGTACATCTGCACTACTTCGAAAAATCCTGCATGTTAATATTTTCCCTCCTACTCAACATGTTAAACACAAATAATGCTTTACTCCACTGTGATTCATTACAGTTTGCTTCACGTGAAATCTGAATTGCTGAAATGTGCACCGGAGAGCTGCAATGATAAGAAAGCAAGGAAGGGTGACTCTGCAGTTTATTTTTTCTGGCATAAAGGTAAAATTTTAGCTTTGCAGGTAGTTGTCCAGGGAAATAAACACAGACATCCAAAAACCACAGGAACAAAAGAAAGAAAGATGATGGGGGTCAAATGGAAATACTCTGTCAATTGCTCTATGTACAGATTTGCTGAGATAGATGACCTAATTTTTTTATTGTCTTTCTTGATATTTTGCCAAGTTGCATCTATAATTTTTCTTTGCCAAAGCCAAACCAGACTATTAGCGCCTAATACCTTTGATGTAAGAACTCAGATAGGCATCCAGATGAAGAAAAGCAAACCCAAGTTGCAATGCCAAGATCAAAAAACAGCCAAAAGAAGAGATTATTGATTTATTGTTTCATAGTTAACAGACAGATGGCATATACACTGGCATAAACTGAAGTTATTCTTCATTACTTCATAGCAACAACGAAACATTGTGCTTTTACAGTCACTTTACATTAAATTTTAACTTTTCACAAAGCAAGACCTCTGGGGAAGGAAGTAAATCTTTCCATGGCAAGCAGACACACCCCAAGCTACAGCATCAACTTGAGACAGTTTTGAGGTCAGAAGTATCAGGAAGGAACTGTGTATACAAACTGTATATACTGAAGAAGCTGTGACTAATTCCAATCCTCTAGGATGACATCGTTGGTTCTCCAAGCTAAGAACTCCCATAAGCTCAAAAAAGCACACAAGTAGCCTCGTCTCTGAATTGCAATCTTACTTTTAGTGCCCTTCTCATTTCCCAATCATCATAGATTATTTTTTTTAAGCTATTTGCTAACTTGCTCACCATATGCCTCTGTTATCAGAGATACCCTGATAACAACACATTTTTATGACGTTTATTCTTCACCTCTGATAATTCAACCAAAGCTTTCTTTTTTCCCTCCAAACTGGCTCAACGGCCAAACAGCAACTCAAGCAGATGGAATATTGTCCATTTTCTTTGTCTACATACAAACACAAGCAAGGAGAACAGATATAGTTCCAACACAAAAATTCAACTACCACTGACGCTAAAACTGCATATTTACATGAGGTTTCAGTACCTGCTCACCAAAAGATCTGCCAGAAATACCTTCCAGTAGTTACTGCCTCAAATTCTGGTTTGAAAATTTGTGCTTTGACTTGGACAACTGTGCTTGAGAAAAGAAGGGCAAGCCCAGAAATTATATCTGAGCAATAAGATCCTTTAGTCTTTTAAAAACCTAACAATTCCCCAAATCATTTTCTAACATAGCCTACAGCACTACATTTTCTCCCACTAACAACAAAAATTCTTACTTTGATTCTCACAATGCCCACTGGAAAGCAGTTTGCCACAGTGGTACCGATACAAGAGGACATCTAAACACCTTTGCATGTAGCACCACTCAATCTGCCAAATGCACACTCTCCTGCCACTTACATACAGACTATATCACCCTTGCCAGATGCTCTAAAGCTAGGACAGTTTCAAAAATCATAGCAGCAGAAATCAGCCAGAATCTTCTACAGTACTGTGTATACAAGCAATTCAGTGCTGACCATACTATGAGGAGTGTATTTTCATGTGCCACCTGCTGCACTAACAGCAGGACCAAAGGCAGAGACAGCCTGTTCACCAGTGGATTCACTGGCTGGCATCAGAGGAGATGAACAAGAAACAAAGCCAGAAATTACTCCACTGAATATGCTCTCAGGAACAAGAATTGGAGCAAGTTCTCTTTAGGAGTTACCTGGAAAATGATGCAACACCTGTTGTGTTAGGAATTCAAGCCACTCTAAAGAAAGTGTTTCAAATGTCTTCCTATCAAGCTAGTGTAGTGGCAGTGTTTGCAGCTACGCTATGTGCTGCTCTGTAACTGGGGAGTTTGCTGTGCTCAGAAGGGGGCTTGGCAACAGCACTTCCACAGAGAGAGCTGTATTTTGAATGGCACTGGAGGCACAGAGAGATTTTGGAAGACAAGGCTCTGCCTACTCTCCTAGGGGCTGCCGATTCCATTAGGGTATAGTAGGTTGCTTTGACTTTGCTCTCAGCTGAACAGACACAGAGTCAGAAGTGCCAGAACATTTGTCTGTGGAGCGTGTGAATCAGCAGCATTTTTGTTCCTGGTGAAGCTTCTTGGTTTATAAAGAGCATTTCAGCTGAGGTCTTCTGAAGAAAAAAAGGAGAAGCGGAAGACTTCCTCTGCTTGCCACATAACATAGAGGGGGTTGCTAGCCTCAGCTGAACTCAGCAAGTACTTAATGTCTGTTAATGTATTTCCCTGGTTTGGACAAATCCATCTTGGCTTTGCTTATAACAAATGAAATAATACAGAGTAACTTTTTAAATACACTTCGTTACCCCCATCCAGACATCGTCTATTTCATTATCTTCTACACATCTGATTTTGCTTTTTCCTCGTGCAAATTGAAAGAATGTAACTTACCAATTACTCTCTTATGTAAACAAGTGTGAACTTGTACATAGCTGAGGAGTCTTGGACAGGCACAACATCTACCAAACAGTTTTTAGTACCATACCAACTTCCCCGTTTTTCAGGCAAGAGTTCCTTTTAATAGGAAAAGCATGGCCTGTACTACTCACAGCAAGACTTCAAAGACTGATTTACACTCTTATGTTCATATCAAATGTTTTCTGGATCTTATGTCTCGCCTGTTTCAGCTCAGCATTGGTTGAAATAAATAAATCGTACTTTTTTTTTCCCCACTTGTCTTGCATCATCGAAACTATCAGATGTTCTCAAAGGCCTGCAATGTATCTTCTAAATAGCTGCATTTTGGTCTTTGCTGTAAACCGATCTTCCCCCACCTTTATGAACAAGAATGAAGGCTTTGGTTAGGTTTTTTTTAAGCCCTGTCTCGACAGTTTTCCACATCACACCCGCCATACAAAGAACCTCAGTCTTTGGCCAACCCAGGTTTATGAATGGCCACATTGTACATCGCATTCTTAAGCCTTCCTTCTTCCAAGACGCTGGAAGCCGAGGGCTCGCGGCGGAAGAGCCTCCAGACGCCCGGTCCCCTCCGGAGGGGCTTCCTGCCCTTCCCCAGAGGAGCCCCCAGGCGCGCCCGCCGGGCTCCACGGCCGGGCTGCCGCTGCGCTACGGGGCTCGGACCGCCGCGCCCTCCGCCCCGCATCCTCCCGCCCGAGGGCAGGGAGCCCCCCGTCCCGGCTGCCGCTGCCGCCACTTGCCACATCACCATGGAGCTCGGCCGCGCTCCTTCTTCCTTCTTCCTTCCCTCCGCTCCCCCCGCACGCCCACTGCCCGCAGAACCCTTCCGCACGGCCCGCTCACCCAGCTCGGCACCCTGTTGCTCAGTTTGACTTTCTTGCACTGGCTCTCGGGCAGCTCCATGACCGCGGGGGCAGCGAGAGGAGGAGGAAGAGGAGGAAGGGAGGAAAACGCGCCTTCCCGACTGATGCTCGGCGAGGATGAAGGCGCTGCCGCCGAGGAGCTGTGCCGTCTGCGCACACCCGCGGCTCGGCCAAAGGTGGTGCAGGGAGGAGCCGCGGCTCGGCGTCAGGGAGGGAGGGAGGGAAGAGCGAAGGAGGAGGGAGGAAAGAGAGAGGGAGGGGGAGGGGAGGGAGAGGAGGAGGGACGGCGGCAGGAGCGCCAACACGCGCGTGCGCCGCGCCCGTGACGCACGCCGAGGGGGGCCGCGGGAGGCGCAACTATCGGCGCCGGTGCCGCCGCAGATGGTGCTGTCCCTGTCCATGTCCATGTCCGTGTCCCTGTCCGTGTCCATGTCCGTGTCCCGGTCCGTGTCCCTGTCCCTCTCCTTCTCCACGTCACTGCCCTTGGCCATGTCCTGCCCGTGTCCCTGCCACTGCCCGCGACCCGGCCCTGCGCCCACCAACGCAGCTCGCCTCATTCGAGAGGACATAGTCTTGAGCTATGAGGAGAGGACATAGTCTTGCGATGCATCAAGGGAGGTTTAGGTTGGATATTAGGAGGAATTTCTTCACAGAATGGGTGATTAGACGTTGGAATGGGCTGCCCAGGGAGGTGCTGGAGTCACCGTCCCTGTAGGTGTTTAAGGAAAGGCTGGGCGTGGCACTTGGTACCATGGTCTAGTTGACAAGGTGGTGTTGGGTCTCAGCGATCTCAGAGGTCTTTTCCAGTCTAAATGATCCTGTGCTTCCCAGCCGCTCTCTACTACGATATTAAGCTTGGGTGGCACAGCGGAGGTGTTCTCTCTTGTGTGTGGTGCTCCCAACCTTCTCCGGTATCGCGCAGAGGAGAGGCTGTTCCGCCCCTCAGGAAAAGCTGTGGGCCAGGGGAAGGTGTGGAGTGGCTGTTGTGTTATTCTGTGGCAGGGCAAGCTAAAGACACAGCCAGAGCAGAGCACTCTTTTCCCTGCCTTTGAAGTAAGATGGGGCTTTGCTGAAAAACCTTAGCTTGGAGGTGATGAAACTGAGAAGCAGTAGAGTTGGCATCAGTGGTGGTGCTGTCATGAGTGACTGGAAAGGCAAGGACTGTTTCGATTGAATCTCCCACCTTACAAAGATCTCCCCGGCAAACAAAGATAATCCCATGCTGTGCTCTAGGAAATGTCTCTTATTGTGAATTTAGAACCAGAAGTTCTTGAGTTCTTATTTCCAGAACTGAACTGCTCTAGCAGTCAGGTGCTAATCTTAAGGTGTAGACGATGCCATGCTAAGAGGAGTGGCATTTGTTGTATAAATATTAGCCCATTTATGTTAATTCAAGCAAGGAAATGCTTTAGCACTTAAGTGCTAAAGGTGGAATGGTGCTGTAATTACAGGAATTACATGTACTGTAAAAACATTAGTCTATCCACAATCTATCCTGTAGCATGTTTGTTCTCTGATGGTTTTACCGGAAAATAAAAAGGCCCTCTTTGTGGATCAATGTTTACTCCTGCTATTGGTCAGACAGTGACATAATCTTAGAGGTCATAAAAAACTGTTTCTGAACAGCAATTCCTAAAACAGATCACCTTTTATGATTACATTAACATTCTAAAATATTGTATACATATATATGCATATATATTATCGTAGAATATTATAGTAAAACCACACATTTAGATAAGGTACATCACAGCATGGAAGGAACCACCACTACAGTGCTTCACCAGACATCCTGTCCCAAGATGTCAATTGAAATAAGAGAGATAAATCAAGCTTTAGGATTCAAAATATTCAAAAACATTGGATATTAGAAAAAAATTCTTCACTGAAAGGCTGCTCAGACATTGTAACAAGCTGCTCAGAGAAGTGGTGGAATCACCATCCCTGAAAGTGTTCAAAAAATGTGTAGATGTGGCACTTGGTGACATGGTTTAGTGGTGCTAAATGGCATGGCAGTGTTGGGTTAACATTTGGACTCAATGAACTTACAGGTCTTTTCCAATGTCAATGATTCTATGATTCTATAAGATTATTTTGAATAGCTTCCAGACATTAATTATAACATAAAAGGAATGTCTGAATTAGAATTGACTACAGACTAGAGATGAAGTATTCTCTAATAATTTCATTTAATACTTGATGGTTAAACACTGACCACTTACTTGTATATGACTGATATACAAACCTAGAAATGCCTTATCTATAAATATTACCTTTAAGATGCATGTTCTCTTATTTCTAGGAAGAAAAACAGTATTAATGAAGCATTCTCTAGAATCCACCTGCAGTTGTCACTTACAATAAAATGAATGAGAAATTAGGGGAGAAATTCATTTAATATTGGAATTGTTCCTCTGGTAAGCATAGTGATCAAACTCTGTTGACATGTCATTCTCATGTAAAGATGCATCTATTCTTTTTTTTTTTTCTTGCAAAATATCCAGATCAGAGTAACTCAGGTAGTCGTGCAGGCTGTCTGCAGTTTTGCTCCCTTTTTTTTTTTTTAAAGATAGCATTTTCAATGTAGATTATGCTGCCTACATAGAAAAGGCTCATCATTGTTCTGTCAGCAGAGTTTCCAAACTTTATTTCTCACATAAATCATTCTTCTTTTGACACCATTCTAGTAAGCAAGAACTTTAGAATGTCTTTTAAACAGATAAAACATTTTGTTTAAGTTCTTTTCAAATATCTCTCAACACTAGAAATAGGGCCATGAAGCAATCTCTAATGGCTTTTAACCATAAACTCCTTATTCACTGGTCTCCTGTTGGAGGTGCTATTTTTCCTCTGTCACCAGGTTTGTGTAGTGGAAAAGATGACCGTCAAAAGCTACCTGAGATTAACAAAATTATCATGTGGATACTTCCCCTGTAATGCAGCTTGGGTTGCAGACATATGCTCATCTACATTCAAAATAAAATGTAGGAAGTCCTGTGTAAGTCCCATAGGTCAAAGATGGGAATAGAGGAGATATTTCTGGGAACCTTTTCTGTCTTTAGCAAAAGCTTTTTATAAATCCGTTAATAATTGGACTGATATGTATGTCCAGCAGAACAGTGTGGCACAGCTGTTTAAAGAAGCCACAAAGAAAGATCAGCAGAAATGCTGGTAAAAACCCTGAGTGATGAGAGTACCACTTGTTTTCTGACATACTGCTGAATGTTTAACTCGGACTTCCTTTCATGTCCCACAATACTGAGGATTAGAGCTCTCTTCCCAATTATGTTGCAAGTATTACATCTGCTGAGTTTGCTCTTTAGACAAATAAACTCACTCCATGTGCCATCAGTGTTCAGAATGAAGTGATCTGTTTTGGCCAGAAGTGAGAGATGATGGTTGGTGGCCAGTTTCAGGTAATACAATGATGTTATGAGAAGCTGAACAGATGTCATCAAAGTAACAGGATATACTCAAGGCTTTGTTGGACGAGGGAAGGGTGTCTCTGACAAAGTTCAAAGAGGTAGACTGAGGAAGGTACTGGCTAGGAAAGAGAAAGAGCTAGGGGCAGTGCAGATGCTAGAACTCAGGCTTAAAACTTCTGCAGAGTTCCCAGGGTGCACACATTGTAAGGTGAAATAAAATATGATTTTAGCAGAGGTAGACCGAAATTGTATAGAACACAGTTTTGAAAAAATCTGATCTTTACGCTCCATCTTTTGCAGCTCTATCAAGCTGGCATTTCAACTGGTGTAAAAGCTGTGATGAATGACCACTAGAGGTCATTCATTGAATAAGAAATCATTCAGGCTTTCAGTTGGCTGGTTTGCTGACTTGGGGTTTATTTGTTTTGTTCTTTGTCATTAACATAAAGAATGAACTTCACAAGAGAGCTAAGTACTAAATTTCTGAAGATAACTGACTATCCATGTTCTCCACAGGTCCTCAGTGATTGTAGGTAGCCCTATGTGACTGCTGACATTTTCAGGAGTGCTAATGAATTTGATTGGGAACTAGACATACACCTAGAAACCTGAATACTTTGGTGTATGCTTCTTTGTGTGTTTAGGTAATTAACACCTTTAAAAAATCTGGTCCTAATTCCAGTGTTCAAAACTTCAGAAATATTTATCTGTTTGATAAATGTCTATTTTCCACATAACTGTCTATTTTAAATTTAGGTACTATATAGTTTCACCCTGTCTTTGGCAGATAGAAGAAAGAAAACGTGTACTGCTTATTTAAACATCAGGAGTAAAACTTATAAACTCTAGACAGAAGGATCTTCACTAGTGAAGCAGAACTAAAGACATTACAACTGTGAAGGTGTTTTCCCCTTTCTATTCCTATTAAAGCCTCTGTTCAACATTTGAAGAAAAATACTTTTTTTTCCCCTTTCTTTTTCCACATCTCAGCGTGTGACATTAAATGTGGGGGAAAAAAATCTCGTGGCAAACCTGTAAATAAACTAAACCTGGTGGGATCTCTGAAGTAGAAATGGAGCAGAAGAAGGTTATCAGGCAGGAAGATCTGAAGATGCTTAGAAAAGAGAACTAGAAGGATCAGCAGTTACACCTCCTGTCAGATGAGCAAAAGAAAACGAAGTTCTATGCAACAGTTCTTATATTAAAGCCAAAGAAGGATGAACACTTCTTAGCTATGATCCTAGTAGGAGAGACAAGCTGAGAATGAAAGTGAATGTGAACTAACGGTTTGTTGTCTTAGGGATGAGAACATACTGAGGACTTTCACTCTTGTCAACAATCCTAGGACATAATGTCCCTAGGGCTGTTTTTGCCAAAGCACAACTGTTGAAAAGGAAGTTCCTTCCAAGAGTAGATGGTTTGCAACTAAATAAATACATTGTACGTAAAGCTTTGCCAAGTAATTTCTAATGTCTCTGTACTATGGAATTGCTTTCTCACCAGCAACAAGTATTCTACCACTTTGTGTGCAACTCACTACATACATAATTTATCTTAATGATTGTTTTTGTTATTAGATTTAAAAAAAAAAAAATTATTTAATGAGGAAGGCCCTTTCTCAGAATTATCTGTAATACAATTGGAAAGCGAGCCATTAGGGTGCTTTTCCATAATTTATTGCTCTCAGCATGCAAATCCACCTCCTAAGAATAACATGTTTAGGAGAAAAAGTATCTATCTCATCTTGAACACTAAATAGAGAGCTGTATCACACACATACCCACCTGTTGGAAACAAATGTAGCAGTCCCACTATCTGATTGCCAATGCAACCATGGCACATTTTGAGAATCTAACTGATGTTTACTCCAGGAATTATTTCTTCTGAAGAAATCTTTAGAAAAGCTACTTTAGTTGGCTTTAGGTAGCAGTTGGTTTAGTTAGCAGTTTTGGCAAATCCACATAATTTAAAGTTCTATTTTTTTCTAAATGGAATTAGCAAGTTCCGAGATAATTTTTAAATAGGACTGCCCACAACTTTAAAAGATGGGAAATACATTCTGTATGAAAAGTGTTAAAAGTGTTGTACACATGGATACTAAAAGATAAATTAGTGAGTTGCCACAGAATCACTAAGCTTTGAAAGACAGCTTCATAAGAATAACTGCTGAAAAAGTAAATTAAAGGTTTCCAGAAACGTGTGGTCTGCTCATTAGAAAACAGGACAAGGATCATGAAATGAATCCTGGGAGGAAAAAAGTAATTTATACTTTGTACCTCCAGTATTTGTTGTTCAGTATCAGACCTGTTGACATAAGTTTTGGAGGACTACCCAGAACTACTAAAGCCATGTAGACACCAACCATCCTTGAAAAGTGAGTGCTTTTAATAGGTCTGCAAGATTATTACATGACTAAAGATTTTTGGCTTGTCATTCTCTGTTTCAATTTCTCATCCTATAACATATGAATTATCATTCTTTTTACTGTAGCTACTTGATTTGAGGAAAAGTCTTTAAAGCCAAAGACTTTTTATATACCCTAAATATTACTATGTGGATACATTAAATAAAGTTATTCTACCATAGTGGCATTTACTAGTACAGAATTATAAAATATATTTTGGTGGAGAACACCTAAGGGCCAAAATTAACAGAGACTCACCACATTTCTGGTTCAGTTCAAAAGGTGCTTAAATCCAGCAACTCAAGAACAGGAAAAACACTTCTCTAATCTAAAATATTTAATCAAACTACAGACATTTTCCTAAGGGCTAAAAGTACTGAATTATTTACCAGATGTGCCACTCTGAAGCAGCTTTAACTGAAATACTTTCTTCTAGACATCTCCAAGGAATTTAGAAGTCATATTTTCCCAGAATAACTGCTTCAGTGGGGCGCATAGCCAACCAGCGTTACAAGCAGAGATGTTGCATGCTTTCTTGGTGATACCTCACCCCTAGAGCTGGTCACTTCCCGTGCCCCCCCTTCTGGTTAAAGGTGGCAGCAGCAACAGTTGGTTGTTAACTGACAGCTAACCTGGTTCCCAAGGAGCAGTTTCTCAGCTCAGGGCCTCAGACAGGTGCTTGTCCCCTTTACCACGGTCAGAGTGACACAGAGAACAGCCTGTGAAGTGCTTGTACCACGATCTCTCACTGACTCCAGTTGAACAGATGATTAGTGCACTTAATCAAATCAAAAGGAGCTGAAGGTTTTAGCCCTTTTTAAGAGGCTTTCGGCCCAGTAGCTAACAGGATCAGTCTCTAAATGCTTGAGTAATAATTTATTTTCTTTTATTCCCTTTGATGTCTGAGAACAATGTTCTTTGCTATGCTGACAAACATACCAGCAAAATTGAAATAGAAGAAAAGCAGCAAAAAGTGCTGGAAGTTTAACTGTTCTTTCCTGTGGGTGCAGTCAGTTTTGGTCAGACACATTTATCTGGTCACCTTGACTCCTCTCTGACTCCTTAAAAATTTTCTCTTGTGACTATAAACAATGTAAAAAGTTGGAGGAATAGTTTTATAAAGGTCTTGGAAACAGAGACCTTTCAGACCTTTTCAACTTTAAAAACTCATTGGAGCAATCTTTTGAGTTACTCAAGTTCACTAACCATAGAGCTAAACAAGACCACAAGGATCACCCCTGAAAAAAGGTCTGGAATTATTGTTACTGTCTGAAAAAGACTACAATATCTTGGACAAATTCTTCAACAAGCAGACCAGATGGGATTGCATCCAGAATCTGACATTTCATTCAGCAACAGCAGAAAATGGTTCCAGGCTCATACCTGTCTGCTCAGCAAAGCTTAAATTTTGAACTGAGGGAAAAAATTCTGAAAATCATAACCCTAAGAATGATGCCTTGGTGACCTTCAGAACAGGATATATTGAGTCAGGAGAAGAATAAAAAGAGGTCCTTTCATTATCATGCAAAGAATGGAGAGAGAAAAGGAGGCAAAGAAACTAGGAGAGAAGATATATTCCTGGCAGGAAAGTTTTTCTGAAATGTCAGCCTGTAAAATGTCTCAATAAAAATGAATCATCACTTCATGAGCACTGTAAGCATTTGTCCTTATGAATCTTTCTCTGTTGTAATATCTTGCTGCCTTAAACAGTTCTAATGTTATCATTATGGAAGAGGGGCTGAAAACTTAAAAAATAATAAGAACTAACCTACAAGGGCATTTTCACCCAAAGCAGGTAGAAGAACTGAAGGAAGAAGTCCTGTAATATTGAACAGATATATGAGAAATAAATAACCTGGGTTTATTATAAGCAAATGAATTTAGTGGAAAACCAGAAGGGGGTGGGGTTTCATTCGCAAAGCCTAGCCATGGTGAGTTCCAAGGGTATCGTGAAAGCTGTAAGGTGGAGGGTCCTGTCTGGGCCTGACACCAGGGAACCTTTGCGGCCCGGAATAGGGAAAAGTGTAAAAATAAAAATGTATCCTCTACCACGTGGCCGTCTGTCGTGTATGGAGAGACCCCCCTGTATTGTACAGACGGATACGTCACAAATCAATCAAGAGGGAAGGTAATGCCCCCTCCTGAGTCCAAGAAATTACCTTTTAAGGTAAAATCCCGGTGGTCACTGAATATTTAACAGCTTATATAACCGAAAGAATACAAAAAGAGCAATTTTCAAATGGTTGGTTTGCCTTTAGGTCCACGTGACTTGGAGCGCACCCAGCGCGCTGCAATAAGGAACTTCTCACTACACTTTCCTTGTCCTACAGGTATATTTTTTCCGTTTTTAAATCTAAAGGAAGGATTTTTCCTACAGATAGACTTCTAGTAATCTGAAATAAAAAAGTACATTGCCTTTAGATACTGTTTTCTAAACACTAAATCTGCTACCTTGTAAGTGAAGACAGGTCATATTTTAGTTCTTTTGTGGCTCAGTAAGTCTTTGCCTTCACATCTATTTTATGCCCAGAAAACTGAAATATAGCACCAAATGTCAAAGTCTTCTCAAAAGTGTGCTTTAACAAAAAAAGTCTGAAGAGCCAACAGCAGGCACAGGAATCAGATTGTTGAACTGTACGTTCAGTTTCAGAAGGGAGCATTAAAGTTTGCACCTCCCAATACAAACACAAATGAAGCACCTGGAGTCTCTTCAGACTCCAGAAGCTTAGCACATATCAGGCCCAGTGGACTGAGAGCAAACAGCACACTGGTAAGTGTCCAAGGGACAGACTGACCTGGTTTGTGGCAGCATTACCTCATGTATTACATTGTGTTTCACTTGGTCATAAGAAGTGTGACTGCAGTTTGTTTGACCTTTCTAAATCTTTATAAAGGTTATGTCTGTATATGGCCCTTGAAACCCATGGTTTAATGTGTATTTACTTGCAAGTTGATTCCCACAAAGGACTCAGGTAACATTCAACAGAATGCCTAACAGTAATTAGAGAAACCTTAGGAGATTCATTTATTATTACTCAGAGTTCGATTGTAATGATATAAAATACAGTCATGAAGGAAAAAGAATGCTTCAACAGTGTGCTTTTGTTCTCTAGAAAGCTGTACTGCAGAACAATTTTTCAGGATGTTACAGGAGAACGAAAAATAAAGCTCACAGTACTTTGAAAAAAAAGACAACATTTGAATGGGAGGAACATCTGAATAGGAAGCAGAACAGAAGTTGTTAAATAAGGTAGAAAACAAAGAAAGCTTTGAAATTATAAAGCAAGGTGTACCTCTGCCAGATTCATCACTGTATTCAAATCCAAATTTTCCTTTATACAAAGCCTCTTATCTTCTGTTAGTCTGGAAATCAAAGCGGATAATCAAGATTAAATTACTTGAAATGCAAGCATTCATATAGAGAGTCATCTTTTCAAAAAAACTTCCTTCCTGAGTAAATTTTAGAGACAAATGTCAGTGCTCCATTAGCATCATCACAACACCACTTAACAGTGTTTACATACTTCCTGATAATTCTACACCATGGTTGTTTTGACTAGAAAAAATGGTTACATCTAGGTTTAACTTGCCACATGTAAGCACAGTCTGTATATCTCAATTGACAGTCAATAAACAGAATGGTTATTCAATCTACTGTACAGAGTGGCAGAAGCATGAGGATTAGTTGGTTAGGTTCTAAGTCAAAAGGCTTCTATATAGAACTTTGACTTCAATAACTTCCCTAGGTAATTACACCTTGAGGCAAGGTGGCTTTAAAATCCCTCTCTGTAGGAGCTGGGCAGTACAGCAGAGTGAAGAGCATGATCTTCTTACTATAAAAGGTGGAATATTGCCAAAGGACTATTTTATGCATATTTCTACAAACTGTTTGTTTGTTTGTTTGTTTGTTTGTTTCTTGGATTTTTTTTTTTTGGATGTGGGAGGAGGTTGTCGTGCAGAATTTTGTCATAGAAAGGTAATCTACAGTGATCAGGAGAAGGGTCATGACAGGAAATACACATTTCTTGTTTATGTTTCTGTTTATGATTTCAATAGCCTCCAATTAACCAAAAATACAGCTCAGACAGAGATGAAGTTCCTTCTAACCAAATCATTCTAATTTTGCTTAATAAGTTTTTCTTTATCCTCTAGAGTATCTGCTTTATTAAATTTCTTTTGTTTAGGGATAGTATCTTCACAGCAAACTCATTAGACTTCATTTCAACTCAGGTTGATTTTAGTTGCTTAGCTTGGTGAAGTTGTTACTTGACTTCATCCAGAACATTTCAAAGCTGCACATGAACAGCTGGCTATCTGCTGTGGGGGAGGTTCCACTTGATCCTGAGCCTTTGTGCTTAGTTAGTCCCTTTGATCTGGTTAAACTGACCTGTACCGTAAAATTACTTGATTTCTTGCTGCCAGTCACATCCACCTTGCCTCATGGGCCTGAAACTATTTCCATTCACTTGCATTCTAAATATTTGTCTATACATACAGTTTTTCAGTAGTTATATTGATGAGTCCCCAGTGTGGGGAGACAGGATTTACTAGCAGAAGTTCTTGTTTCTGAGTCTGGTTTTAGATACTGGCTGTTCTCTTCTAATTTTTTTCTGTTTTGGATTGGTAGAGCTAAAAATGAATGAGGGTGCCTTTGTGGAACCTGTCATTATGGAATTCAGTGAAAATTGCACCAGATGAAAGCCTAGAGCAACTTTTGTGGGAAACCACATAAGAACCACTCTGTGTATATTTACACAGCAGCCTATAAAATTTTATTCAGATCTGAAATATGAGTATGACCTTCATAATCTTCCTCTGTAATTTGAAAACATAGAAGTACAGTCTAATGTATCTTTTTTAGCTCAGAGAACACATTCTTCTCAGAGAATTTCATAGGTTTCTTGGAAAATTTTCCAGAGTTATAAATAAGGAGAGATGGGTTAATCTGTCAAAAACAGATGAGAAAAAAGAGAAAACCAAGATAAGCAACTTACACGCTTGTCTTTTAAACAATCCCTGTGTCTGTTTGTGTATACTGGGGAAGTGTAGAACCTGAGCCTTTGGCTGCCAAATCTTTCATAAAGAAGAACAATTTGTTCAACATGTGAACACAAACAAACTTCTCACAGACTTTCCCCTGCACTTTAAACAATGCAAGCTTTTCATTTTATTTACTCAGAAAAATGTAATTGAGATCCAGCAGATGATTTTCCGTGGTTTCACTCAACATAAGACTCGCAGCTCAAAGAACAAAAAGAGCAAGCATCTTGTACTGAGATGACACAGGGATATATCTTCTGACTGAAGTAAAACATGGGATCAACAGTCCCCATACAAAGTAACTCAATCACATTCCTTCACAATCCATACTTGTCTGAATCTATACAATTTGGCAGCTTTGGATAATTTCCTTTACTCCTCACTTCAGCCTCACCCTTTCCATCTAAGACTATAATTTTCAGGCCACTGGCTTGAAAGGCTCTGTTATAGACCTAACATTTATAGCAACCCTTGTGATATATCTATACAAGCCAGTCCTCTCTTCAGAATCTGTAATCTCTCACTTCAGAGCTCATATTTGAAGCCCTTGATTCACTGTGGTTTAAAATAAAACTTCGAAGTAAACTGCATTCTTTGGCAATAGGGAAACCCACAGGCTCCTGGCCTTTTTGATCCATCTGTCTGATGCCAAGGAAAGCAGAGGCCTTCATCCATCTTAATGGCTATGTCCCTGAAATAGCAGACATGGTTTACATTGACCACCTATTTACATTTCAGGAGGACATTAACCAAAGAAACCAATGATGAGGAGACGTTGTGTTCGTAGATGTAGAATAAGCTACTGCATATCTCCTTGAATACCAGTGTTAAGAAAGGAAGACATCAGACTAGGAGAGCTTTCTTTGCATATTCTCTGGCTTCAAGAGAAAGAGCTCCAAAGTATCTGTGGTTAAGGCTTTGTACTAACAGTGTTAACAGAATAAGACATATGAATATATGGGTGAGTCAGACCCTAGTAGCAAATATTAAGGCCTTCCATATTACCAGATAAATGGTCAAAATTTAAACCCACTATTTTCAGAAATTCTAACTTGAAGGGCTTTTTTTACTAAGCAAAAATCAGATTTCTCTGGAGTCATCACTGGAAATGCTAAATGGCTTAATTTACAGAGGATGTCGCAAAGAAAAATATAGTTCTCTATGCAAGGAGCAGGAGTTCAAATTCCTTCTTGAAAATTTTGCAGTTCTCCTTTTTGATCCCTTTTTACAGCATAGGGAAAATAATGAAATTATCGTTTCTTCATCAAAGAATGGCATTCTTGCTCATACAAGTTTGTGATATATGCTATAAGAATCTAAATGAAAACTTTTATTTTTCACATGAAAATAAAGGATATAAGGACAACAGTTTCAGATGCCTTAGATGTTTGAATTCTGCAGTGCTCTGCCGACATAGAAAAATTCAATTTTAAATATCTGCTATGCAGTAAGATTTGTACCATTTGTACTATTTGCACATACTTGATGGGAATCTTTGGTTTTGCTTTGCTCTTTGGAAATTCTGACAACATTCTCCAGAATGCTACTCAGTCAGAATATTGCAGAGTTGATGCATCTTTTGGTGCAGATACAGGAAAAAAAAAATCACGTGTTAATTAGGAAATATATTTGTGAAGGTCAAGATAATATAAACAACTGAAAAAAGTATCACTTTTTAAGAACAGAGCATAGGATAGAAAAGAATGATTCACACCAAACTGATTAGCAATTTTTATGGTAAATCATAGTGACTTCTAGTAACAAAGACAAGGAAAACAGGCATTTCAGCAATTAACTTAAATGAGATACACTTATAGTGAAGCTTGTCCTTTTATTCCCTAGTGTAGATACAATGCCTGGGGATTTGCTGACCATTAGGCAGGCAGCCAAATGAGTCCTGTATAGCTATTGCTTCAGGCATCCCAGTTGTGCTCGTAATAGCACAGTACTCCTTAACAAGCTTATTTTTGGAATGACAACATTTTTTTAAAATCTTTTCCTTTACCTGAAATGGTGAACTGAAAAGCAGAGGGTTAGTTCATTAAGTGAATGAGGCAAGTATTGTATTGTATTACTGACAATTAGCAAATGAAGTATGGAAGAGTAGAGGAAGTAACTAAGTAAACTACGACCCTATTAAACTGACTTTAGTAGTATGAAAGGTTTTAAAACACACAGCTTAGGAAAGAAAAATTAACACATCCAAGTAAATGGAAATTTGAAACAGTGAAGGGTAAAAAATCCTTTTATGTGAAGCTATGAGAGAACTACCCTGTTGCCTTTTTCAGATAAAAACAATTCCTTCTTTTTCTGGTTTACCTTATTAAACCATTTATACATTAGTCTGTCAAAAATTAACCCACAATGGGAGGAAGGCTTTGCTGTGAGAGCATATCAGAATTTAGAGGCAGGAAATTAACTGGAATCAAATTTAAATTATAGAGAAAAACACAAGTTCCTTGATGTTGGACTGATTGTACTATATTCACAAATAGTAAGATTCAATTTATTGCACTGAAAGGGGAAATGTGTGTTTGGAGGAAAGTTACCAACAGAATTCTCAAGGATTAGTTTGGAGACTAAAAATAGCAGATAGTATCATAGCTAATTTTGGTACAGCGTATGTGCTTATGACATTTTCTGATGACAAAGTCTGGAGGCAATGTCAAACTGGAAAGGCTCAGAATATCATACGGGTCACTGAACTTCAGTTACTGAAAGGAGATGAGGTTAATATGTACAAAGTGCAAGGTTGCAGACTTTGGAATTAATAGCAGGAATTTTCTATTACCAGCTGATAGTTCATAGTTTAGAAAAGACAATTAGGTAAAAACCCTATACATCTGTTGCAGCACAACTGTGTACTACCAGGGAGATGAAACTATTAAACTCTCCACACAGTTTTAATATAGACAGACAAGTGTACAACCTATTATGTAAGAATTTTTTGTGACCTTTTCTGAAATAATGTAAAATGGCTGGCAATTTTGGTATAGGAGACTGAAAGGATTTATCTTATTCAGTTTATTACCTTATTTCATTTAGCTTATTACCTTCATTTCATTACCTCATTTAGCTTGTGTAACGAAAATCTGAGAAAACATTTATTATTGCTCTCTGGATATACTGGGGATAAAGGAGGGCAAGAGAAACACTGAAAGAAAAAGTACTTGAAGTAGAACTCAGTATCAGCATATGATCACCTAAGAAAATTACCATGAAAATTCATCATGGAGATTAGAAAAGTTTCCGACTGTTCAGGACATAAAGCACTGCAACAGCTTCCCAGTAGGAGTATGGAGGCAAAAAAATCTAAACCTGCTTTAAGATGAAAGCTTGATAAATTTACAAATGTGGTTATATGAGTCGTTTAACTGCTGCAGGAAGGAACTAGATCCACTAGTCCATGAAATCTTTTCTGATCCTGTGTTCTATTTAGAAAAAAAGGAGATGAGAAGGCTTAAGCAATAACAGAAGCAAAAGACAACAAGGACATTTCAGTCCAAATGTAAAGGAACAAAATTTAAACAAAGTATAGCTGTGATCTGATCATCTGGACATAGGTTAGCTGGCAATAAGGCAAACTTTCTTACTTGAAATTCTGGAAAATGTTATTATTCTGTTTCTTTTACAGCATACCTAGCTGCTCTTCCAGATATAGTTCTGGGATGTTTCCAAAGCTGCTATGGGAGATAGATTTGTGTCCTTTCTAGGCAGTTCTACTTTTGTTTCAGTTACAGTAAATGAGGGCCTGTTTTCACTATACTAATAGTCCAGAGTCAGAAACTCTTTTAGTAAGGCTCCTGTATATCCCCCAAAACCCCACTTTGCTCTCCAGGGATGTTCCCTACATAGCAACAGTTTTCAAGTCTTAGCCCAAGAGTGTTTGGCAGCACAGAAGGGAGCTCCTGTAATTTATGTACCCACGACACCCTTCTGCAGCTGCACAAATCTGAAGGTTCGTTTGTCCTAAAGCTATTTTTGCCAAGAAGTGCAGTTAGGCCAATAAAAAGCAATTCTCTTCATAAACCTTGCTTTGAGTATCAAGTAAGGAACAGGGGAAAGTCGAGACCCAAAAGCAGTTCTCCAAACCCCCCTTTTTTTTTTTTTTTCAAAAGCCTTAAGTAAGTAACTCATAGCCAATTTTTCACCTTTGGCCTTGGGCTCTGCATTTTGGCCACCTTGTTTGGCTGGGTGCTTGTCGCTGCTTGGAACCAATTTTCGAAGGCCTAAATAAATTAACCCACGGCCAGTTTTTCACCGTCGGCCTTGGGCTCTGCGTTTTGGTGCCCTCGCCTAAGCTGGGCGCTGTTCGTCGCCAGCTGCCACAGTTGCGCCGCCAGTTGCGCTGGATTCATCCCCTTGCAACAGCCATGCCCTCACGGCAGTGACTCCCCCTCGGGCGGCCTTTTCTCCCGTCTCCCCAGCACGGG